>NC_080845.1:42743335-43047151 GCF_030435755.1 Ochotona princeps
TGCCTCAGAGGGAAATTGCTGGAGTATGAATATCTTCGATGTTAGACACTACCTGAAAAGCACTGGGATCGAGTTTTAGTTTTATCACGTCCATGGTAGTACTAGTCAGTGTTTTTAAGCTTTAGATGTATTTTTAATAATCTTATGGTTGTGAATGGATATATCTTCCCTGTTGTAAGTTGCATTTCTTGCAATATTACTCACATTGGACAGTCTTATGTTTATGCCTTGATGAGTTTCTCCTTTTGTAATTTGAGCACCCATTTTCCTTTCACTAAAAAAAATTCTCTGCATGTTTTGGAAAGCATTTTGGGGGGGAAGTGTGTAACTTTGTCACAAGAAATGGGTGTTGTGGTTCACCAGGTTTAGCCACTGCGTGGGACACTCGCATGCCATATTGTAGTGTTGGTTTGAGTCCCTACAGCTCTGCACTGGTCCACGTTCTGCTGCTGCTCCTGAGATGCAGCGGGTGATGGGATCAGGTCCTTGAGCTCCTACCTGGGAGACCTGTGTGGAGTTCCAGGCTCTGGCCTCAGTTGGGCCCAGCTCATTTGGGATGTGAATCAGTGGTGGAAGAGCTCACCTCTTTCCATCCTTGTCACTTCGCCTTTCACAGAAACAAATAAATCTTTTAGAAAACAGCCACAAATTCTTTCTGGGTTTGACTTTTTGTTTTGTGGTGTCTTATGAAGAAATTGTTATAAAGTCAAAAATACCCGTATTTTCATTTTTTGGGTACAATTATTAAGAAATTATTACTGGCTTAGAGTCAATTGTTTTTAATATTTTTCCTTCTAAATATCTAAAACTTCTAGCTTTCACATTTAGGCACTTTTTTATAAAGAAAAAGTTATTTTCCTTATAGGTAGCCAATAATTCCAGCATCATTTATTGAATAAAGCTGATATGTCTTCACTAATTACATCTACCTGATCATGCATGCTTTAGGATATTTTATGCTATTTAGTAGGTGAAGTTAATCAATATGTTCTTAAAAATTTCTGCTTGGGCCAGACCCTGTAGCCTTGTGGCTAAAGTCCTTGCCTTGCACACACCGGGATCCCATATGGGCACCAGTCCTAATCCTGGCAACTCTGCTTCTCATCCAGCTCCCTGGTTGTGACCTGGAAAAGCAGTCAAATACGGCCCAAAGCCTTGGGACCCTGCACCTGCGTGGGAGACCCAGAAGAGTTCCTGGCTCCTGGCTTCGGATTGGCTCAGCTCCAGCCATTGCGGCTGCTTGGGGAGTGAATCATCAGACAGAAGATCTTCCCTGTCTCTCCTCCTCCTTTGTATATCTGACTTTGCAATATAAGTAAAATAAATCTTTGGAAAATTTTTTTTGCTCAACTTTCTTCCACATGTATTTTTAAATCAACTTTTAAAATTCTGCAACAATTTCCATATTGATTTTTATTGGAATTCAGTTTGAGAAGATGATCTTTATGACATTGAATCCATTAATGAATATGACATTTATGTATGTTTATGAATGGTTTCCAATGTTATTTTAAAATTTTATTTATTTTTATTGGAAAGGCATGTTTACAGGGAGAGGGAGAGGGAAAGAGAGAGATAGAGAGAGATCTTCCATGTACTGATTCACTGCACAAATGGCTGCTATGGCCAGAGCTGAGCTGATCTGAAGACAAGAGCCAGAAGCTTCTTCCTATGAGTCCAGGGTCCCAAAGACTTGAGTCATTTTCTGCTGCTTTTTTTCCAGGCAATAAGCAGGGACTTGTATCAGAAGTAGAACAACTAGGACACAAACTAGCGCTCATGTGGGATGCTGTTGCTTCAAGCAGGGGGTAGCCTATTATGTCATTGGCCAGGCACCTTCAATGTTATTTTTGTGCTCTCCCCATAAACTTCCAGTGTATCTTTCTTTCATATTTAATGTTAGTTGACTTTTAATTTTACTAATATTTTGAATCGTATCTTTTTCCTATTATTCTTTCTATATGGTTGCTGCTAGGCCACATCAATAGAACTATCTATCACTGATGTTTGTATATAAAGTTCCTGAATTCTCTCATTGATTTTAACTTGGTGCATAGGGTATTCACTTGTCCCTCTCCAAGTTGTATGCTTCTTAGTCTCTGACAGAATTTACAGTGTGATATGCAAAGAGGATGTCACTACAGCTGGCATGGTTTAAGATAAAATCTGTATGGGGGTAAGTGTTAGGCTATGGGTTAAAATGCCCCCTCTTGGCCTCAGTCCCAGCTTCTCTTCCTTGTCTCAGCTTTTTCCAAGTGCAGACCCTGGGCATCAGTGGTGATGACTGAACAAACTGGGTTTCTGTCACTCATGTGGCTGACTTGGATTGAGTACTGGGATCCTGGTTTTGTCCTGGCCCCGTCCTAGCCAGTGCAAACATTTAAAGAGTGAACCAGTGGTTGGAAGCTCTCCGACTGTCTCCCACTGCCTCTTTAATTCTCAAGTAAATTGAAAAAATTTTTAATTGAAAAGTATAAAGCTGTAGGTTTATGGATGTAAGGACATACCCTTAAAGTGTATAAATCTAGTTTGCAGAGATTTAAGAAAAGTCCTCATGAATATTGCATTTTATCCAATGACCTTCCTGCATTTAATTATATATTTTTGTCTTTCAATTATATATTTTTGTCTTTCAATTAGAATTTAAGGTTTATCGCATAGACTTTCTTATATCAAACTATCAATACATTCCCAAGAAAAACTCCATTTGAATTTTGTACTGACAAATAATTTGCTATTTTTAAATTTAAAATTTTGTAAATGTATCTTTCTGTAGGCCTTGTCTGGATTTGAATTGATGTTATACAAACACAGACACAAAGTGAGTTGAAAAATGTTACTTTTTCTTTATTTTCTAAGTCAGAGATTACCAGATGTGGCACAAAAACAAAATCTAGTTTTAAATGGCTCACAAAAGACTATTAAACTCAAGGTTTGTGTTTTATTAGCTAAAGTTAAGCCCTTATACTAACTGAATTTTCTGGTATAGTTGAGTTCATTCCTATCACTTTTTTCCCTCAGGTTTTCAGTTTGTCTTTGTTTTTGCTCACTTTCACTGACAACTTTTCTTCTAGTGAGTTAATGTGATTTCTACGATTTTTCGTACTTTTTTCTATTTTGTAAGCTGGCTTGTTTTTCTACCATTTTAGCTGTCAATTTCAAAAGTTTAACAAAATATTTAACCACATATTTTCTTTTAACAGTTAGCTATTTAATATTTCTGTCTTCTTGCCAAACATAAGCTCTTAGCCTGCTTTTACTAATACCAATGATCCTACTTCCAGTTTTTCATAATGACTAATTAAAATTTTTTTAATTTATTTTTTGTTTGAAAGGTGGAAGGAGAGAGAAACGTATCTCTAATTCAGCTGGTTCATTCTCCAAATCTCCCAGTTCCTTTCCCAAGTTCCTGTGAGAACCTGGGCTGGGCTAGATGAAGCCAAGAGCTAGGAACTCCATCTGGGTCTCCCGTGTGAATGGCAGCAGTCAATGTGTGAATCATTTGCTACCTTCGAGCGTAAGCATTAGTGGGAAGCTGGAATCAGAAGTGGAAGTGAAACTACAGCATTGCTCTCCATTTTGGCACTTGGCTTAAGCAGTGGTCTTAACCTCTATACCAAAACTAACCCCTGTGCCCCACATTTTAATTTTCTTCAGCTATTTCATTTCATCTTAAAGAATTTAATGTAGGCATTTTTATTTTGTTTTTGATGCTTGTCATTTCAGTTAGTTGTTCTGTGTTTATGCTTCTACTGATTGAGGTAAATCATTTTTTATTGATATAAGGAAAGCAGATTTTATGGATTTCTTAGGTTCAATTCTAAGATGTTAACCGTACTTTCTTCCCTTCCCCATTCAATGCCCCTCCTATCTTTCCATTAGTTTTTGCAAAGGTGTAATTTTAATCCACTCTATAATCACAGACTTAATTTACCACTAGCCATAAAATACGACAAGTAGACAGTGGTAGTAATGTCACAGTTTAACAGAAATGGAAACAAGGGCTAAAAACGACAATTGAATCCCAAGATGTCCATTTCATTTCTATACATTTTTTGTAATGTATATTGGCTGTTACAGAGACAAAACATGATATTTGTTTGCATGAGACTAAGTTATTAAGCTAAGTACAACTGCTTCTAGTTGCACCCATTTTGTTGCAAAAGATAACATTTCATTTTAAACTATTACTTCATAGTCTATATACACCAAATTTTCTTTTTCTTGTCATCATTTGATGCACATCTGGATTGAGCCCATATCTTAGCTTCAGTGAATTGAGCTTCAATAAATAGGATATCAATAACTCTTTCAGATAAATATAATAGCTTAACATTTCCCTGTGCTAGGGTCTGTGAATGCTAAATATTCTAAGTCCAAATGGAGTAAAATAGTCTTTACTGTTGTGTATATAACTGAAAGATCATTCCGGCACAGAGTTGTAGGTAGACAGTCATATCCTATTAGTACTGAAGATGTTGTTCTGTTGTTTTTTCCTCAATTGCAGCTAAGGAAAAGTCTATTGTCTAAAACTTTATTTATTTACTTTTTTCTTATTTTTTTGTGCTTTTTTTCTTTTTTTTTTTAAAGATTTATTTATTTTTATTGGAAAGGCGGATATACAGAGGAGGAGAGACAGAGGAAGATCTTCCATCGGATGATTCACTTCCCAGGTGACCACAATGGCCAGAGCTTCCCCGATCCAAATCCAGGAGCCAGGAGCCTCTTCTGAGTCTTCCATGTGGGTGCAGGGTCCCAAGGCTTTGGGCTGTCCTCGAGGCCACAAGCAAGGAGCTGAATGGGAAGCAGAGCTACTGGAATTAGAACTAGAGACCATATGGGATCCTGATGTGTGCAAGGCAAGGATATTAGCCACTAAGCTACTGCCCAGGCCCCCAAGATTTTTATCTTTAAGTCTGTGTGTTCATCAACCAGTGGTGTAATAAACAGTGGTATTTCAGTATATGTTAAGTGATTACATGTATATTTGAAGAGAGGAGCATGAAATTCTTTTAAATTTATTGAGTCTTGAGCATTTGCTTTTGAACTGAAAAAATGGTTCAGATTAGATAGCTTCCATTTAAGTAGAGCACTCAAAGAAAAGATGTTAAATAAACTAGAACATGCCAATATTTCAGGGAACTCATATCCCTTCCTGCATCTTAGTATTTACATATTTCCTAAATTAAGGGTATCTTGATGGCATTCTAAGGAGAAGATGAGGCTTATAGAGGAGAAATCAGAAACTTTGTAACCAAGTATCTAGTTGAAAACTAAATTAACTAACCAACTGTCTTTCCAGGTTTATAATAGAGGTGCTGGAAATTGCAGGAGACTTTCCTGGAACATGTGTTGTGCAACAAATCCTGACAAATACATGGTTCGTCAAAGAGATTTCTATGTTATATACTGAGAAGCTTTATGATCCAGGAAGTGGTCAGGCCATCTGCGATCTCCTGCTTATCCATATGGAGCTCTGATTGAATATGTGAGAATCAGAGGAAAGCTCAATTTTAGTGAACATGAGCTGTGTGAAGTCAGCATGGGGGTGCATCAAAGATGGTGGTGAAACAAAGGGATTACTTTTCCACCAAGCTATTTTAGGGAAGCATGAGTCTTGCAGGGTAGGCAGACTCCTGGAAATAAAATGATAAGGAAAAAATGACATCAATTTCTCCAGATGACAACGTTATAGGATGTTGTCCTGAGATTGAGTCAGGAGTTCTGGAGCCAACTGGAATCAATGAGAATAAATGAAACGAGTATTTTTAACCCTAGAAATCAGAATGTTTTTATTAGTAAAAGGAATAATAAATTGTGTTTCTATAGCATGTCATGCTTTTTTCAAAGTACATGAACTATCTTGTTTGATATTTTTTAATTATTTGAAATGGGCCAGATAGATAAAAAGAATTCAACTACAATTGCTTAATCATCCCCTTCAGTCTTACTCTACCAGGCTCTAAAATATATATGAATTAAAATCTTACAGTTGAGATGGAGAAAAATCCTTTACTTATTGGTTGTCAAACAGCACATAGCCAGTTGTGACACAGCTAGACCTAGGAGCAAACCTAGTATCTGTAAGTGTTATACACTCATTGTTTAATTATCTGAGCTGCCAGTATCAAATATGCCAATTTCCAAAGACTACACAGATATAACAACAGAAAAGGCAAGTGTACTTGAAAATTATTCTATGCTAAGGGTCATTGATCTTTCTGATTAAGAGTTACTGTTGGTTTAGTGGGAGTTTAATTACTTGCTAAGAAGGCACTATAAATAATTGCTTAACATGAGCACAACCTGCCAGTTAAGGGAAGCTTGGCAATGCCAATGTGTTGGCTAGTATATCCAAGTCCTTCCAACCCAGGAATTATTATGAAAATCTTCAAGATTGGCCTAATATCAAGGAATTAATGTCAAAGGGGCTTGAGAAAACAGTGAATGTTTCTTCTAACTCAACATTCTTTTTTCTATTAAACTTGATGTTCACTCTCAAAACCTGCATAGGTAGCAAATTTGCTTTCAGAAGGTTTTCAGTGTGCTTTTTATGTGTAAATAGAAACCAGTTCCAAACAGTTGGTAGCATCTGTTTGTTGATTGTAAGTATTCCTTTCTCTTTACTTCAATAATGCCTACCCATAGTCTTCGCTGCACCCTCAGTTACGCGTGTTAACAGTTTCTATCTAAGCTTCTGATGAGACTGAAGCCCTGACTGACACCTGAATCATAGCCTGATGAGACTGAGAAGGGAGAATCAAGTTAAGCTGTGCCTGGACTTCTGGTTTATGGGAAATGACAAATGTGTATGATGATTGAAGTGGCTAAATTTATGATAATTTTTTATGCAGCATAAACTAATATAGCTGGGCGTTAAAGATAAAGGCTCTTTTCCTTGGACCAATTGTATGTTGAGCTTGGATAAGTTACTTAGCTATATCCAAATTAGAACAAGAGCTTCATAGGATGTTTAGACTTCTGGAGAGCAAACATAGGACTTATTCCTGCCATATTTTTCTGCCAATTCAAAAAATCCAAGTCTAGGAATCTCTAGATGAGGACATCTTTGCTATGGGGTACAGGTTCTGCTGTGGTAGTCCCATGCTCTCAATGCAGGCATACCTGCTTGTATATTGGCTGTGATTATAGTAAAACAATGTTTTTAATGTAGCCAGGATAATTGAATTAGACATCAGAAATCCGGGGGATGTAGGTTAGAAACATGAAATCTTGGTCATAAACCATTGGCATAGCAAGGATAGTTTTCTTTCTCTATTTGAGAGACAGATCCCTTGGATATTTTGATGTCATAACCAACTGGAAAAATGAGTGGATGATACAGAGACCTAAATTCTAAGTATGGTGAGTTTCAGCATCTGCCTCTTTTAGATTTAATTTTCTCCTGTATGTCACTGGAAGCTCAAATTCTGTTCATGCCTTTTCCCTCTTACAGCCACTCCTCTGTGATAGACAAGGAAATGGTAACCTACAGATCACACTCGGAGTAGGATAACACCTTGCCTAAAGCCACAGAGGAGATATGTCTAGAGGATCTCCGATGTTGGACTCTCTGTTTTCTTTGAGATCCTTGAAAAATGGATATAATTGATTTAACAGAATGCTTAGGGAATACAAAAGTGGGAGGTGTTGAAAGTTTCAGTAAAGATAGAAAAGCAACACAAAAGCAAACAGAGATCAGGAATATAGGCAGGAAATAGCTAGATGTGATTCAAATTGGAGAAAGGGAAGCCAAAACATCTGGGGAACAATAATTTGAAACAGATATTCTCCAGGAGAAAGCAATCTGGAAAGCGGTAGTGTGGTGAAAGACCTGGGTAGTGTTGTTAAGACAAATGTGATCTCTAATTCTTGCACAGCGGTCAAAACTAGCAATGCTGGGTTTGGAAGCCACAGCTGGAGAGGATCAGGAATACAGAGCAAGCATGTAATTTAGTGTCTATGTGTCTGAAACATTGCTTTTCTAGTCCTTCCTAACTATTCTCAGATCCCTTTGACTAGAAGGTTGAACATAGATAATGTCTTGCTACAAGAAAAAGCAGGTTCTGGGGACAAGGTTCTTCTCAACTCTCAGGACAATTGGATATCCTGGACTCATTTCAGGAGGGCAGGCTCTTTGTTCACCCTATGTGTGTTCAAGTAAAAAAAATTTTTTTTGAAGTTTGTAGCCGATGGCTCTACAAGACTCACATCTCTGGCATCAAACATAACTCTTCTTCCTAAATATCATTATTGATTAGAAAAGTTTATAGTACAAATAATATGTTTCCAGTTTGATGAATTACACAAAATGGAAACAGTACCTGATTAAGATGCTGAACATAACCAGGATGCCAGAAGCACTGCCTGCCTCCTTCTAACCTCTCTCTGATTACTACTCATTATCTGGAAGGGAAGTTTCTGCTGAATTCTGACAATGTGAATCAGCTTGTCCAATTCTGCATTATGTATGTGAAATTGCACAAGTGGCAGCTGCTATGTCTGGTTTCTTTCACTCAACATTACGTTTATCAGGTTAACGTATATTATATGTAGATTCAGATTTTTTTCTTGTTGTACAGTATTCTGTTGAGAGAATAGACCACAAATTATTTGATCATTCTGTTGGCTATGGATATGCAGTTTTTTCACTTGGAGTTAGTATGAACATTTTTGCTCTTGACTTCTGGTGAGGATATGTACACATTTATTTTTAGTCTTGACCAACTTCTAAGGTTTTTAGCCTTCTTTAGAGTTAGCCTTCTCCATATTGGCCTAAATAGACCTTAAGCCTCCATGAGCTTTGGGCACATTTAATGTTTTCCTTCTCTCTTCATTGAGAAAAAATTGGAAACAGCCAGTTATGACTATTACCTACTATTCTTTATTAAGACACATTAAGATATTTTACACATTTTCCAGAAGCTTTGTTATAATCATTGAAACACATGATGTAGTCAAGCCTCCTGTTAGAAACCTTGGTTTCAGAAATGAGGTGATTTTTGGTTCAGTGTTACTGTTAAAAAGATGGAGAGATAAGATCCTCTTCATCTAATACACTACAAATTAAGCACTGGATGGCATTGTTGCCCAAAAAATGATAATGAAAGAGGGATGAACCAAAAGTTGCTAGCAAGGTTGTCTTTGAGGAATTTCCAGATAAGTTGGTGTATTTATTTTTTTACACTTAAATAGAAATACTGATAATTCTCCCCTTTCTGGTAAAGACAAAAGAGCTTTATGAATATTAGCTAATGTGCTCCTAAATACTTATAAACAGATATACCTATTTTCTGGCTCTCATCAACCATTTCTTCCTAGAACAAATCACATTGTTAAGGAAGAAAAATTAGATCCTCTAGCTCCTATTTGAAAGAGGAGACAAGCCGAAATCAGGTTTAATTTCCAACAAGCCAACCTATTTTTTTTACTGCTAGCGCTACTCTTATAGCATACATTTTCCTGAGGCAACACAGATATAACATGATGCATTATTTAGGAAACATATTTTACATTAGATTGCCAGCCCAAGGCACCATTGATATCAAGAGCTAACACTGCAATGAAAAATAAACAAAAAAGCTCTGTTTATTTGAATGTCTTTGTGATTTATCATTAAAAATATAAACACATCAATTAAGGCTCTTTCCCCACTGTAAGTAACAGAGATTCTGGCTAACCTAAAAATAAAAACAAAAAGATTTATTGTGAGTATATTGCGCACATTATAGACTTGAAATAGCCGCTGATCAGTAAGACCTCACAACCAAGATTAAATGGGAGTCGGCAGGTTTTCTCCTTAGAGTAGTGCAACTAACTGGTATTTTAGACAATAGTTCACTAACTCTTTGGACCAATCACTGTAGTTGGGGCCAAGGGTGAGCCAGGGTAGTCTCACAGGTCCAGCCTGCAAGTCTGTTACCAGGAAAGGGTCAGAGGAGGTGCTGGCAGACAAAAGCAATAACCTGACACTACAAGGCTGACAGTTGAAGTCATCAACTTACTGATGGAAGTAGTACAACAAAAAAGGAAAAGTGGTCTGATAAAGGTGATAACATTGGTAAGTGTGTGCAAGAAGTCCTAGACTAATGGCAGTGTGAGAAGATAAAGGAAAAGCCTTTATTTACTTAACCACATACCATAATCAAAGGCTAGATGCACTCATGGTATTTGCTTGCTTTAGCTACACATTTCTTTTTCTCTTAATTTTTTTTAGCTTCATTCAGAAGAAAGAGAAGACTCTTCTTGTTGAAAGAATTGTTTTTAATGATAGAATTCTCAACAATATGAGATTTCCCAATGTAGTCTGAATAGTTGTATCCCTCCAATAACATTTGTATCTAATCCCCAAAGTGATGGTGTTTGAAGTTAGGGCTTTTGGGAGCTGATTAGTCATGAGAATAGAGCCTTCACAATTGGAACTGGGGTCTGGAAACATCCTCCAGAAACCTAGTTTGTGCTTTCCACCAAGTAAAGAAGAACAAGGAGATATCAATTGTAAACCAGAAAATAGGTCTCACAGGACACTGAACTTTCTGGAGCCTTGATATTGGACTTTTTAATCTCTAGACCTGTGAGAAATCAATTTTGTAATTTACAATCCACCCAGTTAGGTATTTTTTAAAATAGTGATCTGAAAGGACCAAGACAGGAGTGCAATTATTATACTATAGTTGAACAGATGTATGCATCCATATGCATCACTGAGATTAGATGGTAATTTTCCTGTACTAAATTATACTATTTTAAAAATTGCTTATTGACTTGCACGGATTTGGTAGGATTTATGCAATGTAAGTGCAAGGGATATCTGGATGTTTGTCTTCACAGTACCTAGAACTTAGTCCCTGTCCTATGGCACTTGGAATTTCATAGGAAGGTAGATGATATCAAGAACACGCACAGATTTAAAACGGAAGTTTGTACTAAGAACATGTGATATAAAATCTATCCACTTATTTTTTGCTAAATATGCAGTATGGTACTAAATATAAGCACAGTGCAAAAACAGATTTCTGGAGCTTCCCCATCTTGCTTGGCTGAAACATTGTACCCATTGATTGATACCTTCCTGATTTCCCTTTGCCACCAACTTCTGGCAACCTCTATGCACTCTTTGTTGCTATCAGTTTGACTGTTCATTGCGGCACACATCATAACAGCCAGGATGCGGAATCAACTTAAATGTTCATTGACAGATAAATAGAGTACTAACTTGATTTATATATTATTTGATATGATAGTATATAGTAAATTGATATAAATATATATTATTTGCTTGAAGGAAATCTTGCCATTTGCAAAATCACAGATAAAACTTAAAGATATTACATTAAATAAAATGGCTATTACCAGAAAACATGTTCTGTATTGTCTCATTTATTTGAGGTAAACAATGATGTTTTTGATAATAAAAACACATCAGTGATGAAGACACACAGCAATGTACACAGTAATCACTACCTTTCAGGATTGCTGAATTCAGTTAATGCACAAAGCATTAGGTTTGAAGCACAGTGCATACTAAACTATTAAACTTTATTTAGGCACTAAATATTTAGGCACTAAAATATTAAACTTTGACAGCTTTTCCAATGTATCTTAGAGCTATGGGTTATGTACATTTCAGGTTCCTGAGAAAATGTTGGTAATATCTATTTTCAAAAAAAAAAATTGCCATCATTATTTTATAAAATGTCATCATTATTTTATAAAATATTATACTATTATAATATATTATACTATTATACTATTATAATATATTATACTATTATACTAATATATATTATATATTAGTATATTATATATTATATATATATACTAATATATATTATACTATTATGGTTTAAAAAGTTCCATATCTGGGTTATCCATATCTTTTTCTATTTTATATATATATATATATTTTTAGATTGAGGAGTGGAATTTCTACATTATAACACATTTTAAATACTTGAATGTGTTTGTAGATTTTACTTCTCCATGTTTTAAGTTATTTATGTTATTTTCCTTAATTTATTCCATGAATTTTTCTTACAATTTTTTGTTCTTTTTATGGGTTCTTTACATCTTATGCTAGCTTTACTGTATTTTAGCTTTCTTGCTTAGTAATTGAAGCACTTAAGACTGTGGATATTTGATATAAATTTGGCTTCATCCTCTAGGTTCTGATACTTATTTTCTTTGTATTTTTTAAAAGATTTATTTATTTATTTTTATTGGAAAGACAGATATACAGAGGGAAAGAGAGAAAGATCTTCCATCTGTTGGTTCACTCCTTAAATGTATGAGCCTATCTGAAGCCAGTATCCAGGAGTTTCCTCTGAGTCTCCCATGTGGGTGCAGGGTCACAAGGTTTTGGGCCATTCTCTACTGCATTCCTAGGCCACAAGTAAGGAGCTGGATGGGAAGTGGAACAGTCAGGATGGGAACCAGCATTCATATGTGATCCTGGCACTTACAAGGTGAGTATTTAGCCACTGAGCTGTTGTGCTGGACCTGATACTTACTTTTCTAAGTCATGTGTAATTCTAGTTTTTATTTTTTAAAACCTCTAAATGGCTGGCACTGATTTTCTTTTGACACCTTAAATGAAAACAAATTACAGCATTGCCAATTGGATTGATACAATTGTTTCTTACAAACATTTTCTATGAAAATAATTTTATACTGTTTATACTTACAAATGTATATTTTATGCAGATTCTAAACACACATGTTTGTGAATGTTCTGCCCAAATAAGGTAACTGTTATCTGTAGGCTACAATTTATATTAACCTCTGCAATTTATATCAGCCTCTGTGAAATACAGATGTGTATCAGTTCGTAATTAGCAAAATACTCGTGTCATTCTTTTCATCTTCCTTATGTCCTCATTTGTTGTTGGCATTATTGGTCTGTCCAAAATTGAGAAAAATTTGCTCATTTATCAATTGAGTTTTATTTCTGTCTTTTTCCTGTCATATTAAAAATAGTTCTCCATTTATATATAAACAAGCAATGCAATTTTGGCAAATAAATTTTGCTGACTCATATTTTTGTTATGAATTGAATAGCTTATTAATGTGAAATCAAACTTTCAATCATGTTTATTGCTTTAACTTTTGCTTTTGATTGATAAAAGTATTGTGACTTATCTTTTGAGAGATACAATTTCATAATTTTTGCACCTTGTTAGCTTTTTTCCATTCATAACAACTTGAATTTTTAATCTTTTTGTTGCGGTATTTAATGGAAAAATTTAATCCAATTGCTGATAGAGACAGATTTGATTTTCATTCTGAAATCTTAATTATTTCCTCCTGGCTTCCTTGTTATTTCTTGTCTCCCTTCCCCATCCTGAATATGAATTATAATTTACTTTTTAAAATTTACTAGTGTTCTGGAGTGTTTATTTTCTATTTTAATTCTATTTCATAAGTTAAATTTTGGTTATTTGAACCTGCCATCCTGCCAGATGCTAGGACTATATATGTGCATATGGGCGTTATACCTCTCCATCAAAGAAAACCACATCAGAGATCCACTTTTTTATGTCGTGGTGGCTTGTTCATGCTGTGTAAATGTAATCTTCAGAGAAGTTGCTTCTTAGACTCCAGGAAGAAATGACACTTGCTGGAAACCCCTATCAATGAACTGTTCACAAGATCCCTTCAATTAAGCCATCTTCACGTGCTAAAAAGTGTCTCAAAGTTCTAAGTACTTTCTTCCATTTGAGGTGTTGAGACAGTCCTGTGCAAAGTCCTATGCAAAAGTCAAAGTATGGGGACTATTGTTATTTCAGTTATTTCATATTTCAGGCATGCTTAAACCAAAGGTATCTTTTTGAAACACTTTATTATTTCTTACCAAGCACGTTCTTAATGTGGTTTCGATTGATCCCTGTTCCACTGTGGATTGTAAGAGTCACTTTTCTTTTACAGATGCGTTTGATTTTGAGGGTCTTGTGGTTGGAAAAACATCAGCCTGTGATTATGCTTTGTGCAGTCTTGGGTTGAGCCTGGCTGGTATTTGGTTTCAAGGTGTTGTTGGACATTAAAAAAGGACTTGTGAGTGTTTTCTGGTCTGAATGGGGGTTCAACAGCCTTCAGTTGGGCTGCTAGTGACCGAATGAGGGAAACACTATTATCAAAACTGTAGTGTCTACTCACAGCAGTAGAGGAAGCAGTTGGTGAGTTTTGTGAAGAAAGTTCATTTGTAACCAATTTAGATCCTTAATAGAGATGCTTTTTTTAGAGTATTTGTGCAAGATAGAGAAGTTATGAGCATATAAGGGAGGGAAAAACAGGTAGCTTTCTTGTGGAAATTTGCTAGGGTTTTATAAACTGAAGTTGAAAGAAGAGTGATTCATCACAAAAAACGTATCCTTGAAATATCAGACTAGTGGTTATAGACAGGTGGAGGTGGAGCAGACAGCAAACTCGTCTTGGGGCCTGTCCATGAGACTTCAAAATTATCTGAGTTTATTGATAGGTTTTGAGCAATAATGATAATCATAGGTGGACTTGGTTTTTTTTGCCGAACATTTATATAAATTAACTGATGTAGTGCTTGCAAAGTCTAGGAAATAGGTCTTACTTGTATTTCCATTTTACAGAGGAAGCTAAGAATGACGAAATCAAGAACCTAACCAAGGTCACAGAATTAATCTGGTATGTGAACCTAGAACTGCACCTTAACTGAGTCTGTGCTGCCAGTTGGAGAACCCTCAACTCCCTGCTTAATGAGTCTAGCAACGCTGCTTGAGAAATCCGGAGGCTGGCTAGAATTGATTCTATCTGAAGGATTGAAAGAAAACGAGAGTTGATTCCAGCACCAAGACAGGTTTTTCCAAAGCATGGCCACACTTCTGACTTCTTTCAGCTTCTGACTTGCAGCCTGAGCGGGGCTCTATCTGTTCCTGGAAATAATGATTCCTGGTCTATTTTTTCCTTTATTTATGGATTGTGATCACTGCCAGCAAATTTCTCTGAGGAGTACATTTAAATATGCCACGTGTGTCTTACTGTATGTGTATGTTGGGTGAAACATCTATGATAAATCAAGTTTCCCGGTGCCCTATGGGGAAAGTGCTGATGGAGAAATACATCTGAAGAGAACTTTTCTCTTAGCAGTAGTTACTTGAGGAAACAGGCTCCATTTATCTTCCCAGGGCTAATGTGAGAAGAATACAGACCACCCAGAATTGCAGTTTGTGCACCAGAAGAGGAGAATGCAACACCTCAGATTAGCCGTGGGCTGCCTCTAGCCCCCGTGTTGTATGATGCTAGTTCCTCTAGCTTGCAGCTAGTAGAGAGGATATCAAAGCCTGGCAAATGCCTACTTTCATGGCAAACTTCCTATCAAATTAATCACCCTTTGTACTGCCTGAAATATTTGCTTTGTTACTGCTCCTGTGCCTAACACTTACGCATTTCTGTACTTATACACATCAACTCCCTTCTTCAGAAACACCTTCCGCGATCATTTGTTTTTCCTTCCCAATCTGAATTAGTCTGATCAGGATAGCTTCTCATTGTTTGTCCTTCCTCAGCCTGCTCACCACTTGTAATTACATACTTTTTTTTGAAAGACTATTAATTAAAAATCCCAAATCATTTACATGTTAACAGCATGTTTTATGAAAATAAATGAAGTTTTTCTCTTTACGTTCACTGGAGGCACATGGTTCCACTATTATTTGATTAAGTGCCTTGCTATATAAAATGTATTCTTAAAATTTCTTAAAGGAATATGCTTTTCCTGATTCCACTGAAACTTCCACATATAACTTGCTTGTTATATTCTGCAACTTACAGATCCCTCTCCCTTTCCCTTTCTATCCCTTATTGGGCTTTAAGCTCACTGATATGACAATTTCTAATCCCCAGTACACAGCACAGTGGTTGGTGCATGTATATATTCAACAGAAGTAAATGAAGTTGAATGGTTCTCATGTGACTCACACCTAAACTTACATATCATGGGTAGACAACATTTTAGTTCAGTTTAATTAACGTTGAATTGCATCCATTAGATGTCAGACTCTATGCATGATAACCAAGGTCACAAAAGTATATGAACTGATGGTCTAGAAAAGAAGGCAGTAACACAAAGAGCAAATTACAGATAAGATGTTGCATGTGAATGAAAAACATGTGCCCGGAGCAGTACGGTTGCATGGAGGATAAAGAGATGCTTCCTCATTCCCATCTTAGTTTGAAAGATTCAGAATTAGAATTGTAGAGTTTTGTGTATGAGTGAATTCTAGGTGCTAAGGACAATGACCAGGGATAATTGAGCAGCAGTTTGATGTTGCTGAACTATAAAGCATGAGGCAGAGAGTGATACACATTAGGCTAGAAGGAAAGTCGTAGATGTTAGAAGATGCAAAAATAATAGTTGTCTTTATGTTTTTCTGTGCAACCTGATCATCATAATTCTGGAGTTTTTCTTGGCCAATGAGAATACTGCTTATACCACAGGATGAAGAAACATTTTAGTTACTAAAGTTGACTAATTGATTAATTGATTCATTCAGCAAATGCTTCTTTAACATATTCTGAGTACTATACACTAATGATAGTTATAGTCAAGCAAGATTCATTTGAATAAATAACAAAACATAATGGAATAAACAGAATAATATAAATTAATATTTCTCAAATGTTATGGTCTTAGGATTCCTTTATTTTTTTATACTGAAGACCCAGTATAAGGTCCAGGCATATCAATATTAATTACTTTAGAAATTTAGGTAGAAATTTTTGAAAGAGCTATTAAGAATCATAGACCAATTACATGTTACAGCATGTTTTTATGAAAATAAATGAAACTTGTTCATTTTCTCTTATAAAATACTTAGTGAGAATTGTGCCATTGTATGCTGTTTACGTAAGTCTCTAGGTGTGGGCTGATGGGTGCTGGATTCTTCAGAGTATCTGCTTGTGTATACAATCTATTGCATTATGTTTTTCTTTTTTCTGTTTTAATTTATTATTTTTTATTTTTGACAATCTTGACATAATTAGGGTAAAAAGGTTCAAGCACTACGGGAAGATGGGCAAGACAATTAGTTCCGTATTGTTTCCTCAATATATCTGATGTATGTTTTTCTAATCGAAGTACATTGAGACCATCCAGATTTACACAGATATAAAATTGGAAAAGTATTTTTATAGTCATTTTAGATGATTGTGACTGTTCCTCTGACATTATACAAAATGTTGACGAGTGATAGCTTCTTGAAAAATTTTCGCCATGTGCAATGTGAAAGTAATCAGTAAACATTTTGCACTTTGTGATATCAAGATTTATTGGTCTGTTTTATACTTAGAATGGATTTTTAGCCAAGCATAGTTTTGTAACATCAGTAATATTAGTCATTTGAAAAATATTGGTTATTTAGTGAACAACAGATTCATTTCATTATAAAACATTAGATCACAATATAAACATTATAGCATAATGAAACATTATAAATAAATATAAAACATAAGATCTTCATTAATTCCCATACTCACCTCATCAGAAAGAGTCTTGAAGTATTGGGAAGATGTCAAGTTTATGGTGAGAAGTTTTCCAAAGTTCTAATTTTTGCTTGAATATTTAGATTTTATCACTGACAACAAATGTTGTCAATTGCTCTCTTTAAAATGACAGGCTCATTTAATTCACTTTCTAGAGAATATCTGCCAAATATCCAAGTTTGAATAATCAGTTTCTAGTGTAAATCATCCTTTCAACTAAAAAAGGCATTCCAAGAAAATAGAGTAAGTAGTTCATCTGGCAATTCAATCATGCAGTTGCTTTTCTTCTATTTGAAATGAATGAGGAGTAAGGGAAGAGAGGAAGATGAAGGGAGAGGAAGAGAGTATAAAATAGTAGATGGGAAAGAATGATTCCATCCCTTGGTTCACTCTCCAAATACCCAAAGGATCAGAAAGGAAGGTGGACAGTGGGCAGGAATCCAATTACTTGGGTTTTCTTCACTGGCTTCAGTAGTTGGAGCCAGATACAGGCATCAAACCCAGATCCTCTGATATGAACCAAGAATATCCTAACCAGCAGCTTAATCATTAGGGCAAATATCCATGCATGTGCTTTGCTTAAGTTCCCTATAGAAGAAAGTCATCACATAATGAAGAATTTGGGGGGGGGGGTAGTTCCCATTTGTCACATAGTTTTTACAATTGTGTACCAGACCTAGTGCTGGGAGCAGGTAAAGCTGTTACTTGTAGTGTCAGCATTCCAACTGAGTGTTAGGTAAAGTTCCAGCTGCTCCATGTCTGATCTAGCTCCCTGCTTATGCAGCTGGGAAACAGTAGAAGATGGCCCAAGTATTTAGGCCTCTGCTCTCAAATGGGAAATCTAGATGAAGCTCCTGGCTCTTGGTCTGGGACCGGCTCAGTTTTGGCCATTAAAGCCATTTGAGAAGTGAATCAGCAGGTGGAAGTTTTGTTTTTGCTTTTTTTTTTTTAAGACATGCCAAAGGGTCAAGTTTAGTGAAGGATTATGGCATTGAGTATATTTTAAGTGGAACTAGATTTTTTTGTTTGATTAAAAAAATGTAATTGTATGGGAATGAAGAAGGTAATAATTACTGACAGACTGATGTCACAATTCACAACAAAGTGTCAGCTATCTTATCATTGCTTTTGTATTATTAGTGGTATGTCGATGGAGTTGATCAAGGATAAATTGATAACTAAAAGTTATTCTAGATGAGTGCTGTTGTGCAGCAGGCTAACCAGGGATTATGATGCTTACATCCCATTTCAGGGCACTGATTCAAGTCCCAGCTGCTAAACTTCTGACCCAGCATCAAACTAAGCATTCTGAGAGAAGGCAGATGATAGCTCAACTGCTTGAGTCTCTGCCATCAATATGGGAGACCTGGAAGGAAACCCCGGCTCCTGAATTTGTTGAACCCTCGCTGTTATAGGAAATTTGGGGAGTGAACCACCACATGGAAGGTTTCTCTCTGCCATTCTTTCAAATAAATGAAAAATAAAAACAAACATTTTAAAAAGAAAGCTATTCAGTACTTTGAATATTTTAGCCTTATTTGTGTTTGTTGTCAAACAGGCTCAAAAAGCATGGTTGTTAATGACTTATTGATACTGATACAACCCAAATACAAGCAGAATGATCATACTTTTAGACTCTTCCATTCATAAACCGAGAGTTAAATTATACAGAAGCCACAGCAGCTAAGACTTCGTGTTTCCAGCTAAATCTTTAGTTCAATAAGTTACTGGATGGTTGGCAAGTGGCAGTACTGTGAATTTCTTCACTGATTCCTCTTTCAGCAGGCAGTCAGCAGTCCAACTGTTCAAGGTTCATTTGTCTCCCAGTGTCTGTATGTGTTTT
The DNA here is from genome assembly GCF_030435755.1 of Ochotona princeps. NCBI lineage: Eukaryota > Metazoa > Chordata > Mammalia > Lagomorpha > Ochotonidae > Ochotona > Ochotona princeps. The sequence continues at coordinate 42,762,687 of NC_080845.1, forward strand.
TCTAGCTAATGCAATTTGATCACTTACTTTGTGATTTGCCTCTGGGGCTTCTTCATTTTCAGTTCAAAAGATATAAGCAATAGTTTTTGGGTTTTAGGAGCTCGTTATACCTGTGTTTAAAAGATTAAAGCAATTTATATATAAACTGTGAGTCTGTTTCCAATATATTTTGTTGAATTTTCCTTTGTACAGAGTCATATTCAGCCAAGGAAGGTAAGTAAGTAATGTGAATCTACCTCTGAGCACCTTTTTTGTTACTATGAAAATAATTGCTATTGAATGCTTTGTCACAAGCACAAGTGGTACTGAAAATTGAAAGTACTGAATGATTTTTATTCATTATATTATTTTGGATCAAGTGTGTTGATATTGTGCTCATATCACCCCAGAAATAGTGGCTAAAGCTGGTGAAGTCTTGACACTAAATGTATGCTGAAAAGTATTTGAAGCATGTTGTTTTAAAGATCCCACCTTGTTAGTCTGTGATATCTGTGTACCATACACAACAGGTGTGAGAAATGAAGGAAGGTATGACTGACCCAGATTCCCAGAGGATAAGCTGCGATATATTCTTTCATTCTACATAATGGTAATGTATATGCTCATTGTCACTTGAAATTTGCTAGGTCCTGAGTCCAGGACTGCAGGTTTCCTAAAGAGTGAGAGGAGCAGCTTCAGGCTCTAGAATGGAGAAAAGAAGTTATCTCCTTGCACAGGGACCATGCTAATCTTCTCTGTATCCTTCCAGTTTTAGTATATGTGCTGCTGAAGCAAGTGCAGAACAGCTATCTTCTGTGTTGATGATCTCCCCCTACTCACATGGCCCTACTGCCGCCCTGAAAGATGGCACACTGGTGAGAATCCTGTGTGATTCTGCAAGCCTGAAGATGAGATGTTAATTGTAGTGACATGATTTGCAGCAGCTGGAGGTGATTTAGAGACTAGTCCATAGATAAGAGTACGTGGAAGCCCTGAGACCTTCAGCTGCTTGCCTGAGTTCACTTGTTAAGGGCTGACCCAGTAGGTGAATATTTTGGTATGTGGTGGAGCTAAATTAAGTGCAAATTAACTTAACTAATTAAGTTTTCAGGACAACTTCCTGCTGTAAGAACTACACGATCTAATTTCATTGCTCCCACAATGAAAAGATCGTGACACAGGTAACAGGGCCCCATGTTGAAAGGGGGGAGGGTAGCAAACCTCTTAATCACAAAGAAAGACTACACATTTCTGCTCCTGCCAGTGTCCAGGAGCTGAGATTTGATAGTTTTATGAAAGGAAATTCTTAGTGTGGATAAGAATTAATATGTGTGTAATTAATGGGGGGAGTTTTAGGATATTCAAGTAAATTTGCTAATTGGCAACATTCACCAACTTTTGAAACCTAACTCTGGAAAAGGTGGAACTCTCCTCCAGTGCATTAAAATTCATTACGGAACATATTTATGTGTTCTATAAATTAAAATTTTAAGTATAAATTTCAACAAGTGAAATCGGAGCAAGTGCTTTGAGGGGACTCTGGAAACTAGGGCTTCCTATGTTAATATTTACTTAGTGATTCCTTATCTCGACGTCAGTTATTGAGGAGTACCCTATACCTCACAATTCTCCACCTTTTTTTCTGTAATCTAGCAACAAATCCAGCTTGTCTTTCTCTGTCCCAGACAGTCTTTACTTGAGTATTCAAATCCCAGAGGAAAACTGTAAACTAACTCAACAATCCAAGGCAGTTTAAGTGTCTTATATTGTAATTTTTAATGTAAGAAACTGCTTTCAATCTGTCTGTTGCTCTAAACCCGCAACTGTCTCCTCTGGCCCCACCATACCAGCTTTCCCCACCTGGCAAACTCTGACTGCGTCCTGGGTGGCAGGCATTGACCAGACTTCAATACAGATGCTCCTGTTGAAAATGGCACCAAGTTAGGTAAAGAACAAAGACACTCTGGCTTCAAAGCAAGCCTCCAGTTTCTGCACAGAAGGGGTTTCACACAACCTCGGTTAACAACAACAACCACCTCAGGGGAAGAAAGGGCCCCGACTACAAAGAAATGCCAAATAAGCAGTCATCAGCCCTTGCTTTCTTTCTCTGGTGTGTTTAGCACAAAACCTGATCAGGAGAACAGTTCTTTGATAATCGTTTGGACCATGACCGCTGCTCGTAGCACTTCTTCTGCCTCATATATTCCAGCATTTATGGAGATCTGAGCATTCTGTGCTCACCCAGGCTTGGAGATGGGTGTGTGTGTGTGTGTGTGTGTGTGTGTGAGTATGTGTGTGCGCACGCACACACACACACACACACACACACACACACACACACAGAGTCCCTCTCTTGTCTCACACTCTCTCTATGGAATGGAATTGATTGGCTAGAAAATGATTCTGGCTTCTTCCCAAAGATTACAGTCCAAGACATGTTTTTCCTTTTTTCTTTCTTTTTTTATGATCCCTCACCCCCCACTTTTTTTCTCCTTCCAACTCAATTGCCAATGTGTGGCTGTAGAGCTATAGCAAATGCATACTCGTCTTAATTGTTATGATTAAGGAAAAGAAATTAAGAATGGTGTAGACATAGCGGATGACTACACAGAGAAAAAGAAGAAAAATTTAAAATAATTAACAGTTTCCAAATGTTACTTTCTGTTTCCTTCTAGCCTCAAAGAAAAGAATTTTTAAAAAATGTATTCTGCTTGATCTAGCCCTAATTCAAAATAAAAGTGGCACATGGTCTTCTGTGGAATGAGGCAAGCATTGAGTAAGTAAACAAATCAGATTATTTCAATATGCTTAAGTTCCCATTGTTTTTCTGTTAGTCTACTTTCCTAGTTTATGATAGCTCTTGTTTCTCCCTCAGTTTTTAATTTTCCTCCTCCCCCCCAAAATATCAGGCCATTTCTTGTTCCTTCTCTCACCTTTTAGTCTCCATTATCCCAGAAGTGGACAGGAGCCAGGCTTAGCTGTGTTTCTTTGCCATGTCAGTAGCCACCCCAGTTATTGATGAAAACCTGGCACTTACAGAGGAGGCCATCTGTGGTGAAGTTTAAACCTATTTACCTCTCTGGCAAGCTGGTTGAAACTTCTTTCTCTGTATTCAGTGAGGCTGAAGATGACAAATGCAGTGGGATTAAAGCCATGGGATGAAGCTTGGAGCAAAACAAAATCTTTCCCCGAAGACAGACCTTGTAACAGCTATTTGCCGTAAAATAAGCAAATCTTGTGTCTGGAGTATACAATCAAAGGACATGAGTTCTGGGTCCTGCTCTCTTCGCTCACTTGAAGGAAGCAGACAACTGGCTGAGTTATAGGCTGGACTGGAAGTATGTGGACAGGCAAATAGGAGTGTGCCATTTGTTAAATGGCCTTGTTACAATTCTGGGCTGTGATTTGCAGTTTTCAGGGTAAACACCGTTTCACAGAATTGTTCACAGATATAGCTAATGAATTGCAGAAGAAAATCATCACACTTTTGACCTCCAAATAGCACTCCACAGCCTAACCAATTACCTGAACCACAACACTCGGGCCCAAAAGACTATTGTGCTTTCCAAAAAATTCAATCAACCCTTAAAGCTACTAGTGAAAATATTCAGATAAGCACAAGCATTAAGTAAGCTCTGAAGTCAATGCCAAATGCTTTGGACAAGAGCAGCATCCCTGGGCAGAGGCCAATTTACTACAAAGCTAACAAAGCTTAAGCTTCCAGGACTCTTTTGAGGCCATATGTGTCTAGTGATGTGTCTACGTGTTTGTATTTTCATTGCAAACTAAATAAAGTATTTCAAATCCAGTGATATGACTGCTATCTGCATTTGAACTTCCTTTCTGTTATATATCCTCTCCACTTGGATGAGGTTGGAGTGATGCAAGGTAGTTGAATTAAAGATATGTTTGGTTTGGGTTTAGTGGGATAGCCATTTCCACGTACATTTCCTGCATTTGTGGCTATCCTTTGTAGGAATGGATTCTAGTTACATGTTTATGGCCTGATATATTAATATATCTTCCAGTGGACCCCCAAAAAAACAAAGATAAAAGTTGATTGTCAATATGAAAATATTTCATGGGGCTTGGCATTGGGAAAAAAGGTGGGCAGTGGAGCAGAAACAGGGTACGAGATGTGTGGTGCTAGAAGCTAGCCTGTGTGATGGGGATGTGTCTGTCTTATAGGGTTATAATGACAATTGAGCACCGAAGTGTAGGCCAGGGCCCAATATAAAGGATTGATAGAGAAAGTGTTTTTCTTTCTGACTCGAAGAATCTAAAGATTACACATACATGCACACATTTAAATCTATGCTAACTTTATTCCCATTTTTGATCATTTTTCCTTAAAGTGAATTAAAAAAATATTGAAAATCTTAGACACTTGAATTTCAAGAACAGGTCTCCCATTTAAAATTTTGCACAAATATCTTTGGGATGCTTCACAGTGACGTTAAAAATAAAAAGTTATCCTCCCACTGGTAGAAAGCAAAGTCTGGTCAGTACTATGAAATTGATTGTGAGGTTTGCTGATTATGGAAGGACATTTTGGGACTTAACAATATCTGGTGCCTGTCTCAGGACATGGGTGTTCAACAATGACTAATCCACCTCTCTGATTGTTCTTTTTATTGGTTTTGGGTGCATGGCCTCTCTCCAGCCCGAGTTTTAAAAATGAAGTTGAAATTGACCACTTACTCTCCATTTGGTATCATTTCTAAAGTAATGGCTGAAATTGTCTCTAACTGGAGAGCTGAAAAATAAAATGGCACCTGAAATATTCTTGTCACTTCATAAGCAATACGCTGGGCAGAAACAAGCTATCTTCTGTGGAAAAGTGGCCATGTATCCCTGTGCTCTGACTGGTCCACCCTCTATTTTACTCTTCTCTCATCTCTTTTTTCTGCACTGCCCCCCTCCCATCAAAGTGGTGCTTCATTTAAAGTGAAAATAAGTTTCCCTACATTGGACAGCCAGATCTTTGTCCCTTTTAGCTCCGGCATCACCTTGGTGAAACTTGAAGAATGTGCCCATACACAAAGGAGAATTCGCTCCTCCTTCTGGGAGACTGCTCCCTGAGCTTCCCATCAGGGCCCCATCAGGTTTGCCAGGGCTGGCTGAAAGTTCAGCAATCTGAATAGGGCTTCAGGAGCTTGCAGCCAGCAAGATCCAGGCTGTTAGGTCTTAGCACCTTGGAGAGTATGGAAGAGAGACTGATGCAAAGACAAGACACGCGGGTGCAGGGATAGATAGAGACTGACCATGTGTTCCATAAATTACCTCTCTCCCAAACCCACCCCGCCACGAATGTATGAAATAATTCCTCCTTTGTCCGCCAGCTGGCTTTCAAAGCTATCGGGATGAGCCTGCTGGACCTGTCTGGGAAGCTTGTTAAACTGAACTGAGTAAGTCAGGGAAAGGGAGGGGTGGGGAAAAGATTAAAGGGCGAATACAATCTGTGTGAGGCAGTGGCCCTGACTCTAAAGAAGCAGATGATCTAAGGAAAGGAAGAGCTTCCCTCTAAAACCAGAGACTGCATGCAATGCAAATGACCCCGCGTGCAGCTGCCTCTGGCAGGCAGCCACCCGCCTCCCAAAGAATAAGTCAGAGCAACAATTCCCTCCTGAACCCTGAAGCTTAGTGACTTCAAACAAGAAAAAAGAAAAGTGGCATGCCTTTTTTTCCCTTTCCCTTAGTGAACTCATCCATTCCCCAAATTGTGCTGATGACCTCATCAGTTGCATCTGTGTCCCACAAACTCACCAGCTCAGATGTGACTCCCCAGTGGGTCACATCTGGTGTGGAGCTGGGTACCCAAGGCTGAGACATCTGGAAGTGACTGCCTTTTTGAGGTCAGTGTTTGTGATCCCAATGGCTTCTGTGGATGGAGTAGAGTAGTCCTGAGCTGGATTTTCTTGGCAGATAGCCCTTTCCTCTTTGTACAAGGAGGAATCAGTGGGGAGGACTGCAAGGTTGGCATCATTGTTTCAAGTCTCTTCATTGTTCATCTTCACTTTCATGAGGGCTTACAAGCCTGACCATGGAAATGATGTGGGCTTGAGAACCCAACCTGCCTGTATTTGTTCTATGGTTTGACAAGGCTCTCCTTTGACAAAGGTAGTGTTACTGTTGGTGTGGATATGGATAATGACCCAAATCAATACAATCAAATTGACTTTAGAAACTGCCATGAGAAAAATGATCCCAAGCATCTGTATCTGCAGAAAACATATAAACTCAGGAAAGGACCCATCCCCTGTGTTCAGAATATAACATGAATTGATGCAACCAACTTGAGAAAGCCTATTGGCAATTTGCTGCACAACGAGGACCTTCAATAATGCTCATCCAGAAATAGGATTTTTGGGAATCACTCATAGAAATAATATAAATGAAGTAGAAATGAAGTAGACCATAGTAAAAAGATTTCAGTATTGGGGCAAGCCTTTGATACAGTCACCGCTTGCACACGCACACTGCATATCTCAATGCCTGGTCTGAGTCCTGGTTATGCTGCTTTTGGTTTGGTTACCTGCCAATGAACATCCTAGGTGGTGGTATACAATGGCTGAATTGGTTGGGTTCATCACACCACCACCAGAGACATGGATTTTGGTTACTGGCTTTGTTTGATCTGGTCCAGGCCTGTCTACTGAGGACAGTTGGGGAATGAATCAGCAGATGTTACATTTCTCTGTCCTTCCTTCTCTTCTTTTTATCCTCCAAATAAAATTAAAACAAATGAACAAAAACAGTATGAAAGTTTTCATTGTAGCAGTATTTATTACAGTAGAAACAGAAATAACTCCCCACCATCAGACAAACCAAAAATTATCCAATTAAATATCCAACATTAGAAGTTCTGTACATACCATGGCATCCATATCACGAAATATTATGTGGTTATAGGTATAATAACTACAAAATACCAGAACACAAAGAACACAAAATATGACTTCCATTTTATTTGTATGCATGGATAAAAGCATTAGTAAAATCTACACATAAATTTCACAAGAGTTATTTTTTTAGGAGTGTCTATTACAATCACTGTTTCCTTTTTAATGCTTTTCTGTGCTGTCAATCTTTCTACAGTGAGGATGCCTTGGTTTTGCAATTAGGAAGCGATATATTAAAAGTGGATTAAAGAGGGGATCCATTCCTCGGCAGGTATGCAGTCTGTGTTCTTGGCAGGCTATAATGAATCACTATTCTTGGGGCTGCAAGTTAATCTCTGACTGCCCCTTTTGATCCTGTATCAGCTTTTTTGGACATTGATTGTCTTTTGTTTGAATTAAACTTGAAAACAGTTGTCATGGCTAACATTGTGGTATAATGGGTAAAGCCACTGCCTGCTATGTTGGCAAATATTATCGGTATTGGTTCAAGTCCCAGCTGTTACATTTCTGATACAGCTCCTGGCTAATGTGCTTGGGAGAGCAGTAGATGACATCCTAAGCACTTGGGCACCTACTATGTATGTGGAAAACCTTTTTATGATTTAAAAAGCACCTGCCATGAGACTACATTAAGTGGATATTCATTTTGCTTAAAATACTCGCAGTAGTCACTTACTTAAACAGTGAAGGTGAAGTTTGTGAGAAAACACTGAAACAAAGTAATACCAGCAGGGGAAAAAAGGGCAACTCAGATAGAATGCTGGCAATTGTTGAGTCAAAGACATAATAGCAAGAGAGAAAAAGTAGATATTGGTAACACCTACAACTGATAAAAGACTGGTATCAAGTATATAAAAGACACTCTTACAAGGTGAGAGGAAAAGCAGACAAGCAATAATAATAACAACAATAATAATAATAATAAAAGATTTGAACAGATACTTCACAATCAGATAGTTATAAACTAAAGCACAGTAAAAACATTTATTGGATGCCAAATGTGAAGTATGTTTTTGAGCAGGTGCAGCATGAAGTATTTAAACATGTAAAGTATGAAGAATCCTCATCAATTAGAGGTAAGATTGTAACATCTTTTTAGAGGAGATTCAGCCCATTCCATATATTTTAGTCACATATCCCCTGTAGGCCATTCCATATACTGATGTTTATTTTGATGCAAATTTTTGAAATCCGTTTACATATGACTTTTTATGTTATGAGTGTTCCATACATTTTTGAGGCACCCTCATATATTCCTAGAAAGATGCATGTTCAGTGTGTCAAGATAACTTTCTATCAATTCTATTTACAGTATTCATTAAAACATTGTTTAAAGTTTCCTAAACTGAAAAGAACTGGCTGTCAACAGCAGAATAGGTAAGATCAATTGTACTAGAGAAATCTGTACAGCTGTGAACATGAACAAATTTAAACGGCCAGATGTATAAATCTAATCAACATGTGTTGAGCAGAATAAAAAGTTCATAAAAAACCAAATTATATAGTTTAGGGATTTATGATTGGGTAGTAAAGCTAAATAATAGTGTGATTCTAGCAATATTACAGCATGGTTTATTTCTGGTACATGGACTCTTAATGGAAAAGGTGTGTGAGCTGGCAGGAGGATCCTAAAGTTTCAATGATAGTATCTTTTTTAATCTAGCTGCTTTCCATTTAAATGGTGTGCATTTCACCAATACTTGTGATAGTTAGCAATAAAGTAGAAATCCAGGAGTTACAAAAAAAAAAAAAAAATCAGAAAAGTGAGGATACCGGAAGTAAAAAGAAATACCATGAGGGAAGGGCATAAGCAACACAGCAAGGAGCTGAGGCCTGCAGAAAAATATCACTGGTTATATATTCCACATGGTGGAGTAAACAAAAGAGTTCTGAGGCCATGGCTATCCAATATTCAATTTCATATTGTTGATGCATCTCAGCTTATTCTAAACCTTCAATAAACCCTGTGACTAAATGTTTTGAATGAGAGTTTAGGGAAATCAAAGAGCAGCAACTGATTTGGCATGAAAATGGGAGGAGGATTCATATGGAATTAGATCAAGGATTTTTTCAAAGAAGGATGAAGAGTGTCACGAGAAAGTAAGCTTCTGGATGTGTAAAAGAAATCACGAAGAGAGGACAGACTGTTCCAACTGATCTGGAATGTGACGTAAGCCAAATATATTTATGTCTCTAAGGAGTAATGCTTATAAATTGTAGTTTATGGGAGAATTTCTGTTTTTCTTTCTTCTTCCATATACCATATAGAGCTGAAAACTTCAAGGTAATTGCACTTACTAGTCTTTTTTTAAAACAATGTTTTAAAATTTTTACCTGATACATAAAAACTATACCATACCATATGACGCTTTGATGTATATATACAATGGCAATATTCAATTGGGATAAATATATCCATCTCCTCAGATCTTTATCAATATTTAATGACGAAAGACTCAAACTATTTTGTTCTAGATTTTTTAAGAGTAATATATTGTTTACTATTATTATCCATGGTCAACCTATTGTATGATAGAACACTAGGATTTCTATTTCCAGTGGTCTATCTAACTAAACTAATTATTATAAAATAATGTTTTACATCTCTCTTTGCCTGGTAACCACCATTGTACTCTCAATTTCTCCGAGATCAGCATTGTTTGTTAGATAGTATGAACGGGTGGGATGATGTGATACTTACCTTTCTGTGTTTGATTGATTTCACTTAACATAAAGATCTCTGTTCATATGTGTTGTTACAAATGGCAAGATTTCACCTTTTTTCATAACTGAAGATCATTCTATCATGCTGATACGCCATAGTTGATGAGCACTATATCAGTTGATGGACACTTTGGTTGTTTTCATTTGTTAACTTGTTCAGGTATCTCTTTGGTAGACTGATTTCCTTTCAATATATCCAGCAGAGGGATAAATCGATCTTATGGTAGTTTTATATTAATTTTTATTTTTTCATATCTGATTTTTCGTGAATATTTAGAAAATTCTTTTATCATTTTTAAATGTTTAAATTATTGGCCAGAGTTCTACTTAGGTTACAGAGATTGTTCATTTTTTGTTTTTGTTTTTCCAGAAAGTTATCTTAATATTTTGCTGTGATAAATTGAAAGACCTCATTCAAATATGTATTAGATCCTCAACATTATGTGCTTTGTATCCTAATATATTGATTTTAATTCTGTGCAATTACTGTATTTTTGATTACCATATTTCTCTGATAAATTTTAAAATCTAAAAGAAGTATTTTTGTTCATATTTTCTTGGAAATTATCCTTCCATAATTCTTTCAGTTATCTTGGAAGTCTTTTGCCATTTTCTAAAGCAAAATAAGACAGAACAAAACTTTGTTCTAATTTTGATAGGGAAGTCATTGAATTTATGGATTGCTTCCAGTCATAATATATGATAGTTGTATTCAAGATCTTGGTGTCTGTATCAAGATATTTTTTGTATCTTCTTTTATTTGTAAATATAGTTTTCTTATTTAACATCATATATAATATCTAGATAAAATATCTAAGTAAAATATCCTAAATAAGTATCCTAATCTAAGTAAAATATTCTAATAACCAGTTTCAGCACCCCCTATTAATTTCAGTTGGTCTGATAAACACTTCTACATGAAAAGATTAGCTGATTTTCATTTGGAAAGGGCAGTTAGGTTTTAAAGTACATTATATTTTATTTGATTTGATAGAAAAATCTTTCTAGATCTTGGCATGGAATTGACAGTCTTCATTTTAAATACCAGCAATGTTTAAGTTTCCTTATTTTTCTTTTACTTCATAAGGATTTTGGTGAATAGCTGGTGAGAATACCCTAGGGAATGTGGGCAGTCACAATTTGCAAGCAAAGGTCTGGTCACTGACCAATGAATAATACAATTTTAAGATGTAATTTATATGTCTTAGTGCTGCTTAAGTTAAAAACCCAGTTGGTTTCTTTATCTCAAATCCATTGCTGTCACTTTGATACATGAATTCTTATTTATTCATTTGATGTTTTTTTAATGTATATGAATTCAAGGTGTACTTAGTATATAAGGGGTGCGACATGTTCTACCACTTGTCATTATTACTTTTCATCAGATTAAACTAGAGTAGGGATCTTCCTATTTTTATTTGATTCCAGCCCCAGCTCTTTTATGATAATCAAATGTCAATTGTCCAAGACCACGATGGAAAAGCACTATACTGTGTGCCTGGGGGTTCTTGAAATAAAAGGCTAGGTAATTTATATTTTTAATATAAGTGATTGAGAGCCTGGGGCTTTGATCCAATTAAGTGGAGAATCAAATTAGCTGGAGATGAAACGAAGATGGAACGAGAGAAGTCTTGCTGGCTCTTGAGTTTTGCAAAGAAGGTTCATTGAGTGCAGTGGTTCCCACCTTGACTGCACCCTGGGATTATGCAAGCAGCTTTAAGAACTACTCCCAGCCCTAGAGACTTAAATTTAATTGGTCTGATGAGCAGCCTGGGTATAAGAAATCTAAAAATTTTAAAATCTGATTCTAATACTCAGATATGCTTAAAAATGCGGTAGTTCTTACTTCTAAATGAGCAAAACGTCACCTATGGTGAGGGTGGAAAGTGGTGATTTAAAAATATAGATTCAAAGTTCTACCCCTATAAGTTCTGATACAATGGACTAGAGGAGGGTCCAGGAATTATATTTCTAACTAATATGTGTGTGATTCTGGTGTAAATGATTCATTCACCACTACACAAGGGTGTGGTTCTCTGACTATAGTATGTTCTCATCTATCTATAAATTAGCTCTCACAATGTATTTCTTAAATACATTTGTTTTCTTGATTTAAACATTTACTGTTGGTTGCTTTCCACAAAGGACAATCTTCAGTGTGGTTTTCAGCCTCCCTTCTCCAGTCCTTATGCAGCTTCCGGGTCTTCTCATTCTAATCCTTCTGCATTCCAATGCTTCCTTCTGTACACCTTGCGTTTTCCAAATATTTATTTTGCTTTATTCTTTCAGAATCTTTGTTTAAGCAATTACTAGTGCCTTCGAAGTTCCCCCTCCTGCCAATGCCCTGAATCCTGCTCTCTACCACCTAGAGGGTTTTGGTGTCCATGAAACTTCCTTTGATCTTTTAAAATTAGAATCATGTATGCTTTCCTCCACAAATTATTGCAGTTGATCTACATCTCTGGTTTGATTTGGTTGAACGTAACCTATGGAAAGCCAAGTTCATCCTACTTCATTGTACATAGCACATTATTTTCATCTGCCCATGGTATCCTCTTCTAGCATGTTAGAATAGAATCCATAAGTATGTGGCAACTTCAAGAAGTTGGTGGAAAAGTGGAATTCAAATTTAAGTTTAGTTGGGTTCCAAAAATGTTCAAATAATGCATACTTTTAAAGAAAGCAATATGTCTTGTCTATGAAACTTGCAAAGTACCTATATGTACAATGTTGTTTTATAGATGCTTTCAATTGACCATAAATGACTATAAGTCTGTCTTTTCCACTGAATATTTTCATGATCTATTTACATTACTAAAATGAAATCAATTTTACTACTGTTTTTTCAAATTTATTACTTGTATTCGTTGCATAGTTTTCCTTAAGAGGACTTTACTACCACATTTTACTTGTCTATTCTCTACTTAGTGCATGCCTAGTTTGTCTCCATCTCTATGGCATCATAGCGAAGTTACCCTGATCACTTTCTTAGGTTGCCCCAGAGCATACACTCTTAGTTTCATTAAATACTGCCAGTATGTGCTCTCATTAGCTGTGTAGAAACACCTGTCTTCTAGTCTCATACACATACCTTTTATAGTGTACTTATCTATAGTGGTATTATATCTCCAGGAACCACCCTGGCAAGGGAAGATACAGTTTATGAAGTTAACACCTTATTGGAAAAGTGGGTCAGGATCTGACTATTCTAAGTATTTCTACCAAATCCTTGACATATTTTAATGTGCATCACAACAGTTAGTAAAAAAGATATATATGTGTGTGTATATATGTATATGTATATATACACAGTTACTATAGAAATCACCAATGATGTATATAAGCCAAAACCAGTAATAAGTAATCTTTATGAGTGGAAGCAAGAGATCCAAGGATCTTATCAGTACTAAACAAGTGGTCCAAAAAACTTGGTGACTACAATTTAATTAGACTTATATTATCCCCTTGAATGACTCAACAGCACTTAATCTGAGATTATTGTTGGGAAATGTTCTTAAAAATTGGTTTTTAAATACTGAAATTTGAGAGAAGATAAAGTGTATTGGTGAGGAACTTATCCTTGGATGGTGAGATTCTTGAGAATAACATAGAAAGATGAAGCTGTTTTGGTGATATTTTTTGAGAACTTACTGAGTGTCAACTGCTGTACTGAAAAATATATAAACATTATCTAATCCCTATTAATCATATGTAGTATATACTATTTTTAGTCAGACCTTTGTAAAGACTAAAACACAAAGACTTAGAGTTTTGAAGCAATTTTCCCAATGTCATTCAAAAACAGTAGTGAAGCCAGGAGCTGAACCTAGGATTTTGTGTTCTTTTGCTTTTATACCCCTGGTTTCTTACATATATGTACTACAGAAAAAGTACAGGTTTGGAATCAGGTAGGTCAGGTCCAAGTCCTTGCTTTGTTCATAACTTACTAGTTATATAATCCTGGGGAAAATTATTTAGCTCAAAACTTGCTTTTCTTATCTATGTAATAGGTATAAGGATCTACACTTCCTAAGTATAAACATGAGGCACATGCTAAATGCTTAGTTCTCATTACATCCCTTGCTAAACCTCTTCTCCTTAGCCTGTGGCACAGGTCAAACTGCATATCTTTATTGAATAAACAATAGGAGATTAAAAAGTTTCACTGAGTGTCTGAAGATTCAGCTAGATTAATTTGGTAGGGCATGGATAGGGGAGGGTCAAGAGTTGAATTTAAGGGAAGGAGTCTAAATGGACTGCCCTGACAAGCCAGAGAAAACCCTAGTCTATGTTAGTTTTCCTGAAAACTGCCCTGGCTGCTGGCCCTTCTCTGCACAGTCAATGAGTTACCTGACTTATATACGGAAATGGAAAAATAAAGATACCAAGTGGAGCAACCACATACAAGCTCATTTTGCCTCCTTCACCACGCCTCATGCAGGGAGTGTTGTGGCTTCACTCAGCTATGAACCAATGTGAACTCTCCCAGGGAACTGCTGGAGAGGAAATTAATTAACCCCTGCCATGGCTTCCCAGTCGGGGGCCAGGAATTAAGCTGTCATTCCTCCTGCAGGTTGGGATCAGCTCCATTCTGGCTGGCTTAGCCTCTCAATGAACAGCCCAACACCTATCCTCTCCCAGCTGTCCTCAGATTGAGCCTGCTGATCCAAGTCGGTAGAAATGGTGTCCTTTTTCAGAGGCAGAATTATGCATCCCTACTGCTTGTGTTTAGGGTTGCAACCTCAGGAGAAACCTTTTCTAGCGGGGGTTCAAACTCGGCTGTCGTTAGCTGTAATAATGCGATTTACAGAGACCTTGAGAAAGTAGTTTTAGCTGTGGACACCAAGGAAACTGCTCAGCAGTTAGGATTCTCTGGCATCTAGACCATTGTTAGCTCCCCAGAGGGAGGCTCATGCCATATGAAATTCAAAGCTGCTCAGAGCTCCACTGTGAATGAGGTCTTTCAAAAGGGACAGCTCAAATGGTCCATAAGAATCATAATGTCAGGTGAATTTCATGGCCTAGACAGATCTGACATCGCCCCCTCCTGTTTGTTTTTTTATTTATTTATTTTTTCTTTAGGATTTCTCCATAAACCAACAGTAATAACATTTTTTTGGTAATAACACTTTTTTAAAAAGACAAGTTCTTCTGGAAAGGTATTGATTCATTAGTAGGAGCCACTAGTTTTCTGGGTGAGGATCTGGGGACAACATTAGATCGTTATATTGACTAAATTTTCCCACCATGCCCCCCCAGAACTCCCAGCAGTTGATTTTTTAACACATGAGAGTAACTTCATTGTTGTTGTCTGGAACTACTTCATTTTAGAATATGATGGTGCCTTTGGGAGAATGTAATTATTATTTTTTTAAAAAAAGATTGCCGTTGAACTTATCTGGACAATAAGATGCTGGACTCTATGTTTGGTATATGCTTGCAATGAAAGAATCTCAACTGAACTTGAACTGTGGCAATGCAGCAAGGCGGAGGAATCCACCATTTGGGGAGGGTTTGGAGGGGGGTGGGGTGAATCCCAGTACCTATAAAACTGTGTCACATGATGCAATGTAATTAAAAAAAAAGATTGAGTTATTTTTTTTTATTTGAAAGCCAGATTTTGCAGAGAGGCTTTCCATCTTCTGTTCACTTCCTAAATGCCCACTAATGGCTAGAGCTGAGCTTATCTGAAGCCAGGAGCTAGAATCTTCTACCCAGTTTCCTACATGGGAGACATCCTCTGCTGCATTCCCAGGCCATAAGCAGGAAGCTAGATCAGAATTGGCACAGCCAGGATACAAACCAGTGCCCACATGGGATGCTGGTGTGAGCAGGCAGAGGATTAGCCTTCTGTGCTACTGCAGTGGTCTTGCATGAGAGCATTCTTGTATAGAGCACCAAATCTACCTGAAATATGCCGGGTTCTTTAAAAACAGAGAGGGAACCACTTCTTTGCTTCCCCTTCCCTTCCCACTCCTAAAGAATGTTTCTTTCTAAAAATTTCTGAGAGTCAATCAACTGGAAATTAAAGCAGCCTTTGGCAATCCAGAACAATGAGAATTCCATTTACCCAGATTTATCACAATCCCTTGCTTGTGTAAAGGATTCACCTTTATATGAGTAACTCATGTTTGCTACTTGCTAATTTTCCTAAGCTGCTATTACAAATCACTACAAGTTAGGCATCCTGAACCATATAAATGTCTTCTTTTGTGGTTCTGGAGGAAGGGCACCCACATCAGTCACACCGGGTAAAGAAGCTGTTTCCATTTGAGGTGGGTCTGAAGATTTTATTTCCAACACTTGGGGTAGCAAGGGACTAGGAGAGGTTGATCATCAACACGTTATTCATTGTAGTCCATTTGCTTTGCTACTTAATGCCACAGGCTGTGAAAGAAAGGCACATAGTCAAGGCTGGGAGAAGGACACGGGATGATTCCAAGAGGAAATGATGCCTGGAAAGAACCTTCAGGTTAGGGTTGCGAATGTGTCTGATGAAGAATTTGATGGAGAAGAATGTTGGGGGAGAAAACAGAACACCCAAAGGGATGGAGACAGCCAAGTTCTAGCACCGCAAGATTGGAAGCATGCCTGTGGTGGAGAGCTTCAGGATGGAAGCATAGCACAAGGTGAGGCTACTGAACTGCATGAGTCTGATCAGGCAGACCTATGCTACAGGCTAAGTTTGGATTTCATCCAAGATTGAGGGAGGAGGGGAAGGAACAAAATGGAAGCTCTGTGAAATATCCACGTGGTACCAATTGACTAATTACAGGCTAGCTGCATGAATGGCAGCATGTTTTTTGATTTTCAAAAGCAAACGTTTCATTGAACCAGGGGGATGGCAAGGCAAAACCATAGGTGAAGTTAGCCAAGCTCTGATTTACTGAAGTATCATCCAGATTCGGATGCCACTGGAAATAAGCCTGGGTACATAAATGTGGTAAAAATGTAGGAAAACAAGGCATGCTCTGTTGATCCATGAGGGTAAGGGTTTTGTCTCCAGGCCTTGCTCTCATACTGCTTCTTCTGGTCTGTTCTTCTTAATACTGGCAATGCTTTTAAACAGTTGCTGCGAAGGTGCCACTTTGGAGAGAAAAGAGGTACCAGGACTCAGAATTGGATTCCCATACCCGGAATTATAGAAGCCAATACCTAGATACACATACCCACCATTCTAACTCCTACCCCTGCCCAAAGATCAGAGTGGAAGTTGTAGAAACGGGCCTGGAGGCAGGTGCTCAAAGATAACTAAGTGTTGGTGGTAAAGATGAGCAAAGCTAAATAGCTTCTGTTTAATCAAATACTACCAAGTGCCAGGCTTTCATTAGGAGTTCCAAATACTTCATCACATTTAATCCTGTATGATCTGATGACAGAGGTATTATGTTTTTTTCACTTCTTTTCCTTTTAGAGATGAGAAAGCTAAGGCACAGTGAGAGTCCCCTTTTCCAAGGTCATATGGCTGGAAATTCTGTGAACTTGAGACTGTCTGATTACAAATCTGAGTTTACAAAAACACTTTTGCATGTTTAACTTAACTTTTTGGACGCCTTTCTTATAGTTATAATTAATGATACCACATTAAGCATTTATATTGTGGTTATTTTCTATTCCATGCTGGGCTGAATGTTCCATGAGGTCAAGAATCAGGTGTGGTACTCAGGCCTCCTTCATCCTTCACACCTGTGTTTGGACTGATCCCATAACAACTCGTAAGATGTTCCAAGGAAGAAAAATTTCTTTTCTTAAGCTCAGCCACCAATCACTGAATGGGATCTGCATTTTTAAAATTTAATATAACAATGTCTTCTTCCCGGAGAGTATTTCTTCTAAGTAACTTTTTAAATACACAGGTATTAAGAAAATTCTGAGCTCAACCTAACATAAAATTGAATGATTAAACTTTTTATAAAGCAATTTAGAAAGAAATACTTGCTTCCTAAAGAAATCTTAGAACTTTCAGACTGTAAGAGGGAAGGTTATGGCTCAAACAAACTGATTTTGAGATTCGGGTTCTTGCTATTGCATTTTGTTTCTGCCTTTATCCTTATACGTTAGCATGTGTTTATCTTTTTCTTGAATATCTTTCTGTGTCCCTTGGGCAGGGTAACAGCACTGCCGGAAGTACTTTTGGATGCACCTACGTTGCCGGCCAGTGCCAGTATGGCTTGCTGCTTGACCTCCCCATCAGTCTGTATTCTTCACAGTCTGGGCTCCAGCTTGGGACTGGGGCTCATTTTCTCTCCAGTGCCAAGAATTTTTCCACATGGACTCCCTCAGAAGAGAATTTCTACTTGACGAGAACACATACGGAAAATGGCAAACCGGGTTCAACCAAAGACAGCTGCTGAAGAAGAGTAAGACTTAGTGTCAGACTAGAGCCCAGCACAAGCTGACGCTAGCTCAGGGCAAGAAAGCAAAACTGGAAGGAAAGAAC
Organism: Ochotona princeps; assembly: GCF_030435755.1. Taxonomy (NCBI): domain Eukaryota; kingdom Metazoa; phylum Chordata; class Mammalia; order Lagomorpha; family Ochotonidae; genus Ochotona; species Ochotona princeps. The sequence goes on from NC_080845.1 coordinate 42,780,732, forward strand.
TGACTTAGAGCAGCCATCCTAAGGGAGAGCTGGGTCTTCATATTTCCGGTATCTCTTCTGTGAAGGAATATTTATGTGCTTCTCTCAATGTAGGAGAAAGAGCAGATTACTTAAGGAGTGAATAGGATGGAGATAACTAAGTCCAAATCTTTACTCTTTGATTATTAATGTCTCAGGATATTTAAAAGAGCAGTGAGAGTGATCATTAAGCCATGTTAATAATCTCCACAATAATGGATATCTGGAGAGGGGTCAAAAGAGTTCTTGTTTGCCTAAAATGCAGGAAAGACCAGGCATTGCTGCAACTGTCCTTGGGAGAATTTTTGGATGGACCTAAAAACAGGTGGCTTAAAAGCATTTGGAAGGTTGAGTGGAGATCACATGAAGTTAACATGAGTTTATTGTAAGGATATTTGCTAAATCATCTATTTCTCTTTAAAGTAATAAGGTTTAAATAAAAGTTACCCATACATTAAGAGCTAGTAACCATATATGCATAGAGGTGTAATTTTGCCACATATTCGTTATTGTTATATGTTACCTTAATTGATTCCTCACATCCTCACAAAAGCTATTGGGTCAGTTATTTTTAATACAATTTACTTTCATTTTATAAATGAGCAAACTTTTACAAACTAAATCTTAAGTAATTTATGAATCTTCCTGGTATATTGTGGAATTCAAAGAGATTTTTTGACTCTAAGATATATACTATTTTCTTATACACTCTATAGATAATGTGTATTGATTTCACTCTTGCAATGAAAAACAATGTTTTTAAAGTCCTCATGGTGAGCTTGCGCACAACAGATAAGTGCACATATATTTTGTTGTTATTGGTGAAAGCAATGTAATCAATAGATATGGATTTATGATTTAATGTCATCTTAGAATTCTTTAATCTTGTGTTGCTAAGCTCTCCCTATAGTCTCATTTTTACCCAATATTTTTAGGTAAAAATGAGCATCACAATGTATCAGATAATATGAATGTAGTGTGAAACTAAGACATACCAAAAAAAAAACATTTCTGTTTGTGAATTTGGCTTTGTTCTTAACCCCCCAATCTGTATTAGATAACCTGGTCTATCTCACCTAGTTTCATAATGCTGATTTTTTCTAGTCAATATGAATATTATCTCAGTCTGAATCCATTTGTGTTTAGCTTAAGCATGATCTTTTGAGACCTTTCCCATGCCTCTTCTTTCCTTTCTTCCAGAAGACATCTGTGCATAGAGCAAGCTTTCATAAACAGCATGATGGCCCCAGGATTAGAGCTATGTACCTTCTGTGCCCTTATCCAGTCTCAGTTGGAGATGAAAAGGGTCTCACATGGCCACTGGGCACGGGCCAGCATCTGCTGATGTTTGAAAACCTTGCTGCACAGTTCAGTTGTGACATTATCATGTTCTGGACGTGCTGTCTGAATATGAGATCTTTTATGCTTATGCTGAAATATGTGGGGACTCTTGTCTGTCTTTTTGTACTCTACTCAAGCTGTAGGCAACACATGCTCTCACTAAAACCCATGCTGAAATTTAGTACCCAGTGTAAGATAGTAAAAGGTGGGAGTAGGTAGTGCTGTTAAGAAGAAGTTGGGTACTGAGGGCTCTTCCCTTGTGAATGATTAATGGATTAGTTTATCACTGAATTGTTAAGTAAGTGGTATTATAAAAGTGGGCTCTGGCTTGCTGCCTCTCTTTTGCCATGGGATGCCTTCACCTATGTAATGGTTGCAAAGGGAGCTCTCACCAGATACCAGGCAGGAGTTGGTTTCAGCTGTTGGGCTTTGAAAACCATAAAGTGCACAAACTCTTTTCCTTTATAAATTAACTTATTTCTGAAATTCGGCTACAGCAGCAAAAAACTGACTTAGGCAGGGAGCATTACCTGAGAACCATTGTCCTGAAGACATTCTGTGACTGTGGTTCCATGAGGAAAGCTGTGAATGACTGTTAACCTGGGCAAGGAAGACTCAAAGCCCTGGGTCCTAAGCTCTCTACCTACTCAGGATTTATACATTCTCCTCTTTCAGCTCCCTCTAAATGTTGAGCTCTATATCAAAATACCAGAAAACCTTGTGGTAGTTGAAGGGAGATCGCCACAAAGGGGGTGTTTTCAACTTTTTTGATGATCAACTTTTGTGATCTCTGGATGCAGGTCTGTCATGCTCAAAGCTGATCTTTCAGTTTATAGCAATGTGGTGCTCCATGAAAGTCACTATTTCTACGTGTTTGGGTTTGACAATACTTCTTGATACACTTGAGCTTAAAATTCTTAATGGATCTCCTTGCTGGAGAACTTAGTCATACTGACACATCTAGCATTTCTCAAGGACTTGACAGTATCAACTGTTTCTCCCTTATGAATGATTTGATGTTCTTGTTTCTGGTTTAGATAGTATGCCCGGTCAGTACTACTGAGAAGGTAGAGGCAGTGATCAATGTTAAACATGCTGGAAACTTCTGCTAAGTTTCCTCTCTTGGTATGAGTCAATTCCTCCATATCATAAGTTTTTCCTATTGAATTTGCCATTTTGCAAAAGATAACAACCTAAAGTGAGTTTCGAGAGGTGAATCAGGGGGAGACAGAGAAAGAATACCCGTAGCAACCAGTTATCTCATTAAAATCAGTCCAAATCAGAGGAACATAGGGCAGCAAAGAGCTGAAATCAGATGTTACTAACTATCAGAAAATATTGACATGTAGAGGAGCAAAATATAGTGACAATGTGCCCTTCAGCTGCCTTGGCTCTCAGCAGAGAATAATAAAACCCTTTCGCAGGGTTTACTGGGGATGCAGACAGCAGTCTTGCATGTGAGGACAGGAGGTGCAAAGGGCAATTATGGGTGATGGGCTATAGGAAACATACAGTGACTTTTAAAAAACACTTTTTTTGCTGGTTTTTTTTGTTTGTTTTTTGCCAAAAATGGCACTGGAAAGCCAGTGCAATTGTTTCTGTACAAAGCAGTAAGGAATTGGGATCAACATGAGTAGTCCAATCATCAACTTTTTTGTGTATATCTTAAGGGTGGAAATACTTACACTGTGGTAAAGAATAAACGGAACTTTATCAATCTAAATAGTGCAGTTAATACTGCATCTGGTGAGTGTTGGAGTAACTGACTTCAGATGGATGAGGCAGAATAATGCTTTGTGTAAAGAAAATCTACCATAGTAGTTATATGGCTACTGGAGGAAGACTGACCTGTGTCTAAATCCTTGTCTCCCATTTACTGAATGTGTTTTCCTTACAATTTGTGCAGTTTCTCAGTGACTTAGTTTCCTTCATCTTTACAAAAATATATTTATTTTTTCCTTTCATGGTCATTGTAAATATTTGAAGTTTCATTCGGTTATATAATAATATACTGCATATAGTATAATAGACGATAAATTCCAGTTGTCTTGATTGCATGTTTTTACCTTGTAGAATCTATTAAGTTTAATTATTATATTTTATAATTTACTTAAAATGTTTAATTCATTACTCATCTGTAAAAAACCAATTTAGGACTGTAACCCTCTCCAGGATAGAATTTGGTTTCACTGATTTCAATATTTTTTAAATAATTATTTTTGTTTTGATGATTTTTACATAGATGATTAGGTTATAATGGTCAAGGACTACAGGAAGGAGGGTAAGGTCATTACTTCTACATTCTCTTTTTCCCTCCTGTATCTAGGGGGAAGGGGGAGTTAAGCAAAGAAGTCACACCCAGCCTCCCATACACCTCTGCACCTGGGATGGAGGACAGCACCCAACACCACCCTAGGGTCCTTGATGTGGGGTATGCTTTGAGGGTTCTACTCAATAGGTTTTGATAGTTCAACAGTTCTGAATTACTGCCGATCTCGCCACTCCAAACATGACAAAATCTCTCCAGAATCCACTGGTTGACATACCAACGCCTTCTCTGAAAAATGTGCTTGCCAGCATGTACAGCAGTCTGATCCAGTCTGTCCCACATCCCATTCAGCTCTCATACATGCCATTGAGCATTGAAGCCTAGTTCATCCCAACCAGCCCCACTAGTTCAGCCCATATACATGCTGGTGAGTGCCACTTTCTGTCTAGCCATGCCTGTCCCAGTCCTGGTTCTCATGCTCACCAGTGGGAGTGACAACCCAAGAGGGAGGTGCCCCGTGTTTCCCCACTGGACCCATTCCCACTTCTCAATCTTGCACTCTCTAGGTGGTTCTGCAAGTTAACTTGACATAATTTGCCCCTGTGCCAGCCTCTACCAGGTGATGCTGTGGCAAAGCCCAACCAACCCACACCTACTCAGACTTATGCATGCACCAGTAGGAACAGTCAACCCAGCTTGGTTTTACCTTGATCCAGCTCACATGAGGGTAACGGGTATTGTAACACTGCCTAGCCTGGTCTGCCCTCATCCCAACTCATGCTCTCCAGTGGAAGTGGTGGTCCAGCGGGGGAACACAAGGCCACCCCCCCTACAGGGTTTACCCCTTTCCTCTCCAGGTCTCACATGTACTGGTTGGATGCTGTGGCTTGGTCTGACATTGCCCGCCTCATCTTGGCATTTGCCAGTGGGTGCTGTAGCCTGGCCAGGCCTGGCCCACCCCCAGTTCAGCTCCCGCTGGTCGGGGCTATAGCCTAGTCTAGTCCAGCTAGCACCCAGTCCTGGCCCTCATGTGAACCGGCTTGTGTTATGGCCCAATCCTGCCTGATACACACTCCATTCTGGTGCTCAGATTTACTAGTGGGTAATATGAACTGGCCCACGCTGGTTTACCACTGACCTGTGCCAAATATATGTCCATTGGTACCATTACCTGGCCTGGATTGGACTGCTTCCTATTGTGGTTCTTGCATTCACCTGCAGGGACTGTGTCCTGTCAGAGGAGTTGCCCAAGCTCCTCCATTAAAATCTCTCCCAATGCCAGATCTCACACCCATCGGTGGTTCCATGGGCCAGTCCTACTTAGTCAACTTCCTGTCCTAGCAAGAACAGTGGCCTTTCCTGATCAGCCTTCACCAATTTTAGTTTTTATTATTGGGTGTTTAGAGCCCAACCAAGTCTTGTCCACACCCAGACACATCTCACACATGACTAAGTAGAGGCAGAGACCTAGTGTAGCCTGTCCTACACCTATCCTGGTCTTCCAGACCACCAGGTGTGCTGGAACCTAGCCAAGTCTGGCTCACCCCAGACCCAGTCTACACTTCTGCCAAGGGACATTGCAGCCATGTCCAAATTGGATAACAGCCCTCACTCTGGCCTTTGCATTCACCAGTGGAACCACAACCCAGCCAGTGCATCTCCTTACTCAACATCCAGGCCTGTTCCCAGTCATAGATCTTGCACATGCCAGCAGTGGCTATGACCCAGCTTGGTATTGTCCCTCGCCTGTCTTGGCCTTTGCCTTCGGATGTTGGCCAGGCCCCAGTCCCAACTCTCACCGGTGGGTGCTGCAACCTGGCCCTGCTCAGTCTGCTCCCATCCCTGGCTTAGGCAAACCAGTAGTGTGACATCCTAACCCAGCATGACCTGCACTCTAGCCTGGTTTCTGTATTGTTGGTGAGCTAAGGTTTGCTTGGCTCTGCCTGGTCTGTCGCCTTCCAAAACCAACCCACACATTTTTGAACAGTTGGAGCTACTTTGCCCAGCCTTCCCGACCCCCAGGCCTTGACCATGTACTCACCAGCAGGAGCTATGATCCACTACGGCTATTTCCCAAGTTTCCCCACCCGGTTCACTCCCAGACCCAGATTTCATGAATGCGAGTGGATACTAGGCCCTTGCCTGGCAAAGCTTCGCCCTCCATCTTGGCCTCTTATTGGCAGATAATGTTGTGGCATGTCCCTCCCCACACCCTGTTTTAGGATGCAAATGTAGGTGTACACACTATTCTCAGTTCCTGTACCTGGGAATGTTGTTAGGTTCCATACTCACACCTAGTTCAGACTATTATCATCCCAAATCTTCAGCTGACCAGTGGGACTTGTATTTCTATGGAGTTTTGGCCCACATATTCACTGCAGAATCTCCTCCCAGACCTGGTTCTCTTGCATGCTGGTTAGTGTCATGATCCTGCCAAATGTGATCCCTCCCCTGTTCCAACATGAAGTCATATACTGGGATCTGTCCCTGCTAGACAGGTCCCCAGCCCTAGCTCTTGCATGGACTGGTATGTGGTGGTCAGCAATGTTCCATCCTAACAAGGCCAAAACAGGACTTCCATGTGGGCTGTTGTATCAGTCTGACCATAAAGATCTTCTGGTCTCTCCCCTTCAAACCACCAGGTCTCAGTCCCTTCACTTATCTGCAAGTACAGTGGCCCTGTCATTGAGAATTCCTCAGGATTCATTCCTCACCTAAATACAGTGGCCTTATCCATGGACAAGGCAGTAATTTCACACCCCCAAGACACCAGAGTTTGCCACCTGACAGCCAGTGGGCGAGAATTTGTCCACCACCTGGCAGTGGTGGATGGGGCTAGAGCCCCAAGCACTGAGCCCGACCTGACTTAGGTACCCCTATTAGCTACCATGCTGCTGGGAGGTCTGTCCACCCATCCTCTGAGATCAAATTCACTTCTGATTTCAATCTTAACTTGTAGGTTCCAAATACATCATCCACTTCCTTTCAATCCTTGAGCATATAACTGATTTTTGAAATCTCTTTCTGAATTTCAATTCCTCAGGAAAAAAGGAGTATCTGTCCTTTGTTTCATATTCTGTTTTGAACCTTTAGAGTAGAGATACTGTTCTGTAGTTTTAGAGGAGGAACAACCACTTAGAGAAAGAAAGCAAAGGTATCCTCCAGGTATGCTAAGCAGGGGATTGCTGGAGGAAATATAGTACTAGAACTCTTTTGGTGACCTTAAAAAAAGAAATCCTCCAGAAAAGAACTCATAGAATCTCATCTGAGAAGGCTTCTTTCAAAATCTTATTTGAAAGTTGATGTCTTATGAAAATATAAAACACACATATGTCTATTTCAACAAATAGAATGTTTTTAAGAATAATAAGTTTAAAAAGGGAAAAACTTCATAAAAATGAGCCAAAAACAAATATTAATATAATATATATCATGGAAACATGGTCAAAATAGTCATGGTGATGGTTTAAGTTGATAGTTTTATGAACCAGTGACTCTTAAAATGGAAGGTTTATTGCCCTTGAAAGAAATGCACATTTTATTTTTTTTTTTAGCACATGCTATGAAATCTATTTAGCAACAAAAATTGAAGTTTTGGATCCTAAGCAAAACATCTTTTCTGGTAAACAATATGCGTTTGATGTTATTAGGTGTAATAACACAAATTAAACTGTTAAAGATGTACATACATACATACATACATACATAGTAATGCAAGCTAAAATAGCAGAAGCAAATAAGGGACATATAGTGGAGGAAGAGTAGAGTATTTCTTGTAAGCACAGGAATGACAACAGGCGTCATGTCCAAACTCTTCCTCCACACCCCTTCTGTGGCTGGCTGAAGTGTTTGTTATTCATTATTGTGTATCTCCCATGTGTTGGAAAATATGAGTGTCTTGGTACTTCATCAACCTCACACAGTCCAGGCTTCCACCACCGTATAGGAGCTAATATTACCTTCCAGGTCCAACTGAAGAAATACAGAGTTTGAGTCAAGTGTAGTAGTTCACAAACCCTGCCAGTTTTATCCTATCCTTGCCTAGGCCCAGAGAAACATGACCATGGTCCTAAAATATTACCAGCAATTCCCAGGTAAAAAGCAATGGTTCTGGGCAGGAAGATTAGAAAGTGAATGTTCCAGATAACAATGGCTCTTTAAAGAGATACAGCCTTTCTCCATGAGGCATAATTTTTTTCATGGGTATTAAATTTTGAGTGTAGACACACACACACACACACACACACACACAAATTAGAATAGATAGTCAGAGAACAACAAGGAAAGCTTAGAATCAGACAGGAAACGGTCAGCTTGGACTCACACATACCTTACTAGGTAGTACACAAAGATTGATTACTCCTCACTAAGGTATTGAAGATTTCTCTGAACACCCCTCCTAAAACTGTTCTGCACCTCAATTGTTGACATATGCCTTGTTAGAGTTATAACCCAGTTTAGACTACCCTAAAATCTGCCAAGTTCAGCAAAATTATGCTTCAACACTATAAACTGATAAATACTAAAATGAAAATAGACATGAGACAGCTGAATAGTACCCTATAGCCATTTTAAGGTGTATAGCAGCCGGTTCTGTGTATAAACTAAAATTGAAATGTCAATGAAGTAGTCACAGGATGCGGTTAAGAACTTGCATTTTTTAAAACATATTGGTTACTCAATACCATGTATATTAATTCCATAATGTTGTAAATTGTCGTTGATGTTATATGTGGCTTTAAATTGATTGGGATGATATTCTGCCAGCTCTGCCTTTAGACCAGAGATGGTCTCCCCAAGAAACTGTTGAATTTATCTGGACAATAAGATGCTGGACTCTACGCTTGGTATACTCTCTCAATGAAAGAATCTAGACTGAATTTGAAATGTAATACAGCAACAGGGTAGAGGAATCCACCATGGGGGGAGAGCATAGGGAAGGGTGGGGCGATTCCCAGAGCCTATGAAACTGTGTCACATAATGCAATGTCATTAATTAATAAAACATATATATATCTATATATATATGAAAGTGTAGAAGATGAGGCTATGTGTACCTGGGTTTGAATGCAGACTCTCTGACCACCAATGGAGTGGAGAGACATGTTTATCTACAAAGTTAGCCTAAGACCCATGATCATAGGCATCTACTATCTTCCTCATACCCTATATGAATTCCTGAAAATGAAATACATGCATGTTCATAAGCATCCATGTCTGGGACTTTCACCTACTCAATTATACTTTGTGTTCCTGAGCTATCGCTCTTTTCAGGCACTCTCAGAATTTAGTTGTAATATGGGTGATTACAGTGAGTTATTTTAATGACTGCATCCCTGAAAAAGGTTTCTTATTGCTTTCAAAAACCTTTATTGACCTGTCTTTTCTTACTTGAAGTTTCAGTTCAAATATTCTCTGATTAATCTACAGGCTACTGATTCTTTTTGTGTGGTTATGATTTGCCAATTAACTCAACCTAATTAAAATCACAGTTATAATTTTATAAATCATAAATTAGTTGAACTTTTCCAATAAAATTAAACCATAAAGGTCATTATACACAAAGAAATTTCTTGTCTGCAATGGGATAAAAAAAAGGCTCAACATTCCATTTTTTTGGTCCTTTTTATTTTTTAATTTTTAAAAACATTTTATTGTTATTGCTATCATTTTATGATACAGTTCCATATTCCCTTTCAACATTCCATTTCAAGAGTCTTACTTAATCATTGAAGAAATCATAGCTTCCTTGGCTCTCTCCCCTGGAAGAACAATCAAAACCCTAAAAATCTAGCATTTACCATAGTGCTTCTGAGGCAATAATGAAAAAGCCCAAGTGTTTTTAACCTGGTTGTTTCAGGACAGAACAAAGTATCCCTAAAAGCTCAGAAAATACTCAAGAGAAACACCTACTAAAGTTTGTCTGAGATGTGTTTGGAAAGAGCAATTAATCTTATCCAACAGGTCAATTTGACTTCAGTGATGTGCACATAGGCTCTGTTTTGTCCTAGCCATCTGGAGTAAGCTTGTGCAATTCTTTGTTCTTTTTGCTTTCCTTGCAAAATCCCAGAAATATTCTTCCGTAGTTTCCTTTCGGAGGCAATTCTGTTACTGAATGTTTGTAAACACTTACATCCTAAAAAAGTCATCTCCTATCTGTAAGAAATTCATCCTTGCTTGGCTAAATTAGCTAACCTTTGATCTTTTTGGGAACAGCCAAAGTATGTGCACTATGTAATGATAAATGAATATTCAGGGGCTGACAGGATGGCACAATTATCTAATCCTTTGCCTTCAAGTGCCAACATTCTATGTGGGCCCCAGTTTGTGTCCCAACAGCTCTATTTCCGTTCCAGTTCCCTGCTTGTGGCCTGGGAAAGCACTGGAGGATGACCCAAAGCCTTGGAACCCTGCGTCCATTGACAGATGAGCCAGAGGCTCATGGCTCCTGCCTTCAGATTGGCTCAGCTCCAGTAGTTAAAGCCATTAAAGGAGTGAACCAGCAAATAGGTAGAAGATTTTCTCTCTGTCTCTCCTACTTTCTGTAAATCCATCTTTCCAATAAAAACAAATCTTGAAAAAAACAAAAGAATATTTACTGTCATAGAATATAAAAATTTTGGCTAGAATTTGAACGTTTTGAAACATTTCCCAAGACACATTGAAAATTATTGGGGTTTTATCTCCTGGGCTTAGGTCACCCATTTTCTGACCTGAATAAGCAGTATATTCCCCTTTCTTTGGAACTTCTTCATTTCCGTAGACACGTGGAAGCATGTGGCATTGTAATGCTAACCCCATTTCACTGGGATTAGAAAGAATCTCAATGTGGTTTTCATTTGTATTTCCCTGACAACTAGGGAGCCTGAGGCTTTTTTATATGTCTATTAGCCATTTCAATTTGTTCTTTTGATGGAGAGGAGAGGGCACAGTGCAATGGCTCAATTGGCTAATCCTCCCCTCACAAGTGCCGGGATCTCATATGGGTGTTGATTTGTGTCCCGGCTGCCCTACTTCCCATCCAGTTCCCTGCTTGTGGCCTGGGAAAGCAATAGAGGATGGTCCAAAGTCTTGGGACCCTACACCTGCGTTGAAGACCTGGAAAAAGCTCCTGGTCCTGGCTTTTGATTACCTCAGTTCTAACCATTGCAGCACCTGAGGAGTGAATCAGAGGATGGAAGATCTTTATTTCCTTCTCTTTGTAAATCTGCCTTTCCGACAAAAATAAACTTTTTTTCAAAAGAAAAATGTTCATTTCCTTTACTCATTTCTTCACAGGCTTGTTTGTTTTGCTGTCATTGAGTTTCTGAAGCCCTTTGTATATCCTGGGTTATGAAGTGTGCAGATTTTCTCCCACTCTGTTGGTTGCTTCTTCACTTTGTCCATTATTTCCTTTGCTGTACAGAAACTTTTTTCTTTTCTTTCTTTCTTTTTATTGATTGATTGATTGATTGATTGATGTAGTCCCATTTGTTTATTTTGGCTTTGGTTGCCTGTGCTTTCGGTAACTTTTCTAAGAACTTACAGAGATATACAGAGATATGTAGGATTTTGAACATGGTATTTTTTAGTGGATAATTTATACTTTGTTATATTTTTAGATAATATACATTATATGGGTCACTTGTGGTTTAATTGATTTGTTTTTGTGATTCTTAAAGTTTTTTATGATTTGATTCCAGTGAGTATAATTATTCTTAACAGAAAACACTTTCAGGCTAACAAAGTTAATTGTGTTTTGTATTTTCTCTTTAGCTTTTCTACTTATTTATCAAATTTGCATGTAGTTAATGTGCAAGAATGAATTGTTCTAAGCAAGCAGAATTTTGTGAATATTATTGGTCCCTATTACTTTGGATATGAATAATAGTTTTGGTAATATGCTATTCTTAGAATCCATCCTTTTTCATGATAGTCACACTTAACTGAAAAGCCAGTTATAATTTTACGTCCACGAAAAAGAGATACTTCATTTCTTTACCTTGGAGTTGGCTCTTGTTATTGTAGACTGGAGGAACTGTTAATTAATGTACTCAAGTAGTGCTTCAATAACTGCCTTTAAATAGAAATATTTTTTTCTCATATCTCATGCTAATGGAACAGGGTACAAGATTAATAAACATATCGATAAACCCTGGATGTTACTGGAGTATTTGGTAGGTGAAAAACTTGCATAGAATATAGTTTGAGCAGGAAAGTAAAGAAGAAGCCATTTGATGCTACTATACAATAACAAAATGAAATTCCCTTCCTTCAAATTTTTATTGAAAAGAGTTATGAAATATATGTGCCCTAAATGAAGAGTTGATGAATGAAAGAGCTGAGATTGCCCATGTCTTCCCAGATGGCAAGTAAAGAAGACTTTGCCAAGAGGAGCGGGCTGGGTGGTTAGAGAAGAAAGCGAGAATTTCCCCGAAGTAGAGTTGGAAGGCATTATCATGGGACATTTCATAGATCCACACTATGATATGAAGTATCGGGCAACTATGAAATTAAAACACAGATTCAAATGCTTCCTAAAGCTTTCCATGTTGATTCTAGGGAAGGGATATGATGTCATGACTTGAGAGATAAATTTGGTTTACCTAATTAGGTCATCTAGGAATACATATGTGTTTTGCTCAAGTAAAATTTGACATGAATATTATACTATATTTTTTGTTAATTATATACCTCAAAATAACATTGCAGCAAGAATGCTTGTGGTTTAGAAATCTCAGGAGTATTGATGAGAGAGAATATGCCATCCCACAGTATTTTATGAAACTAATTACCTTAGGGAATTCAAGAATATTTGTGCAGATGAATGTACTACATAGATAATAAGCTTTTATAAAAGATGAAGTATTCTAATTACAAAACAATTATTATAATGCATGACAGTCTTAGACTAGTGTGCTTATTTTGTGTGGCATTTAGTTTTTATTGAAAAGCAAAAATAAAAAACTCAGATAGGATTTGTCACCTATTTTTAGTTTCACTTTTTAATTATTCTTAAGTCATCAAGGATAGCTGAATTTTTATTTAAAATATTACCCAGAAAATATTTTTTGCTTGCTTAAAAATTAAGCTATGATGAATTCATATTCATGCTTGGTTTTTAAAATAGCTATAGTCATGGCGTCTCAGTGAATCAATGAAAGCTGTTTCAATTATATACTCCATATTTTTGTAACTTCTATTTTGCCTGTCATTATCTCCAGGTCTAAGATTGCATAATATTCATAATTTATTGTATGATTTTGAAGGGGTTTATTAAACATTTTTGAAACAATTCAGAAAAATATAATCATTTGCAGAAACCACATATTCTTAGCTTCCATTGTTGCTGTTTCTCTAGTCATATCTAAGCAAAAGGAACGTCCTGAAAAATCTAAAAGCTAGAAACTAGATGTTATCTTCTATAATTTTAGGATGATCTTGTTCTCTAAACTCAGTCAAGGGACAATGAATATAGGAAGAATAAAGAGAAAAAATAAAATCAGAGGTCAATCAATATTAGCAGTGCTGGCTCTGTGTTAGTGTTGCGTGTGTGTGTGTGTGTGTGTGTGTGTGTAGGGGAGACGTGGTGTGAGTCCAAGTATAAGTCCTTCTATTTTAAGAAATATTTATTTAGAAAGTAACAGTTATAATGCCCACTGCTGATTCTCTACATGGCAGCTCATTGCTACCCCATGTAGGTGGGCAGAACCTATAATCTAAATTAGAGAGGGAAAATGCAGACTCTTGCTTTCTCCATAAAGATTTGATCCAATTGCAACTATTAATACAGAAGAAAGAGTTTGTTATGAGAACTTATAGCTAATGTCTTTCTACATGATAAAGAGACAGTTGGGAAGAAGCCTTCTGCCACTCTGACTTTCTGGCCCCTTCACCTCCACCACTTTTTCCTGTCATCCTGGAGGTTGTATGAGAGCATGATTCCTGGAATGACAGCAATCTTCTTCAGCAGCAGGGAGTTGTGACACATAGAGGAGGGTAGAGAAAATGCACAGGAGGTGTTGTATCCTTGATGTTGCTGAGTCACTCAAACAACCTAGAAAGCAACAACTTCACCTCTACTTTTCAAGTTATGTCACATTACATATTTATCTGTCCAACACATTTGAAATCAAGTAGAACATTCAATAAACAGAAGCTAACATGGTTATTGTCACACCATCAGTAATTTTGTTGCCAGCCTTCTGTAGAGTTGTAACTCCACTTTTTGTAAGTTGAAGACCTATATGTTTCTTTATAATTAATGCAATTCCAGACTCCATTCTTTTTTTTTTCAGTTTTATTTATTTTTAGTGAAAAGGCTAATTCCCAGAGAAAGGAGAGACAGAGAGAAAGATCCATCTACTGATTTGTTCCATAAATGGCCACAACTGCCTGAGCTGAGCCAGGGGCTTCTTCCAGGTCTTCCACGTGGGTGCAGGATGCAAAAGAGTTGGGTCATCCTCCCTGCTTTCCCAGGCCATAAGCGGGAGCTGAATGGGAAGTGCAGCAGCCAGGACATAAACCGGCACCCATATAGGATTCTGGCACTTGCAGGTGAAACATCAGTGTGTGAGGTAACACAGTGAATCTTACTCTACTCTTAGCAACTCTTATGCACTACATCCCTTCCCTGTTGAGCAATCTCTGGCTGCTTCTGTTTTACTCTTTTCCTGCCCCCAATCCTTTGTCATCTTTTCCACCAATTAGTCTTAAGGACTCTATGAGATTCTGAGGAGTTCTTTGTTTAAACATATTCTGTTGCTAATACCCAGTGTAACTTCACCATTTAACCACATCAGTATCTGCTTGTTTTCTGCCCGGCATCACTTGGTTTATTTTATTATTATTTTAACATATTCACAGGAAGTTTTGATGATCTTAGTTTGCAGAATGATGGCTACCCCATTCTGTCTCATTTATACAATAGCCGTATACAACAGCCTAATAACACAATTTATGTAACAGTAGAGTGTAACTATATACATAAGATTAAAATAAATGTAATAGAAGGCTAGTTTTAGAAATACCCTCATGAAATCTGGGGCATGCTATTGCATGATTGATATGTAACAATCTGCCAAAAGCTGAATGATAAGCAGTCCATGTGTTTGTTGAATAGTAACTCATTTTTCCCTTGCACAAAATATTTTTTAAAACATTCAAAACCAATTAATACATATACAGAAAATTTGGAATCTTCAAGCAAAGAGAAACAAACAAAAAGTCCTGAGGCAATGTTGTTAATATTTTAGTATTTTACTTTCAAATATTTTTCTCTGGTTAGGTTTCAATGAGGATTTTCAATTTTTTCTGTTTGTTTATTTGCAGCTATTACCTATGCTGAGAAACTGAAGCTATAGGAGAAACTGAAGGAGGGTTGTGCTAAACAAGCTCTCTTAAAACTGTCTGATCCCCTATTAATCTTGAAAAACTAATTATAATTATTATTGCTTATTATACTCATGTTAAAGTCCCTTAGTTTCTCAAATGATTATAATTATAAAGTAACATTATTATTCATATGTTAAATATGAAATACCTATATCAAAGAAATTCATAAATTTGCCCAGGGTAAAACAGGTGGTAAATTCTAAAGATGGAAATGAAGTCCGTGTCTGACTTGACTTCAAAGGAAGTATTCTTTTTCCTCTTGTGCTTTTACCCAATTATCAGACAGCAGAATGAGAAGGAAGTTGGCATTTGGTTTCAGTTATTTTATTTTATACACTGAGAAACAATCAGGAAGAATGCTTTGGAAATTAGTCCTATAACTTGTTCTGTTTTGCTTCTTATTAGGATCTATTGGTTTGTCTTAGAAGACCGCATTTTGCATTTTACTTCCATGTAATCCATAGCATTAGGGACCAGACAAACCACTTTAGTCGATGAAAACCAACCATCACTATGGTTCTAAATTGTAAGCATTGGGATACTCTTTGACAAAAACTAAAGTCTTTCATGTAATGTAGCCTGACTCAGGGGCCATCTCGTAAAGCAGACCACCTCTGCACATATCCACATTTTAAGCAAGGTGAATCTTTCAATGCAGAGCAAAGAGGACAGCTTCTAGAGTCTAAAACTGACAGAGGCAACCAGAATCAATTTATTTGGTGTGTTTGCTTTCTTAAGCCTGAATCAGAGTCAAAACTGGACACAGCTGTCCTTTCTCAAGGAGTTTTCACTCCCAGACTGAGTGTTTGGATTTCAACTCATTGTTTAATAGTTCTAGAATTCAAAGGGTCACCTTGAGGCAGGAAGGTTAGCACTCCATTAAGATGGATGGGGAAAGTTCGCACCTCTCACTTTCATTTTATTTCTTTGCTTTTCTTTCCATTTGCCTGCAAACTAAGCAAAGCTAAAGCACATTTGCAACACAGTCTGTTTTTATACCCACTGGGCTGAAAAGTTGATTTACTGAAGAACTTGGATTTTCCAGGAACAGGAAAAATCCATAGAGAGTTTTAAAATCTGGAAAATACAACAGGATTATCAGTGGAATAAGAAATCCTATGCTAGATACTTTGGCTCTTAAATCAATCCCCAGAGAGGTTTTTAAAGCTTGTATTCTATTGGCTGGTTCTTCTGAACTGCCTTGTAAATGTTCTTCATATAATATCTGTTAAGTAGAGGAGCTAAGAGTAGCACCATTTATATGAAAAGCAAGCCTAACAGGTATTGATTGAACGGTGGAAGGGAGTTAACAGTTTCTAAGTGCCTACTATGTGATAGCACAATGTTTGATGTCATGGAAGCTCATGGTTCTGTTCCTCCTCTGAAAAAGGAAAACACCATAATTTTCTTGATACAAACAAGACCCCTAAAAGAGACACGATATTAATGAAACAGTACCATGAAGAAATGGACAAATTTATTCTCCTGGGGATGCTTAGAAAAGCTTTTGGATATGAAATTTAAACCTGATTTTGTGGGTCTGGCAAGAGAAAGATTAAATGAGTGGAAAGTTATTTCAGCAAAGGAATTAAGAGAACATGCAGTTCAGAAAGCTAAGAGCTGGTAGCTCCTTTTTTTTTAAACCTGTATTGCAGAGAGCACTAATTTTGTTTCAAAACATTCCTGGAAAAATGAAATTAAAATATTAGTTTATTTTGGTGCAACTATTTTTTCATGATATATGGAAAATATACTTTATTAAAAACTGAAGGATTTCAAATTTTTTCTGCACCGGAATAAACTCTTTCTTTCATTTCATGGTTCTAGGAGCTTCCTAAGACACCCTTGGATAAAAAAGACTATTCCCTAGCTTCCTGGGTGGTGATTAAGTGAGGTTACGTGAACATCTTCTGGAAAATGGAATGAAACTAGAATGACATATGCCCCTTTTCCTTATTATCCTTGCTGGTTTGTTTGAATAACTGAATACAGAGGCTCCAGTCAAAGCCTGTGAGGATGCTTTCACAGATGGTGGCCCCATAAAATGGAAGGAGTCAAGATGCTGGAATCATCAAACAAAATGCTGCTGACCAAATCCCTGATCAGATTGTGAAATGAACAAGAGCTGTCATGTTAAGCTGCTTATGTTTATTTCTGTAGCTGTAGGATAGAAGCCTGCAAGGGTAGGGTAAAAATATGTATAAAATTCTCCTGAAACATATTATTTACAATAGTTAAGGTAGTTAATTAAAATAGTCGTGAGGTTGTAAATAACACAGGTCAGTACTTGAAAGAAGGTAAGGTCTTATTCTTTCTGATCTGGACACCTGTCTGTTTTGGGGGGTGGGTGGGCTAGTTTCATTCTAATGACTTAATTTGTGATTCTAACTAAAAACTTAGAAATGGGGAATTTCTTCCTGAAGAGGTTACCTGAGCAGCTTGCAGCTTATGCAAAGACATACAGGACCTGGTGTGCTCTGGGACTGCATCTACAGTTGGTTCGAATGAAATTACTAAAAAAGTATTTTTTATTCAATTTTTAGTTGTGAGAGTAATTATATGCTCCTTGTAGAAAAACTGGAAAATGTAGAAAAGCCAACCTCTTGGAATGTGTGGTTCCATTCTTTCTTTCGATCTCTGCCTGTCTGCACATATTGGAATGTTCATGCTTATCCTTAAATTATATAATATATAATTTGTGCTGTTGAATTACTTTATAAATTTGGTTTTAAATATGACCATACTTTAGTTTTTGGCATTTCTTGTAAAGGTGAATATAATTTTTCCACATTTATCATTATTTTAACAAGAATGGATATCATTATTCATAAATATTTACATGCATCCTTGTTCATATTTTAAGATGCATCTTAGAAATATAAGTTACAATTGAATACCCTGAAACTTTTCAAAAGATCTTGATAGATACAGGAAAATAGCTTTCTAAAAAGGTTATAGTGGTTTACATATTCACCAGAAAAATATCAGACCATCTGTCTTGTAATACTGTCATCTGCACTGAGTAGTAACATTTAACAAAAGTCTACCTTTCAAATAACTTTCTCCATAGGTCATAGATGCAAAGAAAATGAATCCATGATATATTTGACAACTCGCTTTCAGCTGGCAAAGTAGTTATCTCCTTCTGAAGAAGCTAGCTCCCTATATTCATTATAAGACAGTATGGATGCCTTATGATTATAATATGTAATAAGTTAATCACCTTTTGTACAGGACAAACCATCAGAAAATATTAGTGGGTCGATGCAACAGAACTTGATTTCTTGCTCTGGCAAACAAAGATTTATGGTAAATCATGTATTTGTTTTTTAATGTTTTTTTTTTTAATTAACAAATGTCAACTCCCCTGACATCTTGGCCAAAACAACTCTTATGATCTCACTGGCTGAAGACATGGGAAAGGACAGTTCTGCCATATGTCTAGAAAGAGATCAGAGAATATTCAGTGGATGTCTCTAAGGACATCACTCATGACTGGGAGGGACTTAGCCCATAGTTAACCTCTGTAGTGACAACTAGAAGTGCCACTTGGCACTCTCCTTACTATTGAGCTGCCTTGGTGTGGGTCAGCAGATGTGTATCTAGAGCCAAATATGGTCTGTGCCTATTTTTACATTGTCTGCTAGCTAAGAAAAGTGTTTTGTTTTTTAAAGGTTTTCATTTTTAAAGCCAAAACAAAAATAATGTTGTGTGGTATGAAGGTTATATACAATTCAAATTAGTGTCTATAAATAAAACTTTACTGGAATACAGCCATGTGTATTTGCTTATGATTGTCTGTAACTGGCTCCAAATTATAGTGACAAAGTTTAATGATTGTGATAGAGACTTTATGGTCTTCAGAGCTTAAATACTATTGGCCCCTTTCCCAAAGTTTGCCAATCCCTGATCTTAGAAATGAGCCTAAGGAAAATGATGTTGATTTCATGGCTATTGAGAAAACAAATGAACCCTTGGGAAGTGAGTATTTACTAAAAGTTTCAAATTTGATTTGAATTGGATTTGAAACAACAAAGTTTTTACACATCTCATCACGGTTGGTGCATGTAGCTACAGTGGTTGTGATTGAACCTTGGATAAAAGAGTGATGAAATGAACTGAAACTCAACAGCAAAGTTGGACTGGGATTAAAGAAGAATCTATTGGCATTACCAGAACATAGCCTGGATTAGATATTGCAGCTGCGTGCTGGTTCAGATGAGTTTCTCACCAACTTTTTTTTTTGTTAAACCATCTTAGGGATTTGTTATATAAATCTGCTCAATATTTTAGGCTCAACCTGAATAACAACAGAAACCATCATTGCCTCTTTTTAAAATCCCTGCATACTTGCATGAATGCACATGTGTGTGTGTGCGCGTACACACACACACGCACACGGACACAGACAGACATATGTATAAAAGTAAGGAAAATTCGGCTTCCCCAGTAAAGAAAAACACTTTAAATTTTGCCGTATACTTTCTCAGCTTTTATTGTTGGAAATATTTTATTTGCAACTTTGTTTTTTTAAAAAAATGTCTTGGATTCCTCCTCTGAGGTTTCATAAGAATTCAAGTAGAATTGCTTTCTGGGTGAATTGTCCTGCCAGGTGCCATGTGTGGGATTTACAAAAAGCATGTATTCCCTATTGTCAACATATTCTGTGTGTTAAGACTTGGATTTCTAAAGTTATATGTTGATCCAGTGACGGCACGCTAGTTCTCTTTGCTTGATATTTAAATAACGTTGAGCCAGTTAGCAATGACAGTGACGGAATGAGAGACAAATAACGTATGTATTCCAACTGAGATAAAAATCTGTTATTTTTAAATATCAAAAATGACATTTCTTAATATCCATATACAAAGATTCCGTTTATTTGTGCACTTAAATTGACTCCTTTCTAATCCAGTTTCCACAGCTGCCAAAGGTTTCCTGTGAAAAGCATTTTCTTCTAAGTAGTCATGGCTTACTCGCATGTGGCTCTGATTGCAGAAGTGACTTTCTTGACTCTGTTGTACTCAGATATATTTATTTAATTTCAGAGAGCAAATCTTTCTAGATTTGGACAGACACCTCTGATAGCTCTTTATTGCTTTCTTCCTTTGTGTTAGTGCCCTGTTGTATTGTTTCTTTTTGAACTTAGTCCACTTTTTTTCAGTGAAAGATTTTTTTAACATTCTTTGTCATTTACAATAGTAAAATATTATTTGTGTCAGTCTTCTAAATCTGTGCTATGTATGTACATATCTCATTAAAAATTCAGTGAGTTTACATTTCAACGTAAGTAAGCAAACATGATTTGAAGACTATGTGGAGAATAAGGCAGAACTGTTGACATCTAAGTCTTCCAATCATCTTGCTTATATAGTGCCATCTGACTCTAGAAAGCAGGAGAAATTTCTAGATTTACAACAGAAAATGATTGTGTTGATGACACAAAGATGCATTATAACTGTAAATTGCTCCAACATACTTTAACTCATTTCATCTTCCCAATCCTTCTCCAAAGAGGGAAGGCAAGTTTTATTTCAATAAATAAGAACTTGAAACTCAAAAAGTGATCTGCTCGAAGAAATGATCAATAGATAGAAATAAGGTTTTCTTCTGTTTTCTCTGATAATTGAACCACTTTGTGGTGCTTTTTCCCAAAACTTGGTAGAAGAGGTGATGACCCCAGGCCAGCAGATAGAGGTGAAGGATTAGGATTATGTGCGTTGTGGATAATCTGAGATATTTACGTATATATGCATGCAGGTATGCATACATCCTTGCATATACTTATTGAATTATAGGAAAATTTGCTTGAGATGTTTTGAAATTTATTTATGAAGGAGATATTGAGAGACACTCCTATCTGCTACACATTTATTACTCAAATTTATTTGGAAAGTGGGGTTGGGGATACTCTATCTGCTGGTTTATTGCTCAAACACCTGAAAGACTGGTCCTGGACCCATGCCTGCAGAAAGGAAACAGGAACACAGTTCAGTTCTCACATGTGGGTGACAGAAACACAATTACTTGAATTATCACTGCTGCCCCTTCAAGGTCTGCCTTAGTAAGAAGCTGGAGTCAAGGACTGGAGCAAGAATTGAGCTTGTGCACTCCTATGTGGGGTGCAGATATCTTAACTTCCAGGATAACTTTTCCTCCTTTAAAATTTATTGATTTATCTGAAAGGTGAAGTGGTATAGAAAGAGAGGTGAGGATGAGGGAAGAAGTGAGGATTCATATGAGACCCTGAGTTACAATTTTTGGTTCACAAAATATGTGTACTCCACCAGCAGATTCAAGTATAACATCTTGCACAAAACAATTATGTGCTAAATAGTTGCAGTTTGATGGATTATCAGGCACAATAAAGGAAAATAACACTCAATGATGATAAGCTTTGAATTCAAAAGTCTACTAGACAAGGCTATTACTTGAAGTCTTTTTATGCCAGCTAATCAAAAGTAGGAATTTATCAGGTTTTTTTTCAAGATTCCCAAAGAACATTTAAAGAATGTTTTATGGGTGGGTGCAGAAAATAATACTAAATGACGCCAAACCTTTCCTATGAGGACAGCCACACAGAAAAATCCAAGCAAGGATGAATGACCTTGATTGACAACCCTTGCATTCAAACAAATGGAACCAGGAATGTGGTCCTTGCACGCGGGGCTACCGGCATCCATTACCCTACCCCTGACGCCATCCATCTCCTCTTTCCCTGATTTGTGTGTGTTATTTTTTAAACAGTGGATCTTGCTGTGCTTTTCAGAAAACTGACAAGAAGCAAGCTGAAAATTAAAAATTGGTGCCAAGAGGCTTTACGGGAGTCTAAATAAACAACCCGGCAGGAAAGACGTGTGGCAGGCTAAGGTTTCAGGCCAGTGGTCGGAGTGAGTTAACAGACATCCGTGTAACAGAAGGCTGTGTTTGTTTGCCCTGTCCTTACTCTAGCAAATTTATTGGGTTATCTGTCTTACTTTGACACATGGGTGTTTAAGGTTTCTGCTGTAGGTGTCTAACAACATAAAAAAATTATTGTACAGTTTACATTCCTGGCAGAAGCTTTACATGTGCTAGCTGAAAAGTTCCTATCTGCCAGTAATTTCACCGACAAAAGCCTTGTAGCGTTGGGCTTTCATGGAAGGTCCAAAAATCCCTCTGTAAAACACCAGAACAAAGGTTTTCTTCTTTATCTCCATACAAATAATCCTAACACCTAGCAAGCACTGCTACTAAGTGATTTTCTTCCTTCTATCCTGTTTTTACTTACCATGTAACATAGAGGGAGGATTACTCCTGTCTTGTAGAGGAAGCGTTTGTACTCAACACAGATTGACAAGACACAATTTGGTTTGTTGCAGAGGTGAGGAATACATAGTAGTGTTGAATGAATACTTGGTGTTATAATGTACTATCAAAATATTATTGTCAAATGTGAAGAAATATTGACAT
The DNA here is from genome assembly GCF_030435755.1 of Ochotona princeps. Taxonomy (NCBI): domain Eukaryota; kingdom Metazoa; phylum Chordata; class Mammalia; order Lagomorpha; family Ochotonidae; genus Ochotona; species Ochotona princeps. The sequence goes on from NC_080845.1 coordinate 42,803,185, forward strand.
TTTGATGACTGATGTACTGACACCACAAACATTGTTGATGCACCTCTTCAGAATAACAATTTTGAAATTATTTTACTAACAAATTCATATCTTGCCCAGTTCCTAAAACGTTGTAAACTTGCAATAACTGAAGGGTCATCAGGAATGTAAATAGTTCTCTAATATAAACCCATTTCTATTCATCCACTTACTCATTCAAATGGACCTCAATAAATCCTCATGTATTTGTTAAGTGGGAAACACACATGGAAGAAAAATACAACACAGTCTGTGGCTTTCATAGGAGCTTCTGGTTTCTTCATTGCTTATCTTCTACAGCAGACAACCAGCCTGGCATAGTCTGGTAAAATGTTCATGATATCAAGTGATCAGTACGAAGTTCAGGCAAGAAAGAGAGCTTAGCAGTTTTGCAGCAATGTGAGCAATAGTATTACTGTTTCTTTGTCCAGTCTTCCTTCTCTTTGGTGCATTTTCATCCTCTTTCTCCTTAGCTCAGTGCTGGGACTTGGCAGCTGGTAGTGATGGTCTGTGCCTCTTATCATGCTGGCCACTGGAAAAAAAATTGTCTCCTTTTCTTGGACTCTCTCCCTTCTCATCACCTACATTTGCAAGACCCTTCCACCTCAGTATTAATAAATGTTACCATTTTGTGCAAAAAAGCAAAGACTTTTAGAAGCAGAAGATCTGAGTTTAAATACAGACTCTTGACTTAATCAGTGGGTGACACGTACCTCAGCTTATCGTTGGTATCAATGTGCATAATTTTGTCTGTTTTGTGGGATTGTGAAGCTTACTTGTCATGCATTTGAATGGGGTCTGCTTAGCTTCTGGCTCCTGGCTCCAGCATGTAGTTTAAAAAACACTCTTCTTTCATCTTCAAGTCAAGATATGGAAACATGAGGCAACTGAGAGAGTTAAAGAAAAGATCTATGTCAGAGAGATTTATCACTCTTTGTTTCCTTTTCATTTCAAACAAATGTTATATAAATTAATATTTTTTAAAAAGAGAAAAATTCCTGTTCATAATAGTAATGGAAAGCAACCAAACAGCCTAGTTTATATTGGACACACAATGCTCAAATCCTAGAACCTATCCCAGGAAGAGATTAAAAAATCATGTAACTCAAAATCTAGTCTATTAGCTTAAGAATAATTTGAGGAGCCAATATTTGTACAGCAAGAGATCAATTAATAAAAAAATTAAATATTTTTGTAGGTACTACTAAGCATTAGCTTATTATTTATTCAGTAAGTTTTCTTTATCAGAGAACTCCTCCAGGGCCTTTGCTATCTTACTGTATTGTAAGAAGAACAAGACTAACAAGCAAGCTTCTCTATGCTTATTTGATCATGGAACTCTTTAAATTATCTTAATTTTATCCTAATGGTTTATTAGTTTAAAAAGAGTATAGGGATAATGTAAAGGAATGAATGTTAAAGAAGAACCAGGAATTTGCCCTTACAGCACTGATATTTCTAGAGAGAGAAGCATCACAATTTGAATATTGAAGTGATATCTTCATAAAGTTTTGTTCCTTATAAAACTAGGAATCCACTCATATGAGGATAAGAGGGATTTTCAAACTTCGAAAATGTGTATTGTGAAAAAAATGCGTGAATTTTAAAACTATTTCTGCACTAAGGTAAACATCTTTTAATTCTAATTTTCTGTGAGTTTTCTGATGTACTGTCACACTAAGTCACTGGTGAATGAAGAAAAAAGGGAAGACGATTGCTTTAGTTTATTCCAACCTTTGCATGGGCGCTCTCTACCCACTACCTGCTGGAGCATGAGGGACTTAGAGGCTTCTTGCTTGTTACAGAGCAGAAGTGGGCTGACATATTAATTTAGGCTCTCTTTCTGTACAGTCTTTTGAGACCACCACTAATGTATCTTTGCAAGGTTTCTCTAGTTTGAATTCATGTCTGTAGAAACACAGGAGTCACAATGTATTCTAGGAATCACAATTTCTCCTTCTTTACCTGTCTACCAAATTTATCAGAGGTTTGTAAGGTTTTACTGACCCTACCCAAACTAATTGAGTTGTGGGGGAGTCTGTATCCTCGTAGCTCTGATTTCTTTTCTCTGTTTCTCTTACATTCCTTTTACCCTTGCTAAAGAGCTGCCATTCCTTTTTGTTGTTGTTATGTAAGATGAATTTTAACTTCTTTTTAAACTTGTGTAAACTTCATTTCTCTGCCAGCGGTGCTTAGAACTTTTTTTTTACATAGTGTATAAAAGCATTAGTTTATGAATACATAATGTATGAAGGTTAAAATTATCATTATTGTCAAGTAACAATTTCATTCTCAGTTCAAATTAATTTAAGAAACATACAAAATAAAAAGAGAGAGAGAGAGAGAAGAAATAAGCCTTGAGATGAGTAAAACATAATTCCTGCATTTAGAGTCATAATCTTGTAGGGGTAATAAGATTATTTAGACAAATCAAAGAGTAAAAGGAAGTAAAAGGTGTGCTTACAAAGAGCTTTGGGAATTTGCAGGTGGCAGACCAGTATCTGCCTGAGACAATCACAAAGGAGCTGGTGTTGAAATGTAGGATGGCTTCATGGAGACATTTGCAATTGACAATAGGTAAACCACGGCTTCTTTTCAAGTGCTATAGAGCGGGCGTAGAAACGAAAGATGCGCCACAAATTGTAGAATGGTGGTTCATAGATATTATCAATGGGTATGTAGGCATTAAAGGGATGAACGCATGTTAAGTTATTAGTGAAAGCCACTCGAATGTGGCTGACCTCAACCAATCTAGGCCAGGAGGCTGAATGAAACTAGGAGTATAGCTAGACTGTTAGGACCCGAGAGAGCAAGGGAGCATTTCAGGATGAGGAAATAGAGGAAATCCAAACCGTGGTGGTAAACAATTATCAGCAGACAGTTCAGGCTCAGGTTATTATAATGAGGAGTTGATATGGAAGGAGACATGGAGTAAGAAGAGGGGGTTGAGAAATTTTGAGGTCAGAGTTGTTCAGGAGGCTTGTTAACTGAGAGTTGGAAATAAGGACATCACAGTTATTTTCTCTGCCGTCCCATATACTGTTGTGTATCATTATGCTTCAGTCTTCACCAAAGAGTAGAATGTTCACCATTGGAAGATGCCAAATCTAAGCAACATCCACCTCTTCCTACCGTGTCACTGGATTAGCATGTTTTGCCCTTTACCCAAATGCTTCATTTAAAGAAAAGTTCTAGATCAAATTTATTTTTTAAGATTTAACACTTGTAAGCATTTTTTAGTAAGTTCACATGTGGATATTATATGCACACACATACATGCTGTTTTTTCTTGATAACAGCGATACTAGTATCAAATAATGTGAAATTCATGACAATGCTCATGAAGTGAAGAATGACATATAATGATACGTATGGTATAAGTTAGTGGAGGCAGTGTTTATAACTTTCTTTTTACTGCTTAATCATATCCACATACTTTTATATTCTCTTTATGTATTTTGAATTCTACATACAAGAGAAAAGCATGCGATATTTCTTTTGGTGTGTCTGACTTACTTAACATAATTATCTCCAGTTCCATGTATTCTGCTGCAAAATTCATGATTTAATTCTTTTCATGACAGAGTAATACTCCATCATGTGTATAAATCATCTTTTCTTTATCTGTTCATCAGTAGATGTATATCTAGGTTTATTCCAATTCTTTGTTATTGTGAATTGGGCTGCTATAAATTAGAGTGCAGGTATCTCTTTCATATGCTAACTTGTTTTCTTGGGACATAACTCAATAGAAATAATGGGTTTATGTGATAGGTTTATTTGCAAAGTTCTGAGAAACATACGTACTGTTTTCCATGATAGTTGTGCTAATTTGCATTCTTACCAAACAGGGTGTGAGGGTACTCTTGTCCACGAACTTACCAACCTTTTAAAAATTATTATTACTTTTAGATAATATTCTCTCATTCTTACTGAAGTGAGATGACATCTGTGGTTTTTATTCACATGATTTGAGTGTTTTCAATATGGATAGAAGCAAATGTGAATAAATGTTTTCTACTCTGTTTGCTTACAAATCTGGCAAAAAAAAAAAAGGCAAAAACTCAGGAATAGCTGAGTCAGCTTCAGTAGCAGTTTTAACACCAAATAAAGGCCTGTTCAAATGGCTAGTGAATCCAATTAAACTCTGAATAAACAACTCTCTAGCCGCATCTCAGTGAGCTGTGGAATCAATGCAGGTGATTTACAGTTCCTTAGGGTTGTATTCTCTTTTGAATGTGCTGGGATTTCCACACATAACTACCGTTTACAGCTAATGAGTTACCACGCATCAGTCCCCTGGCCCTGGGAGGGAATGCACCACTTGGTTTCATTCAGCAGCATGGGCTTTTTCCATGCAAAAGGGGCTCCTTAGCCGGGTCAGGAGTCTGTGTCTGCCCAATGAAATCTGTTAATGGAAAGTGCTGAGAGCCTTCCATCTTTCTCTCCTAGAAGCATCAGTGCTTTTTAATTTAATGGTTCTCTGGTGTGGGAGGACCCTTTGGGGGAAAATTTGGTTCTATAGCCTCTGCATGCTAATTCAGACAGGATACGGAGAGGGGCAGAGGAGAATATTTGGCTTCCTTTGTTCCTATTTGATAAAAGCAAGTCTTGGATCTGTATTTTTATGGCAACAAAATAATACCCTCGTGTTTTACACAGCACCTGGCGCATAGCAAACACTCCAGCAATTTATGCAGAATAAATAGCACGTGCAGGCAGACATAAAACTTGTGCCTCGGGAATGTTCTGGAAAGTATCTGGAAGCCCAGGGGGAAACCTTTCAAAGGGGAAAGATCCTGCTAAAATTGTGGCTTTTCAGGATTTTAGGCCCTTTTCTAGATCTTTAAGTCATTCACTTATCACAATCTTTTATTTATTTATTTATTTATCTATCTATTTATTTATTTATTTATTTGGAAGAGTTAACAGAGAGAGGGAGAGGCAGAGATCTTCCCTCACTGCTTCACTTTGCAAAAGGTCACAATGACCAGAGTTTGGTTGGTCCAAATCTAGCAGCCAGGAGCTTCTTCCGGATTTCTCATGTGAGTGTCAGGGTCGAAGCCCTTGGGCCACCCTCTGCAGCTGTGACTTGAACCAGTGTTCAACAGAGATGCTGGGACTGCAAGTGGTCGCTATATGTGATATGCCACAGCACTGATGTCACAATCATCTTTTAAGATAAGTATTAAAATCCTACCAGATTTATGATTTTACAAGTGAGGAAATGAGATGAAAGCAACTTGCCTGAAGTCATACAGCTGGCAAGTGATGGCCCAGTAAATTTAACTCTAGTGACCTATCTCCTGAGGCCCTGCACTTAACGACTATGCAGTGGGGATTTCTCTCGGGCCTCTTGCAATTCATTATCAGAGATTTTCCCCTCAAGAATTTTAATTAATTGATTTCTTTGAGGGCCTGAGAGAGCTCCAATTTGTCAGTTGTGCGGTATGGCTGTAATCCAGGTCTCCCATGTGGGTGGCAGGAATTAACCACATAAGCAGTGCCACTGGTAGCCAGCCCATGTTTTAACAAAAAAGTAGAGTCTGGAGCTGGGTCTAGGACTGGGACTAGGCACTGTAATGTGAGATGTAGGAGTCTTAGCCAACATTTTAACCGTGGAGCCCTTCCTCAAGGCTTTTAAAAGACTAGCTGTACTTTAAAAATGACAAGAAAAACAAGGATGCTTTTGAAGCCCCTGAGTTCTAGCTTCCATAACAAACAACATTGTAGAAGTAAATTGATTTACACAGCTGGTTTCAGACCAAAGAAAGTATAGAAGACCAGGAAGCAGGAAGGAGGGTGTGTGAGAACAGATTTTTGTGTTATTTATGCAGATATTATCTTTTTTAAGAAAACATGGAAAAGAAGAGTAAAGAAAGGCAAGGCCTCTAAAATGGACATTGTTACGGGGGCCTTGGTGGTACATAAAATAACAGAGGAGGTGAGAACTTGGACCTCATCCACGGGGGAGGATGACATCATCTTATCTTTGCATGAAGTGAATTTACCTTCCGGGGCAACAGAGTAACAGGAACCTTGAGAAAGTAATTTTCTAAATGAAACTGAGTGCCCTGGGAAAATACAGCTACTGGAGAAAGTAGACTTAGAATCTTGCTGTGAGTTCCTGCACTCAGTGGTGTATGGCTGGCTTCTAAAAATACTGTGAGGAGGGTCCACCTCACACTGTTTACATACCAGCAGCCCTTCTGCCTCCTGCCCCAAGAGACTTCACGTTCCACACAAAGTTGAGATAAAACACTCATGAGTCTCCAAACACATGGACAAAGCACATTGGGATTTGTTTTCAAACCCACCCTAAAACTTTAGGATCCAGATTTCATAAAGAAAAGAGAGCTGAAATTTGATTTTAGAACATGCTCTAGGAAAGTGTTGAAAAAAAAAAAGCCCTAGTACCTCCTGGGAAAACAAGTGGCTCTTAAAATCTTAAACTCTATGGTAGAGATTTTTTATGAATGAGCAACATGTGGATTAAATTACTCATATATGAAAAAAATCAAATAACAACGCACACTTGACAGTTTATTGAGTCTGAATTATTTGGAAAGCAGTCCCATGATACCTCAGAAATCCCCAATAGGGCCTAGTTTACTAACCATCTTTGAAAAATCAAATTCAGCTATTCACATAAAAAGAGTTGTCTCTGTTGGAGTGTATGGAAGTTGTAATCAAAGGAAAAAACCTGTCTGGTTTTCTGGGATTTTGCAGTGGGTGGGTGGGGGGGGGAGGGTGTGGATTGTACAGATGAGTGGGCCTGGGCAATGCCTGCAGCTAACTTTCTGGGACTCTCATGGCTATAGCCAGAGGGAACTCTTCCTCTTAAATTCTCCCTCTACTGCCCCTTTCCTTTAAAAATTATTTACTTCTGCTTGTTCAAAAGACAGAAGAGAAGAGAAATATTTTCCATCTGTGTGTTTATTACCCAAGTGCCTGATATAGCTGGAGATTAAGTCTGGAACTGGCAACTCAATCGAGGACTCCCACGTGTAGGGCAGGTGCTCAAGCTGCTGGAGCCATCACCTCCTGCCTCCTAGGGTTTGCATTAGTGGGAAACTGGAATCACAAATAGAGCTGTGACTCCAACCCAGGCATTCTGATATTGGTTGTGGACATCTGCAACAGTTTCTTAACGGCTTCACCCAACACCTGTCTCATTTTCCCATTTGTTACTTCCCCTGATATCAGTTTTGACAGATAGGTTAAAAGCATAGCTATTTAATCTGTTCCCTGAGTTTCAAATTCAATTACTGGTTTTTTTCAAATTATGTCTTTAATTCACAAATTAATTACATCAACATTCTATATTATTTCACAATGTCAAGTATATTGCAGCAAACTGGATATGAGGGGGTGGATCGTAGGGAGGATATGGCAGCTACTGAAGATTATGTCACCAACGTCTGAACCTGTCAACGTGGTATTTAATGTCTGCATTCAATCCAAACTGGAAAGAAAAGGTGGAATGTGGAGTAATCTGAAAGTCTTGTTCATGTTTCAGACCAGACTTGTGATCGGCCTCATTTGCCTTACACCATCTTTAAAGAAGAGACTACAAGGAAAAGAAATGTGTGGTACTCATGATCTGAAGAATTTAACAGGATAGCTTTGCTGAAAGCTGTGAAGATTCAGTGAGATGGGCAAGGAGTTGAGAAACACAAGAAAGGACCTAAAGGAATTTTAGGAAATTGACCTGAGTGTGTGTAGCTAACCCTGAAAGATGGACCAAACACTAGCTCCCCTGACACATGTCGTTCCTGTCATATTATACTGCCCCCAAAAGAAGCGATTCTGTAAATTCAATTATTGTTAATGAGACCATTTTCATAGAAAAAGTCGGTGGTCAATTGATTGTTTCCATTATTATTCCCCAAATTATTTTCCCTTCAATATGTGTAGCTGCTGGAAGAGCTGTTTTACTTCACTGTATATACTTTGTTAGTATTTAAAAATAGTCTAAGTATGTGTCTGCCAATGAGTAAGTGAGTATCGGATGGTACAGAAAGGAAATCATAAAGATTTTTGATGGTTTCTATTATTAAGCACTGAAATCCATAGAAACCCTGAGCAGTGCAAGGACTTTTGTCCCAATTTATGATGCATGGTAGCAACACTGCAAATGCCAAATCTAGGTATGCACATTTCCACAGACTATCTTGGCATTTTGAACAAACCATGAAGGATAAATATTATGCAGTCAGCTGAGACTTGAAAAACAGTAAATCATCTTTATCAATAATTGACAGTGGCAGCACTTGAACTTTTGATCTCTTGTGTGGTGTCCTCTGTATTCTTTTTAAAGATTTGTCTTCTTATTTAAAAGACAAATTTTTTACAGATCATTGGAGAGACAGAGAGACACATCTTCCACTGGCTGTGTCATTCCCCCAAATGGCCGCAACAGCTGGAGCTGAACCCATCCAAAACCAGGAACTAGGAGATTCCTACAGGGCTTTCATTTAAATGGGGAGGTCCAAGGACTTAGTCCATTCTCTGCTGCCTTCCTGGGTCATAAACAGGAATCAGAAGTGGAGCAGCTGGGACACAAACTGGTGCCCATTTGGGATGGCAGCATTACAAGTGGAGGATTAGTGGGCTATGCCACCACACCAGCCCCATGTGGTGCCCTCTTTATCAGAATATATTGATTAGGCCTATGAAAATTTTAGGCACCTTTATTGGTATCAACGCTTAAATTAGAATCTATAAAATGGAGATGCAGCACACTTCTAAGTTTTAAATTCAACTGTACAAGCTGTCTTTTAAATAGCATGGGAGCATCTTAAATTTTATCTTGTATGTGTGTATTGTATATGTATATCGTCAACTCATTTATCCATACACAAAATACCTACAATTACTGTTTGTATATTTGATGGCATGTTCAGGAGAACTTTTTACCACACTAATTTTACACATTGTGTCCTAACTTGAGACCTAAACCGTATGTGAGATGCGACTCCTTTTACTGTTGTTTACTATGGATCTGTTTGTATCATCCCTTTCCTTTATCATTAAATGTGCCCTTTTGTTTGGCTAGTCTTACTAGTCAGACTCAATTTACCCATCTCCATTGCTTATCCTTTATGTTGTGAAAAATGCCAGAAGGCGAAAAAGGAGACTGTGCACACAGAGTTTGGGCAAAAGAACTGCTGCTGATTGCTTCATAGCAGCCAGTCTCCTGTGAGTGCAGAGGAGCAGACAGATGAAGGTTGGAGGTGGAGCTGCCTCACTATGTTTCTGAATCATTGTTCTTGCTTTGCACGCCTTGGAGAGAAGCCATGGTCCGTGGTGAATGTTTTGGAGGGTAATTTCAGAGCCAAAGCTCTCTTTGTTCTCTTGTGATAAAAATTGGTAATTAAAAACAGCGGTTCAAATGAATCTCTAGAGCAGTTTTAGAAAAATGCAATGCAAATTTGATGCTTAAAAAAATTAGCTACCCCTGATCATTCATGCTGTTTCTTTGCCTTTGCATTTACTTTTCCTTCTTCTTGGCCTTGTTCCTCTGTTTTCTTTTTTTTAATCTAGCTACTTTTCTTCATCCCATAAAACTCAGTATGAGTACAGTGTCAGTGCAGCACGCACTATGTAACTTGGTAAGGTCGACTTAGAAGCCTCTTTTCTGTCTCCCAGGGTAACCCTGGGTATAACACTGGGGTAAGATAGAATCATTTTGTAATAACACATTTATTTATTTGTGAATGTCAGAAATAGACCCTTTGAATGCGAGATTATTTCATTTCATTCTAAGTGCCAAGCTATCACTTCAAAGTCTTGCATATCATAGACCTTTGTTAAATGCTTATTGAGTGACTGACACATTATCCAGGTTGTGCTGCTGCATGAAAATTCAACTCCATTTATGAATAGAACTCCAGAAGTACTGCTCTTATGTTTCAAAAACAAACAAACAAACAAATTATGCCTTTTGTTTGGGGAAAAATAGGTCACAGTTTTCAACAAAACAAAATATATACAGATATTTCAGAATCTAGAGGTTGAAATTCATTGCTAAGAAAGAATCCTAGGAAATTAAAACGTTTAAAGTATGTAAAACCATCCAAAGATCATATAAGTACAACTTTCATTTTTGAGCATGTCAGTTTTCAGCCTCATGCATGTGTTTTTAGGTTCTGGTACCATCGTACGCTCTTTTGTGTTTATCACTTGTGTTTATCACTCTTCTTTGTGGTTATCACATGCAGGGAGGCATAATTATTTATTGGGGAGCTTCAACATCCCAGGCACAGGGATAAACTCTATCTATGCCTGTTATCATCGCTGATACTGGAAATGAGCTCATGCCCTAGGATCGTTATCTCTGTAGTGCGGCTAGTGCATCTCCAGATAAACTAAATCACAGTCTAATAAATGGCAGAAACTTATTTTGAACTGACACCAGATTTACTAAACTAATTTGAAGTATCTCAAGATGAAATAAAAATTATTCCATTAGATAAACTTTCTTGGAATGGATTTACCGGGTTAGGACTGAAAATTGCATGAGTTTTGATAGCTTTAAATTAATTCATAAAAGAAATGAAAGAATAAATTTGTAATTTTTCTCTCCCAAGCTCTAAATGTCTTAAAGGAAGGGTTTGAATCTTATGATTTCATAACTGAGAAAAGTTCTAGGGCTTTAGAGGCTTCTAAACAGATGACTAAGAATTGCTTTATTGAAGAAATGGATACTACCCTCAGTCTTTTACATCTTTCTTGGAATCCCATATGCTGTGGTGCCAGAGAAGTGCAAACCTACACAAAACCAGATGGGTTTCTTGTCTCTGAACATAAGAGGACGTTGTGGAAAGGAGATTGGTTCTGTTTGGAAAAATGGCTGATATAAGTACAAGAATGCTTCAAAAAGTTTGTGGAAAAGTGAAATTAAAAGAAATTTATTTTGGTGCAAATATGTTTTGAAATATACATGTAAATTTTTTTTGAAGATTTTATTTATTTTTATTGGAAAGGCAGATATACATAGAGGAGGAGAGACAGAGAGGAAGATCTTCCATCTGATGATTCACTCCCCAAGTGAGCACAACGGCCGGTGCTGCACAGATCCGATGCCGGGAACCTGGAACCTCTTCCAGGTCTCCCACACGGGTGCAGGAACCCAAGGCTTTGGGCCGTCTTTGACTGCTTTCCCTGGCCACAAGCAGAGAGCTGGATGGGAAGTGGAGCTGCCGGGATTAGAACTGGTGCCCATATGGGATCCCGGGGCTTTCAAGGCGAGGACTTTAGCCACTAGGCCACGCCGCCGGGCCCAGAAATATACGTGTAATTTTTTTCATAAGACACCCTTTTCATGAATCTTTGTATACACAATTTCAAGATTGTTGTTTATTTGCAAGCTAACAAAAATATTCCTCTGCACTTCTGCATATAAAGAATACAATGAATCACTTTTGAGAATGTACTATCTGAATAAATCTCAGACTGCCTGGTGGTCCAGACTTGGCATGCAAATGCAGATAAACAGTCTGACAAAAATTAGACACACGGCAAGCAAAAGGAGTCAAAATGTTCTGAGCTTCATATAGATTTATAAAAAAATTGTATCTTTTTTTTCCAGTTTTCTTTCAACTTCAGCTGTTTTTAATCCTATCAATGTCTATTTCCAAATTCTCTAAACTACGGTAAGTTTTGTTAGGCTCCTATCAGGGGGCTTTTCTGGTTTCCTTTTTAAGAGTGGCAATGGCCTCACTCACTTAAAAGTAGTGGAGACCTCCAGATTACACTTCCCTCTTGACCTTCACAACCCAGACCTACCCTTGGAACTATATTTCTTTTGTTTTCCTTTTGGAGAAATTGTCCTGGAGAAGTTTTGCTAAAAAAAATAACTAAAACTTAATGTTATTATAAATACTTCTTTTTAAAAAATATTTTTATTTGTGAGGTAGATTTACAGAGAAAAGATGTAGAAAGAGAGAGATGGAGGGGGGGAGAGAGAAAGAGAGAGATGTCTTTTATCTGCTGGTTCACTTCCTGAATGGCTTCAATGGCTAGAGCTAAGTCTATTTGAAGCTGTGAGGCAGGAGCTTCCTCTGGATCTCTTGGGTACAGGGGTCCAAGGATTTGAGCCTCCCGCCTCTGCTTTCCCAGCTGATAAACAGGGAGCTGAAGTAGAAGTGGAGCAACCAGGCAGGAGCTGTAATCCATGTGGGATGTTGGCACTGCAGGCCGAGAATTAGCTTGTTGAGCTGCCACGTCAGCCCCTATGTACTTCAAGAGTTGAGTTACAGGCAGTATTAATATCAATTCACTGATAAGAAGTGTTACTTCCTATGTTATAGAAGAGTTTTCCTTTGGCTTCACCAGTTGCAACCACTTTTTTGTACAAGAAATTTTCTTGAATATTCTGCTTTCTCTTCATTCCCATAGCTTTAGCTCATGCCACTATTATAGTTTTCATGAAGGCTGTGAATATATTTGTCTATGCTTGGGTCGGTTTCCTAAGCTTGGGCCTCTACATTCTGTTCTTGTTTCCTTTTGTTTATATTCATTTTTTGTGTGTGTTGGTTTTTTTTCTTTCTTTCCCTTTTTTTTTAGACATTGCAGCTTTTTGGCAGTTTCCCTTCTGTCAAAACAGGAAGGATTCAAATAGAATTTATCTTATGAAGTTAAGCTGAAAGTCACACTCACACACTTTTCCTAAGTATTTATTCATAAAACCTTTTCTGGCATACTTATAAACTAAAATCTCTAGCCTGTAGTTTAGCCAGTTTATATTTTTGTTCAGTTATCTACAATTTGTCTGAGTTATAAAGTCATTTATTCTGACTCAACATCAATTTTACTTTTATGACGTCTATATATAAGTAATGTCATAACTCATGGCAAGGTGCACAAATAATGAAATAATGAAACACATTTATGCTTTTCGTGTTAATAGAAAAAATAACTATAGCCTACTTTTGTTGCTTATGTAGGGCATTTGAAATACTAACAAAATAGACAAGGTAGAGAAATGGCACAATAGATTTTTGTGTTTATTTTGCAATGTTTCTCATTAGGATTGTGATTTTTAACTTGAAAAAACTAATATGATTAGTTTTGTGGACAGTGTTGCATTTTAGGGCAGTATGTAAGCGTATGTTAGTTCAGAGTATAATGGAAGCCGAGTCAGTATAGGCACTTGTGATTTATCACAGTCGTGAATTAGCAAAAGCAACAGATTGCCTTAACTTGTCTGTGCAAACGCAAAGGTTGTATGACAGGCCATTCAAGTGAGAAGATTGTGATTAATTTGGGACTTCATAAATATTGGCCAAAAATATTGTAAACCGGAAGAACTTCTCCTTTTTGTTCTCTAGCAAAAGCTTCACTCATGGTAATAAGACCTTCCATCTGATAAGTTTAAGCTCATCCAAAATAATTTTCTTTTCTAAACAAATGGAATAGGGGTTCCAGTTCCTTCACAGCAGCACCTAGATTCATGTGCAGTTGCTTGAATGGGGACTGAAAACAGGTCAACTTGACAAGTTGCAGAAAGTCATTACAAATTATTTCAGGTATTTCAATTAATCTAATTAATAAATACATATTTATAGTAAAATATAATATGAACTAAACGTACAGCATATTTTTATTTTGTGAAAAATATGCTGGCTTTTCAAACTAAAAAAAAAAAAAAAACAGAGGCGTAAAATGAGCCTAAAGATGGAAGAAGACTTAGATTATTGCAATTATAATTTTAGATGTTATGATGAACCAGAGAGCCATAAAAAGTACAAACTTTTCACATAAACTGGAAGGAAAACCTGAAGTTGACAGAGAAATTGGCAGGGTGGAACTGTGTGGGACACAAGGGTCCTAAGCCCTGCCATAGTATGAGAATTAGGAAAGGTAGAATCCAAACCATTAGGGAGTGAGATTTGAGGCCTTTCAATATTAGTGCCAGTGCTTGATGATCATGCTTAAAACACCTTTAAATTTGTGACTCATCTGTCTAGTCTCAGAGCTGTTTCATGAGCTTAAACATAAATTAATTAATTAAAATTCTGCTATCAAATGAAATTCCAAAATAAACCAAGGGTTTACCTGCATTTCGTGTTGCAACAGTGAATTAGAGATGCTTTACTTTAATATCAAACTCCCTCACATTGCACTTCAGCAATTCTCCGCAAATTTTCTCTAATTCTTAGCCAGTGTGTTGGTTTTTATTTTGCTTCTTTCGTGTGATAAAGCCCCAAATAACTATCCAAATCAAAGAGAAGCTTCCTTAGAGTATGTAGGAGACCTAGAGACTTAGAACTAGGCATCCGTGAGATTGGACAAGCATACAATAATGAGCCCAGTGATAGTGATAATTTAGGGATCATATCAAAGACAGTTGACACTGATAGCCATATGGAAAACGTAAAGTGAGAAAAGAAAAAAACTTTAATGTGTTCAGATATGTAAAAGTTGCAACAATCTTAATTATATATGTTGTGTGTTATTTGTTTGTTTGTTACTCTGCAGCACAGTCACAATCATGGGCTCCATTACCTTTGTATCTCAGATCAGCCTGACTTCAAATTCTATTCTGTAGAGGCATAAGTACTGCATATTAGTTTTCTCATATTACTGTTTCTTTTGCTTAGTGGCCTGACTTGCACATGCTGCCAAGTTGTCTGATTATAGATTTCAGAGCATTTCGAGAGACCTTTTTCTATGCTGCGATCTGCCACATAGCTTAACCCTGACGATAGTGTATTGCAGCTTTTCAGCTGTCAAGCTCTTCTCCCTTCCAATTTATTGTATTGATTGGAATTAGAATATTCTCTTGAATACGTCTCTTGTAGCTTACAGCTTCTATCTTGTCACATGAAAGCTCTTGAATTTTACTTCTCTGGCCAGTGTCATCTTGCTGTAGTGAAGTTATGCTTTGTTTCCATGGGGAATCTGTGTGAGGCATCCTCCTTTAAGCCTTCGGGTCTTTCCTAAGAGAGCTGACTGTGAAGGAGCTTTGTTTCCCAGGGTGTCTTGACATAGCTTTCCCTCCATTCAAAACTTAACATCTACTTGGGGTTCTGTGTCTCTCTCTCCCCTTTGATTCTGTGTTCAGCTGATGCTTAAGGATAAGCAGTGAGAAACAAAGAGGGATGCCCAGATTCTGGGCTCCAAGTCAGGGATAACCGCTGAGAGTGGGATAAATTGTCTGCTTTCCAAGATGGGATGATAATGTGATCTTTGGGGTCACCTTCCACAGGATAATGGCAGGGTCAAGAGCTTTGCTTTCACTGGGATATGGGACCACATGTTGCCTCCATTGATATTCTTTAAAATATATACACACACAAGCACATGCATACACATGCATATATATCTTATTTTATGTATACTGTATATAGCATAATTATATATATAAGTATATATAAACAAGTTTATTTATATTATATTATATATGATATTATTATATATTATAATATAATATATAATATATTATATATTATATTACATCTATATATAAAAAAGAAGTATTTGGACCAGTATATTTGGAACACAAACCACATTCTATAAAAAAGAAGAATATTGTCTTTTAAGGTGATTGTTATTTTTTTCATGGAAGCTCCAGCTCCCAGCAAAGAGAAGGACAGGATAGGTGCTGATACGATGTTGACAGAAAAGTCATGCTGGTGCAAGGTATCCTTTGTAATAACTGAACAGTGAATGTGAACTAAAACTGGAAGGGCAGTAAGAGGGTGAAGAGTCTAGTTTGGTTTCCCCCTCCACCATTCACACACCACTCTAAGCCACCATTTCTTTTCATATAGAAATTATCACAACGGCTTCCCATTCACTTCGCACCCTAAATGGCTTCATCCACTACAACTTTCTTTGAAACTTTTCCTCAACAACTGAAATCTTTCTGCTCTAGGCCCTTGTATGTGTACTTCTCTTGTCCAAGCAGGTTCCTTCCCTTTCTGAATTCAGTAACTCACCTCACCTCTCCCTCAGGGAAGTGACCTGACTGCACAGGCTAAGCTGGATTTCCCCCACACCGTCTCATTTCTCATCAGGCAAGTCTGCTTCAATTTACTCTTGACACTGAGAACTTGTATAATACAGTGATTACCATATAGTTGGAAGTTTGTGTTTAAGAGATAAATAAAATGTTTCTGTCACACAATTGTAAGCTAGGTTTACACATACACAGAGGTGAATTGAGTTGCCTGAACATTGACAAAGATGGTGTGACTGAGAATTAAACTTTACGTTCAAAGCAGTAAGTTCTCTGCATAGCAATTTTGAGTTAGAAGAAACAAGCAAAACCAAAGTGTTGATGGGAAGCATTAATTTTGTGCAGGTGTTGTAAATTATTCATAATGTACAATTTACCATTAGTGACATTTAACATACTCACAATGTTGTACAATCCTTACCTCTATCTGTTTGCAGAATCTTTTCACCACCTCTTAGGAGAATTCTACACTCATTCCCATGCCCCTCTCCTTCTGCAGCCCCTGGTAATACACTGTCATCTCTGTGGATTTGCCTAATCTACAGATTCTTAAAACACGAAGGTTCATCTGTGTTGTAGCACAACACAATACTTTTACGAATTTTCCTAGTATTTCACTGTACAGCCTTGAGAGTCAACCTTCATGAAACCAGAGAAATGTGTCCTGCTAAAGATCTATCTAAAATGACTCTTTCATTCCTGTAGCACATGTTCATTTTAGCGGTTCAGGCCTTGGGGTAGATTCTGGAATTGTAAGAAGATAAGAGATATTCTTTGTTCTTAAGACATTCGTTATCTGATGAGAGGCATAGATGCATAGACAGATTTATGCTATAATGTATCAAAGACCTCACCAACGTCATGCACAGGGTATTTGTAGATTCTGGGAAAAGGTTATTATTTCTGCCCAGGGCTTCACAGATCCTCCATTTATCAGGTCCTTGAGGCTAAGAACTCTGTTGTGTACCCTTTGTACACTAAAGATAATTTTGAGCACTGAAGTACTTAACAAATGTTTATTGAATCAATAGATGAGTTAAGACTGGATTGGTGATTGTAGTATTTCAAATGAAATGGGTGTATCTCTAGAATACCTTCCCAAAAATATTTTATGACTTTAAGTAAAACCAGAAGATTCAAGGGATGGAAGTAGCATTGAACTCATAGGAGTATTCACTGGTTAAGTTTTGACTATGGTGTATCCAGTTCTCAAAATAATCTCTGTTTTTCTTGGAAGACTAGTTACTTGACTGAGCAAAAATTTGAGCGCTGATAGGGAGACGGTCTCCCTGAGAGAAAGTAGTTACCATGGATCTAAACCTATTCCACTTCATTCACTCCTCCCTGCTCTCTGGGTTTTGCTCTAGTTGCTGCTTCCTTGCGCTCCAGGTTAGTACTCCTGCCCTTGATTTCCCTAACTTTGTATTGTTCTTCTTTTCCTCCTAATAAATGGCCTTGTTCGTCAATTAGAACCCTGATTGCAGTATGGACTAAGTATTTTCCAATGTTAATTCCTTGAAACCTTTACAGAACATTTGCACAATAAAAAGATCATTTAACTTTTTAAATATCCCTTACAAAGTTGAGAGGAATACACACCCATATGGGCTTCTGATTGGGGTTGGGAGGGTCAAGGTATGGAGGAAGATAGGTGGGACAAATGTTTCAATTTTTTTTTCTTTTGTGACCCCAGTGGGGAAGGGGAGAGGGCCACTCCTTGTTGTTAAACTACATCAGCACACAAGGATGGGGACAGTCATTTGATGATGCTTTAGTGATCTGGCTATGTGGAATAGTGTTTTGAGGGTATTACTTGCACGGGTTTGATAGTTGATTTACTGAGGCTCCACGGGAAGCCCTGCTTGGTGGAAAAAAATGGAACTGGGCTTTGAACCTATATCTCACTGAGAACAATGTGTTTATTTTTTCCATTACTGCCTTTCAAGAACTGGATAAGCTATTGTGCTTCTTAGTATTTATGACTTTATGGAGTCCTCTATGTTGTCATTAAAACAACTTAAAAATGTAGATGATTGTCTTAATAAAAAAAAGGATGTTTTCCTAAAGGAAACAGTCAGACTTAAACTGAAGTTTCCTGATTCAAAAAAAAAATCAAAACTATTCAATCAACAAAACGGAGCCCTCTCCCTCTCTCAGAATATTTACTAAGGATTCTGGGCAGGGGTGCAGATAATTGAAAGGATTAGACTGCAAGAATGAAGGAGAGAGGAAACATTCCCTGGGGCAGAAAGGGAATCAGAGCAAAGGGAAAATGTTTCCTGAGAAAGTAGAAAATGTATACAGAGCAAAATTATTTTTCAAGACATTAAGGGAAGAGGTTAGGGTGGGGTAAAGAGGAGGAGAAGGCGGAGGAAATCTATGGAAGGACAAAGGAGAGATGGAATGAAGTTTGGTCTGGTTTTAATTTACATCAATTGACAAATCCATGAAAGCTGTTCTAAGCATGGAGATCCCCTCTGTAATGTAACTGAAACCAGTTCCCAATGCATTCACTCCCCCATTCTTAAAACCACGATACACTCTACAGACAAAAGTAGCACCAATAAAGTCCCTTGTCTCTGGGTCTGTGTTTTCCTTGATCCCTACACCTCAATGCTTTCTATTACCACCTACAGCTCAGAACTGGTATAATTAGAGGGATTAAGAAAATATACAGGCATAAAATAAGTGTGTGTTTAATCATGCTATTAAACCAAAAAAGATAAAGACAAGCATTATTTAAACAAAATTCCTGCATTAAGATGTTGTTGAAAACTCTTGATCCTTAAAGACTCACTTATTTCCGGCACTTTCCTAAATTTGGAGTAAGGATGAAAGAAAATATGTATCCAATTGTATTTACATGTAGTTTAAAATTTTTACTTATTGAATTCTGGAAAGAATTTAGGGGCAATTATGGAGATATGTGAGGTGACTATTTCTACAAAAATTAACCTTGATGATTGACTGTCATGGATAAACTGGTGCAAATGTCTTTAAAGTAAGTAACTGTCAGATATTTACTGTCTAGAAAAGAACTGCAGGTTCACAGCTAAATGAGCAACCTAGTGGAAAAATGGGCAAAAGAAATTGTTGAGTTTCTGCAGAAAAGGTACAGAAATGTTCATATAGAAATATGGAGAGATGTTAAACCTAATCAGGCTAGTACAAACAGAAACCATGAATATGTTCTGATACCCACTTCCTGGCAGAAAATTGAAAGTTCATCAATATTAAAAGTGTGTGGAGATGCAGAACAACTGAACAGTTACACAGTGTTGGTAGGCTACTAGGTACATAGGGCCGCCACATTTCAAGAAATTGTGTATGTGTAATAGGATATGTATAAAAATTGCACAAAATAGGCCTATGGAACTGTATCATAAAATGCTAATAATAAAAAAGAAGCACAATTATTTAAAAAAGTAAACAAAGAAGTAAAGAAGTTAAAGAAACTTTGCTACCCATAACCTAGACCAATAATTATAGACTAAAATGTAAAAAAAATCCTGTTTATAATAGAATCATAGCTATCTATTGAAGACTGGACTTTTGTGATGAAAAATGTTAAGTTCCTTATTATAATTAAAGATTCCAATTGGAATCTCAATAGGCTGTAGACATTAGCAAAATGATGCTAAATGCAAAGTATCTAGTGAAGGGAAACCGATTTTAAGAAAAGTTGAGCAAGAAAGGATCAGAGTTTGAGGAGTCAATTAGATGAAAGATTTACTAAAAGCTAAAGTAATTAAGACAATGCAAAGTTAGTTACAAGATAGACAAATAGATAAAAATATAATAACGTTTGTAAACAGACCTGTGGATATATAATCACTTGATTTTTTAGTAAAGATGCTAAGATAATTCCATTGGGGAAAGAACAGTACTTCCAACAAATGAATCTGGATCAATTGAGTTAACCAGCCTTAATCCCTGACACACACCATACAAAAAATTAATTTGAACTGGACCTCAACATGATCAGAGACCTATACATACAAGCTAATATATAAAATCCCTAGAGGATTCACCATATATAAATTCTTCATAATACACATTGTCACAAAAAGATGTGACAAATCTAAGCAAAGTCTTAAAACTGTATTCTTCAGAAGACATTAGTAAGAAAACTGAAAGCTGAAGTCAAAGATCCAAAGAAACTCTGTGTGTGTGTACCTAAGGCTTGAGAGTCGCACTGTAGCTGGTACTGATGATGGAGTAAGTTGGTCATAAGCCAAAAAATTTGGTGGCCTCTAAAAATTAGAGTAAATTAGAAAACTGATGCTTCCTTGAACTCTTCAGAAACACAAATAACCCTGCCAGCACTCTTGATTTCAGCCCAAGGAGACTTGACTTGAATTTGTAAGCTACGAAACAGTTAGATAGCAAATTTGTGTTGTTGGACCCACTAATTTGTGCTGAATATTACAACAACAATATAAAACTGATTTTCCCTATAAACTATCATATTAAATCTGCATAAAGAGCATTTTGCTTCTTTATTTCTTTTATGACTCGATTTTTCTCATTGCATCACATAAGAACACTTGTATAATGTTAAATACAAAAGGTAAAACAGACATTTTTGTTGAGTTACCTATATTTGTTAGAAGTACTTAAATTTAACACCATTAATTATAAATTAGCTATAGTTTTCTTGTAGTTGTTCTTTAGCTAACTGAGGAGGTTTCCTTTTTCTAGTTTGCTGTGAGTGTTTATCACGGAGTTGTTAAATTTTATGTTTTTTTTTTCCTGCACACATTGAGTTGATTATGTGACTCCTAATGTTGAACAAACTGCATTTTCAGAATTAACTTTCTGTTAACGTGTTGGTGGATTTGATTTACTAAATGTTGAGAATATTTTCATGTGTGTAATTTATTGTTTCATAACAAATAACCAAACCTTAATGGTTTAAGCCAGCTTGTGTCTTCCAATAGTTTCTGTGGGTCAGGATTTGGATGAGTCCTAAGCTTAGGGTCTCACCGGCTGCACCAAAGTACTGGTGGTAAGAACTGCATTCTCACCTGAAGGTTCACCTACAGAAGAAATTGTTTCCAAACTCTTTTAATTTGTTTTAGATGCTATTTCTTAAACTGTACAATTAGTATCCCTGGCTACTTGCAGATTTTTGATTGAAGGTTGTTTTTCAGTTCTTTAAGACCTCATTCATTTCCCTGTTATATGGGCTTCCCAACATGGCCACTTCTTTGATGCCTGTTAAGAATCATCTCTAGTGAATATCTAATAGCAGGACACACCCCAGTATATTGTCCTCTTGAGAGTGACATTATATCACAATTTTCACCTTTTGTTATTTCTAAGCAAATCATAGCTCCCACCTGAACTCAGTGGGAGAGGATTGTACAAAGGAATAAATAAGAGGAGATGAGATTACCCAAATCTATTGTAGCTTCTATGTTCCTTAGAATAATGCTTGGTTATTTTTTTGTCTTCTAATTTCCTTATTAGGTTCTCTTGTTAGAGTTATACAGATTATCTTTGAACATATCTTTTTACTCTCTTACTTTTAACTATTATCAACAACAACAACAACAAAATACTAGATTTAATTATGGAGCCATCCAAACTCATGTCAGTAGGATATACAACTTTAAAATAAAGCAATATACTTGAACATAGCATCATTACATTTAGTGAATTTTTGTTTTTTAAGTTGAGAGTGAGCCAGAGAGACAGGAAGAGAACACTCCAATCTGTTGGTCCACTCCCCAAATGCCCCAAACAAAGAGAACTCAGCAGGGCCAAATGCAAGAAGCAAGAATTCAATTCAGACCACATGCATGGGTAGCAGGAACATTCACCACTGCCTCCCAGGATCTGCATGGGCAGGAAGCTGGAGTCAGAAGCTCTGGGTACTGAACCCAGGTACTCCAATATGGGATGCTGGTGTCCTAACTGACATATTAATTATTAGGCCAAATGTCTGGAGGAGTCCACAATGGCCACCAAAAGAATTGGTCTTTTGGCCATCAATAGTCAAAACTGCTGGCCTTAATCATATCTTTCTTTTGTCAGTCACCATACAAAATGTTTTGTGTTTCTGGACACAGGAATTAAACAACAGTTTAAACGTGCACTGCATAACAAATTTCTCTTCATTTCTATTCAATACCTGATTGTTTTTTATTCATAGAATAACAGTTGATGACAAAGTATATTATGTAGTAGTGGCAGGTGAATTAAATTGTATGTTTTTTTTGTGTGTTAAATAATTGAGGAAAAAGAATACTTGTAAGGCAAAAGTGTGCATTGTGCCTTTAGGTTCCGAAAGTTGACTTACTCTTTCCCGTAAGGATTGCTGGATACAGTCTTTGTTTCTAAACAGTTAAGTGGAGGGTGCTGGGACTTGAAACTCAAGAACTAATTGGACTTTATTTAAGCTGTGACCCTGCTCGTACTGGCTTGGTGACCTTCGGAAAGTTATTTAATAACTCAACCACTGCCCCCCCTCATCTGCGAAGTCAGCACAGTGGTATTAACTTCAAAGATGTGCTTGAGTGGATTCAATATGGCAATTCATGTGTAATGCTCAGCACAGGTTTCGCTTCACAGTAAGTACTTGATTTGTATGAGGAAGTCCTATTGCTGGTACTGTGAATGGAAAAAATACTGACTACACTCAAACAGATCCGCCACCACATCCTACTATCTCTGTGACCTTGTCCAGGATAGTTGTCTTCATTGAACTTCAGTGTCTGCTTTTCAGTAACCAGGAACATAAGTGCTGGCTAGGATTGTCATCTAACACCATGCCGACTGCATCGTAAGCACTTTAGCAAGCTGAATTTTCTTCCTTTCCAGTGCTGTTTTAAAAGTTTTACCATATATGATGATAGGAGGCAGATTCATGTAATTAAAGGGCATGCTTATTAAAAATCTAGGCCAGTCTCCTACTAAAACAGATCTTGAAATTACAAAATAATAATAAAAAAGATACTCCTCGGGCCTGGCAGCGTGGCCTAGCGCCTAAAGTCCTCGTCTTGAACGCCCTGGGATCCCACATGGGCTCTGGTTCTAATCCCGGCAGCTCCACTTCCCATCCAGCTCCCTGCTTGTGGCCTGGGAAAGCAGTTGAGGACGGCCCAATGCTTTGGAACCCTGCACCCGCGTGGGAGACCTGGAAGAGGTTCCTGGTTCCCAGCTTTGGATTGGCGCAGCACCGGCCGTTGCGGCTCACTTGGGGAGTGAATCATTGGACGGAAGATCTTCCTCTCTGTCTCTCCTCCTCTCTGTATATCTGACTTTGTAATAAAAAATAAATAAATCTTAAAAAAAAAGATACTCCTCATGTGAGGCGTGAATGTGCAGCCAGAAGGCACGAATACAGTCCCTTCCTTGATTTTGCTTTGCTCTGCTACACCTCACAGCCCGAGACAGGAAATGAAAGAAGAAGAGGACATGCATGTTTGTTTCTTTTGAGAAAAATTTCCAGAAGCTGGATGGATACCTTGCTTTTGTTCATATTCTATTTATCAAAATTCAGTTACAAGAGAAGAAAACATTATTGTTGTTGACAGGGTGGTAACAAAATACATGTCTATTCTAATCCTATGAGATGAAGTAAAGGTGAGAGATTGGATTTCCTTCCAAAGTGATAGAGGTGTGTTTTCTAGGGAAAGAGAAGTAGAAAAAGACTGTGCTTACTCTTTCAAAATGTAGAGACTGATCTGCTTGCAAAACTGATCTTACCTTTAAGGATCAATCAGGCTTAACATGACTGCAAATGGTTTTGTTCCTCTCTTTTACTGGAACTCTTGCTTGCTAAGGATTACTTGAGTTTCCTATTATATTTAACTTAAAGGATAAATAGCTGAGCTTTTAGAATTGATATTTATTTGTGCATTCATTTGTTCAGTCTATCTTTTGTACATATTCTGTAAGTATCCATTCAGCTTTTACTTTGTTCTATGTTCTGGAAGTATGAGTGCATTTTAGATATGATCTCAGTCATTAAGGAATTCTTGCTAACTTTCACGAAGAGACAGTCATTAAAACTGGTAGGTGCTGAGACAGAATTAATCACAGGTGCTATGAAAGGCCATTGTAAAACCGAACATGCAACGGGTGGCCCCTGAACAAAATCTACTGCTTTAAAAGATAATGTGGTGACTTGTAGAGAAATACAAGAATTGTCCTTCCTCTCTGGGAACTCTAGAACACCCAGAAAACAATGAATGCTCTTTTTGAAACCACACCTCACTAAATACTGATGTGGCCTAAAACACACTGGGTTTCAGAGAGGAGGAAGATTGTTGAGGGCCAGGGTAGACAGCAAAGACTTTTTGCATAAATAGAACTTCAACAAGGGTTTGGATAGATTTAGAGGATGGATGACAATATTATTCCAGTATGGGAGCAATTTGAACAAAAACATAGAACATCCTGGATTCATGAAATGGGAAAAGTGACTAGAGAGTATCACTGTTTCCTTCAGGGCACAAATATCTTATTATTGGGTTATTTCAAACTAAATTGCAGTAACTTCTTCCCTGTTCTGTGTGACTTCTAATCAAATATAGAGCATAAGAATGGGCAGGGGCCAACAACACTGTGGCACATTGAATTGAGTCACTACTGCTTCAGACACTGGCATCTCATGTCAGAATACCCCTAGTAGAACCTGAAGCTGTGCTTCTCATCCGCTTTGGGCTAATGCACTTGGGAGCACACTGGATGTTGTTTCAGATATTTAGGCCCTGGCCACACATATTGAGCCCTGGATAGAATACCCATCTCCTGGATTTGGGCTGGCCAGGATCTGGCTATTGTGGCCATTTGTGGAGTAAATCAGCAGATGGAATATATGTCCCTGTGTCTATCTCTGCTTCTTTTTCCCTCTGTCTCTCTCTCTCTGTGTCCCTCTTAGTTCCTCTGTGTTTCAAATTAAAAAATGTTAGGCAAAGGAATAAGCAAGGCAGGGTTATGTTTAATGCTACTAAGCTTTCTATTCTTAGTTGGCACCCACTATATAATTTTCTCAGATAGAAAGTATCTTGGCTTGGAATTTTGTCAGAAATTACTTTCCACCAATTAGATTCTAGTTTGATACAATCAAGCTTGAAAATTGCCTAAAATTGAAACTGTCTAATAACTATGTTTGAATGAAGATGGGAGGAATTCAAGTCCTGACAGAGAATCCCTTCATTAAGTGAATTCTCTGAGAACAGGGGAAAAGTAAAATTGCCAATGTGTTCCATCTTAGACATTTAGTGTCTGTCTTTGAGGAGTTCTCACAAAGCCTTTGTTGGCTGAGTACAGAACAAATCAACTCTTTTTTAAAAATTAATTATATTGCATTATGTGACACAGTTTTGTAGGTATTGGGATTCCCCCCACCCCTCCCCAAACCCTTCCCCCATGTTAGATTCCTCCACCTTGTTGCATTACCACAGTTCAAGTTCAGTTGAGATTCTTTCATTGCAAGCATATACCAAGCATAGAGTCCAGCATCTTACTGTCCAGATAAGTTCAACAGCTTGTTGGGGAGACCATCTCTGGTCTGAAGGCAGAGCCGGCAGAGTATCATCCTGATCAATTAACAGCCCCAACATAACATCAGCAACAAAGAACAAATCAACTCTTAAGAGGAAATGTAATTTGTTTCTTAAGAAAGTAGGTTTGACAGGTTCATCTCCTGATTTTCTTTGCCTTCTTCATTTCCAGGTAGCAAGTCAGAGATGCTATACGACCAGGCCATATGCTGGTTCACCAAACAGTGCCTGTTCAACACCTCTGTGAATGGTCGTGCAGAAAGGGATGATACTACCGCTTGACGCTAAAATGCGTGATTGCCCATAACATGTGATAGTTGCTCTTTATGTATTTGAATTCTGAGCTTTGCACAGTGCCATTATGGTAGTCAGTGAGGTTTATCTGAGGTGTGATGATTGCTAATTGAAAACTTTTCCCAATACCCTGCCATGATAACTTCAAATGCTTTCAGATGAATGAATGCTCTTAGAACAAAATATATCCTCCTCCACAAAAACATAATCTTTCCTTCTTCGATTTTCTCCTCAGGTTCATTGTGGAAATTTTGTGAATTTCATTCCTCGTGGATTTGTTTTTATTGATTGCTCCTGTCAGAAAATAGTAGTAGCTGATGTAGTTAAATTGCTTAGAAACAGTTTATTCTTTCAGTTTTTGCATTTTCGGATTGAATAGAATCAGAACAGCTTCTAACCCAGGGATGATTTTGCCTCACAGTTTTGAATGCTTTCTCAGTACTCTTCTTGACAGCCCAGGCTGTCTGAGGTTTTTCCACATGGCAGAGAGGAACACAGATGTCTCTTAGCTCAGAAACAGCAGATGAATGATTTCCTTTAACCCTTGTGGCAGATGCTTGCTTCATTTAAGGTGTTTTAGAGTAGGTTCTTGGGCAGATCTCTGGGGCACTTTGTCTGTTCAGCCCTCATTTTTCTGACAATATACCATGCACACCTCAAGGAACTTCACCATTTTTTAGATGCTATGCCCATCTCTTGAACCCAGGAACATTTTTGCGTTCTGCCTGAATTCTTTTCCTGGATGCGGCCTGGACATCTTTCCAGGCAAAAGCTAGAGCATTTATGGGGCTCATATGTTTCCTCATGGAGAGCTCAATGTCCTAAGCTTAAACTAGTTAGGTTCCTTACCCCCAACACCATATTGTGTTAGTTGTTTGATTGATCTGTAAATCTTATTGTGGTTGCTCCATCTTGAAAAATAGGAATTTAGTTCATAAAACGTAATGTGAAGATTGTTCATCAAAACATCGTTTATGAAGAATAATATACAAAAAGCAAGACAAAAACAGAAAACAGGAGATAGTCTAATAAATATTGTCACATCTACTTAATGTGAGTATATTGTGACACTGTAGTCATTTAAAAGTTGGCTTTCAAGCCTATTTACTGATGTGGAATATATTTGCAATATATTTAATTTAAAAAAGGGTAAATGTATGGATTGATATTGGCATTAAATGCCACTTGAGACACTGGCGTCTCATATCTGAGTTCCTATCACAAATTCCTTGCTCTGCTCCAAAATTCTAGCTTCCACTTGGTGCACATCCTGAGAGGCAGCAGGTGGTAGCTCAAGTCCTTGAGTTTCCTGCTGCTGTCTACAACCGGTGCCATTTGTGGTTCTTGTGCATATGTAGGTACTGAACTAGAAGATAGGATAGATCCGTGTGTCTATCTATCAAACAAATTTTTAAAAAGTTTAAAAGAGCATATATAAATCTACTTTTTATTTCCAATATAAAATGTACATGTATTTGGTATATTAATATATCGTAAATGTATATTAAATTCTGTGTATAAAATCATAATTACAAATGTACCTTATGATCTGTTTCATTTTACTTAAACAGCATAATACATAAATCTACACAATTTCATGCTAATAAACAATACATAATATGCTTTTATATGTAAGTAACATATATATATATTTGTATATATATATAAACAGCATGCTTGGGCTTTAAAAAACTTTTTTCCAACAGGTATCTGGTTTTTTTATGATGCTGTTCCATAGGTTCTGGGATTTCCTGTTCCGCTCTCCAAGTACCTCCTCCCCCTACTGATTTACCCTCTTGTTTTGCAACGGGTAGTTGTTCATGAAAAGGCGTAAGTCCATCATCTATTATTGAAGTGTTTCCCAACATTGTAGGCATGGACAATGTCAGAGAGTCCAGCATCCTACTGTCAGGGTATATTCAACAGTTTCACCAGGAGTTCATCTTTGGTCTGGATGCAGAGAGGCATGCTGTATTATGTCTCCACATCTGGACATGTCTTTCTCTGCTACACTTCTATTATACAGCCTCTTAAATACCGAGCCAGAAAACAATCCACAACAGAGTGAAAAACAGAAAATTCATATCAGCATGAAGTTAAACAGCATGCTACAGAATGACCAATGTGTCACTTAAGTGATGAAAAAGAAAATCAAAAGCCGTCTTGTGGAAAAATGCTACTGCATGGCCCTTGTGGCACTGAAGAAGTGCCAGTAAAAATAAGAATATCAATGCCCATGAAATGTTGCAAAAACTGTGTTGAAAGGGACGTTTACAACCTCAGGTGCTTAACAAATAATCAAAATGTCACATATGAATGATCTATTAATGAATCACAAGAAAGTATTGAAAAACACAAATGAATAGGAAGTGCAAAAAGCCAAAATCCACTGCAGAAATAATGGATTTGAAACCCAAATCTACAAATTGGAATAAAAAGAGACATTCTCTAAGAAGAGCAAAAAACCCCTCAGCCATGATAACAGAGAGTATCATGTGAGACTAACCACTTAGAAGTGGGACAGAAATGGTTACATCTTTCTTTTCTTTACATGGGTCATGACACTGTTGGCCTAAGCAATAGTAGGGATTCTAATTTTTTGTTGTCTAGGTATACTTAGAAGTTTCAGTGGGAGTCTACCTTCATTCCTTAGTAGAGATGCATTCTGTTGATTTTCTTTGATTTCTGATACTCTGGTCTTTACTACATCCCTTGAAAAAGATTCACTGTCACTCATGTATACTTTAAAGTAGTCACAAATCAGTGATTGTTTACTAATATATATTCCTGTCAATTTGTTTGACAAGTATCTAAAACAAAGTTTGATAAAACACTGTGCCAGAGTCTTAACAGCTAATAGGGTAATGGTTGGT
Source organism: Ochotona princeps (assembly GCF_030435755.1). Taxonomy (NCBI): domain Eukaryota; kingdom Metazoa; phylum Chordata; class Mammalia; order Lagomorpha; family Ochotonidae; genus Ochotona; species Ochotona princeps. Next base: position 42,831,852 of record NC_080845.1, read on the forward strand.
GGAAGTGGCTTGATCCAGGAATGGTGTCTGCAGGTAGGGCCTTCGCAGAGTGATTGTATTAGATTTGATTTGCTAAGGTGAAGCCTGTGGTCAAATCCTGCTGCTCTGCTAAAGAGAGATCACAGAAAGAACTGACCAAGAGTGGACTGGCTGTGTCTCTGCTTTCTGGCTTCCCTGGTGATCCTCCCTCTGTCACGCTCCACTCCATCTTATGCCTTATCAGTGGAGCTGCCTGATACCAAAACTGTGACCTGAAATACACCTTCTTTCTTACTAAGTAGCAATCTCTAATTAATTTTTAAAGATTTTAAATTTTATTTTATTTTACTAATATAAAATGGATAAATTTCACATATATTGTAAAACAGATTTGAGTTTGGTGAAGCTTCCTACCCAACCTTCCCTCCTCCCCACATTCCTAACCCAATATCCTCCTTTCTTATTTACTTTTTCCTATTTTTTCTATAACATCTTTTACTATATTTTGCAATCATAATTTAACACTCCATTAGGCAAAGATATCAACACATGGATATTAGAAATAAATAATAATTACTACTACTATTCTTCAGGATTATAAAAACAGGCATTGCATAATAATCGAATCCCAGAATCTCACTCATATTACTATAGCTTACATTTTGTGTACTCTGTGTATCAATTATTACAGCTTGGAGAAAACATAATTTTTATGTTTTGGGAATTGGCTTATTTCAAGAAGCATAATGGTTTCCAATTGCATCTTTTTTAGTAGCAAAAGATAAGATCTGATTAATTTGTATGGTTTAATAGTATTCCAAAGTGATTATACACCCATATTTTTAAAGATTCATATATTTTTATTGCAAAGTCAGATAAACAGAGAGAAGGAGAGACAGAGAGGAAGATCTTCCGCCCATTGATTCACTCCCCAAGAGGCAGCAACAGCTTGGCTGAACCAATGCCAGGAGCCTGCAGCTTCATCTAGAACTCCAAGACTTTGGGCTGTCCTCAACTGATTTCCCTGGTCATAAGCAGGGAGCTGGATGGGAAGTGCGGCTGGTAGGATTAGAATCAGCGTCTATATGGGATCCTAGCGCATGCAAGGCAAGGACTTTAGCCACTAGGCTACAGTGCTGGGCCTCACCCATTTCCTGATTGGTTTGTTTGGTTGCTGGGATTCTTGAACTCTTTATACATCCTGGATATTAATTCTTTCTTCATTGCATTGTTTGCAAACATTTTCTCCTGACTTACTGGCTGCCTCCTCACTTTGTTGATGGTTTTCTGCGCAGCGCAAAGCTTCTTAGCCTGCTGTAGGCCCATTTATTTATTGCTGCTTTGCTTGCCTGTGCTTCTGGGATCTCTTTCAAGAAGTCTTTACCTATGCAAATTTCTGGCCGAGTGTCCCCAGTATTTTCCTCCAGGAATTATCAGATTGCTGATTTAAATTAAAACATTTCAGAAAAATTCAAGCAGGCCCGACACAGTAGCCTAGCAGCTAAAGTCCTCTTCTTGCACGTGCTGGGATCCCATATGGGCACTGGTTCATGTCCTAACATCCCTGCTTCCCATCCAGCTCCCAGCTTGTGGGAAAGCAGTAGAGGACAGCCCAAAGCCTTTGGACCCTGCACCCATATGGGAGAACTGGAAGAAGCTCCTGGCCCCTGGCTTTGGATCAGCTCAGCTTTGTCCGTTGCAGCCACTTGTGTGTGTGGAGGGGGTGAATCAGTGGATGAAACATCTTGCTCTGCACTTCTCCTCCTCTCCGTATATCTGCCTTTTCAATAAAAACAAATAAATATTAAAAAAAATACAAGCATTCACAGAAACCACATATTCTTAACTTCTGTTGTTGCAATTTCTTGAGTCACAGCTAAACAAAAGGGAAGTCCTCAAAAAATAGCAGCTATGTTCTATAATGTTAAAATATTCTGGATATCTAAACTCAGCTAGGAACAAGTATTATAGGAAGAGTAAAGAGAAAAAACAAAATCAGAGGTCAATACTAGCAGTGCTGGCTCTGTGTTAGCATTGTGTGTGTGTGTGTGTAGGGGAGAAGTGGTGTGAGTAGTACAAGTCCTTCTATTTTAAGAAATATTTATTTAGAAAACAACAGTTATAATGCCCCCTGCTAATTCTCTACATGGCAGCTCGTTGCCACCCCATGTAGGTGGGCAGAACCTACAATCTAAATTAGAAAGGGAAAATGCAGACTCCTGCTTTCTTCATAAATATTTGATCCAATTGCAACTATTTATACATAAGGAAGAGTTTTTTGGGTGAATTCACAGAGAATATCTTTCTAAATAATAAAGAGACACATTGAAATAAATCTCTTATTATAAGTATTTTGTTTGAGATGACATTAAGTTTATAAATTGCTTTTGGAAGTATGGACCTTTTAATGGTATCAATTCTACCAATTCATGAACATGAAAGGTTTTTCTTGTTGGTATGCCATTCTATTTCTTTCTTTAATGTTTTGGAATTTTCATTATAAAAATATTTCATAACTTTGATTAAGGTTATTCCAAGGTATCTACATTTTTTGCAGCATTTGTGAGTGGGACTCATATTATAAGTTCTTTTTCAATTGTGGAATTGCGTGTGTATATAAATGACATTGAATTTTTTGTTTGTTTGTTTGTTGATTTTATGCCATGAAACTTTCCAAATTCTCTTAAGCATTCCAATAGTTTATTAGTAAAATATTTTAGTTCCCTTGTATTTCAAATCATGCTGTCTGCCAACAGGGATAGCTTGATTTCCTCCTTTCCAATTTTTATTCCTTTAATTTCTTTTTTTTCCTAATGATTTTGACTAGAATTTCCAGAACTGCAGTTTTATGTATTGCCTTGACATGATAAGCACTAATCCTTTTGGCCCCTATTTGCTTTAGGTTTTTATCATGAAAGATATTGTATTTTATAATCTGCATCTATTGAGATAATCACATGATTTTTATTCTTCAGCTTGTTGATGTGATGTTTCAGATTTATTGATTTGTGCATGTTGGGCCATCCCTGTATACCAAGATAAATCCCACATGGCCCAGGTGAAAGATCTTCCTAATGTGTGGTTGGATTTGATTATTTATGTATTTACTTATTTATTTATTTATTCATTTTTGAGAATTTTTGCATCTGCGTTCATCAGTGATATTGGTCTATAATTCTCTTTCTTTGTTGCATCTTTTTCTGGTTTGGGGATTAAGGTGAGGCAGGCCTCATAAAGTAAATTTGTGAGGACCCCCCTCCTTTTCCATTGTTTGAACAGCTTGGCAAGAATTGGAATTAGTTTTTCTTGAGACGCTTGGTAACAGTCACCAGTGAAGCAATCCGATCTTGGGTTTTCTTACCTGGGAGAGTATTTATTGCTAGTTAAACTACCATCTTAGCTATTTCTCTATTTTTGTTTTCTATGTCCTCTTAACTCAATTTAGATAGATTCTATGTATCCAGAAATGTATCCAATTTTTTCTAGAGTTCCCAGTTTTTGTTGGCATAGAGCTGCTTATAGTAATTTCTTGTGATTTTTGTGTGTCTTGATTCCTATTATATATCCCTCTTCATCTGGGATTTTATTGAGTTGGATCTCCTCCCCCCTTTTTTGTTAGCTAAACTGATAGTGTATCACTATTGCTTTTTTTCTTTTCCAATACACTTGCTCTTCAATTCACTGATTTAACTTATGGCTTTTTGTTTCAATTTTGGTTATTTCTTCTCTAATTTTAGTTATCTCTACTAGCCTCGGTTTCAATGGTTGTTTTTCTAGATCATTGAGATGCATTGAAAGATCATTTATAAGATGCTTTTCCGATTCGTTAATATAGGCACTAATTGCCTGAAGCTTCCTGTTAACACTACTTGTTTCATGTAACTTTTTTATATTCTGTGTTGTCATCTTCACACATTTTCAGGAATTTAAAATTTCCCTTTTTCTTTTTTTTTTTTTGGTGATCTGGTGTTTACCTGCTAGCCTGTTGTTGTCTAAACATATTTGTATATTTTCCAGATTCTCTTGAGTTGTTGATTTCCAGCTTTATTTCATGGTGATCTCTTTCTGAATTTTCTGACTGAAAATGCCTTCTAATACATTACCTCTTTCCATGCTTTCAGGAACTCCAAAGATTCATGTTAGTTGTTTTAATTCTTGAACACTTTTTTGTTTTTTTTCTCTTTTCTTCTCATCTTTTGTCTGATTATTTTTCCCAAGAATTATCTCCCAACGCAGAGATTTCTCCATTTCAGCAAGTCTGTGTTAAAACCTTCCAATGCACTTTTTTTAAAGATTTATTTATTTTTGCTGCAAAGTCAGATATACAGAGAGGAGGAAAGACAGAGAGGAAGACCTTCCATCAGATAATTCACTCCCTAAGTGACTGCACTGGCCAGAGCTGCGCAGATCCGAAGCCAGGAGCCAGGAGACTCCTCCAGGTCTCCCACACAGATGCAGGGTCCCAAGGCTTTGGGCCATCTTTGACTGCTTTCCCAGGCCACAAGCAGGGAGCTAGATGGGAAGCAGGGCCGCCAGGATTAGCACCAGTGCCGTATGGGATCCTGGTGCATTCAAGGCAAGGACTTTAGGTGTTAACCCTTGGCGCTGGGCCCCCAACGTAGTTTTATTTAGTGTGTTGAGTTCTTCATTTCTAATATTTCAGTTTGATTTATCGTCAAAATCTCATCTCACAGGAAATGTTTTCAGTTGTGTTGTACTTGGAATTTTTGAATTCCTAAATTTGCTTATTTTTTTTGGAGTACTCTTATGTAAATCCATTTTTAGGGATTTCATTAATTTCTTCATCTTTGCATTTCTAATAGTGAAGTGTTTTGTTCCTTTGGGGGAGTCATACTTTCTCTGCACTCTTGGTTTTTGCTTTTCTCTATTTACTTTTAGGCATTTCCAGAACCACTGTTTTTCTCCTGTGATGCTTTATATCTTTGAACTACACATTTATGACTCAGTGGAGAAACTACTTTTGAATGAATTAAAACAGTCCTGTTGACTCCATCAGGTGAGGGCTTCTGGAAATTCATGCCTGTTTCCCTTTGGATTTTGCCTCATGCATATCTTCTGTCTGTTTCTATCGGCTTTATAAATGAACATTTTTTTTTAAAAAAGTACTAACTGTGAAGTGAAATATTAAGACTGGTGACTAATACGGTGCAGTAAAATGTGTGATCAAATTAATGAGTATTAATAGGAGCATTGGGATATTTAAAATTTACTAGCAAGTTACTTAATTTGAAGACTTTTTTGAAATTTGCAAGATGGATGATGGAAATAGAGTAGTAAACTTTTTATGAAACTTGCATAAACTTAATGAACTTAGTGTCTAGTGAGAAGCAAGCCTTGTAGAAATATCTGCAATATGAGAAGAGTACAGGAAAATGTAGCTGTATGTGATGAGAGCACCTAGCCTTACCTGGAACATCTGGGAGGGCATTCCTAAAAAAGAAGATTTTAAATCATCTGAAAGACAAGTAGAAGAAGAAAGGGAAGCAAACTTCTGAACAGCTGCAAGTAATGTAAATATTCTGTGGGATCCAAAATTGTTTGCGATGTGTTCATGGCTAAGGGGGATTTAGCGATGGAAGTTGTCAGGAGTGTCAGGATTTGGCATATTTATGTTCTAAAAGTTAGGAGAGAAATATTCCTATGCTACTACTGCCAAGGCATTACATATTGCAACTGTTTTCTAGGAGATAATACAAAACTCCAGAATTGAGGTACTTTGAAAATACAAGTGAGTCTTGTCAATCTACTTCAATGGCAGAAAATCTACTATTTGGTCATCCCCTGAAGGATGCCTGCAAAATAAGGTCTGATCCTTAACATAACACAAAGCAACATGTCTTCAGTTCATCCGGCTGGATTCTGTCTTTTTCCTATTATTATTATTTGCTTTGAGGAAAACATTCTGGAATTTTAATGCAATTAAAAGCATTATGGGTGATACTCATAATGAATATAATAGTCTGATAAATGAACAGAAAATGCAGCATTAAAAGCAAATCTGTGAGTATATTTCTACTCCAAAAGGATAATCATTTCATTACTTAAGGGGATGGAAATGAAGACAAGTGTCCTTTTCCAGGTGACTGATTACAATGAATATCTGACTTATAATCAGTGGATAACAAGGGATGGGCAGGGGACATTATTTAGTTCTTTTCCCTATCTCCTGGTAGAATTCTATTTATACATTTAAAGAAACATCATGGTCAAGTATTTATTTCAAAGCCTACTAAAGAAACTGTAATCTCGCTTGGGAGACCAGTGCCACACCATTATCTTCCTTTGATGGGCAATATCTAGTTACCTCTAGCTCTAACATAAATGCTTCAGCTGTTACAGACACCCCTATCTTTTGTTCTACTGGCAATACAAGCAGCAAGTGCATTACCACCTACGTCATGATGTGTTTTCAAGACATTATTCCTCTTTGCTTTTCTTTTTATTAATTGTGCATACCCTTAAATCTATGTTTGAGAAGGAAGGCAGTGGCAGAGGAGCTAAAGGAGTTAGCTTGGAAAACTACTGAAAATATGTTGCCAGAGCTGCTCTTTGTATAATTAAGAAAATTATGAGTGATTTTTCCTAAGGGGGTTGGCATGGCTTTAATTTTGTTCTACCCCCTTTAGCTTGCCTTTTAGTAAAAGGGAGTTATAAGCAGAACAAGAAATCACTTGCAAACAGGTTTATAAGCTGACTGATTCATTTACATTGCATGATGCATATGATTGTTTCTTCCTACTTAAGGAGCAAAAAGATTGACAGCCAATGTCTTGGAAAAGTTGACCAGAGGTCTAAACTTTAGGTAGATTCTATTGATAAGGTTCTTGTGCTTGAAACACAAGTTCAGCATCCTCTTTGGTAAAGGGAACAACATGCCTGATTCACTCTAGACCAAGTAGTTGACCAAAAACCAAATGGAGATTCATGGTGTGTGTACATTACCATGGCACTATCTTATCGTATCTATATTGAATCTGTTTTTTTTTTAATCAGAAAGTTCAACACTTGAGAAGAAAGTTTTGAGCATCATATTTCCAGCAAAATTTCCAGCTCTCCCTACATATCTTATTGTAGAATCCTATTTACATTTCCTTGTCTTGAGCACTAGCAATATAGAGTGCAATCAGTGACTATTTGGGAATTAATGCTGAACATTGGCCACCTCTGTTCCTTTGTTCATTTCAGAGATTTGATAACTAAGTAGCATTTTTTGTGTTGACTCTTGAATCTTTTCCCCCAATTTTTTGTTTGTTTCTACTTATTTATTTATTAATTTTATTTTATGTTTACTATTGTTTACATGGTTGAGAGGGATGCATGCACATTTGACTCTCCAATAATGGTGGAGAGGGTCAAGGTATGGAGAAAGGTGGGTGAGAAAAATGTTTCAACTCTTTTCTTTTTATTCTCCTGGTCTACTGCAGGGTTTGGGGGGTGTCCGAAGGAGAGGGGACTGCTCCTTGCTGTCAAACTACATCAGTACTGGGAGAGGGGAGATTGTTGGATGGAGCACTGATGTGGGGAAGGATGTTCTGAGGTTATTACTTGGTTTTGCTAGTTCTGAGACATTATCAGCATCTTTACACCAGGGTTGAGATGCCCAGATGCATACAAAGGGCATGACACCCAGCTCATTTTAGGCTAGCAGAGCATGTTGACTGCCTCATCAGAGGATGGAAAGCAGAACATGTTAGAGAAGTTTCTTGCTTACACTTTGCAGCAGGTATGTGGGTCTATGGTTGCACTCTGAGGTGGACTTGGCCAACCAACAAACCTTGGTTAGATTTTCTTAACCCTCCATTTTTTTTGTCTCCAAAAGCCCAACTCAGTGTTAATAAGATAGAGAAAAAGAGGAAAACTCATGTCAACACTAAAAATTAAATTTGTTAGGACATTCTGGTGGCAACATCTTGTAGTGAATCTTTGATGACTATAAATATGAAACAGGTTTAAATGTACTGAAAACAAATTACTCAGAATTCACCTCAAAGAATGATGAAATGTAAAACCTTAACATTTTGTCCATCTCCCATCCAAGTACTAACCAGGCCCGACCCTGCTTAGCTTCCGAGATCAGACGAGATCGGGCACATTGTGCTGGGGCTTTTAATTGATCAGGACAATATTCTGCCAGCTCTGCCTTCAGATCAGAGAAGGTCTCCCTAAGAAACTGTTGAATTTATCTGGACAATAAGATGCTGCACTCTATGCTTGGTATATGTTTGCAACGAAAGAATCTAGACTTAATTTGAACTGTAATACTGCAACTAGGTGGAGGAATCCACCAAGGGGTAAGGGCACGGGGAGGGGAAGGGGGAATCCTAGAGCTTATGAATCTGTGTCACATAATGCAACGTAATTAATTAAAAAAAGACTACTAATAGAAAAAAATTGTCCATCATGCTTGCTTGAAATCTTCACAGTATATCCAAGATAGAGGCTAACAAAAGGAACTGAACAGAAGACATATGAAGCAAATTCATTCTCCTCATTGTGGTTCCTAAATAAATGTTGTAGGCAGAGTGAACAGTGGAAGATATTTATCACAAGTATAAGCCAGGATATGTAATTTGTTATGTATTACATTGATCCACAGTAGCTGAAAATTGGGCTGTGATAAAGTTGATTTGTCTGAGATGAGAACCTACAAGAAGCTAAAAATGTGGAGTAGAGCTTAGCACATCTTCAAAAGGTGGATTTGGAAAGGGAGCAGCTTCCCTTCAAGAAGTAATGGGCAGAGCCACGTCACCTCACTTAAAAAGTGATTTTTAGAAACAAAATAGCAGAAAAAAATTTTTAAGAATTTTCCAATTGAAGTTTTACCAAAGAGAAACATTAAAAATAAAAAGAATTTTGTAGTTAGCCTAATGGTTAAGAGGATACTGGTTAGGACACTATCATCCCAGAGCAGAGTACCTGGGTTCAATTTCATGCTCACACGCCTGGACTGAACTTCCTACTAATGTAGACTCTGGGAGGCAGTGATGATGGCTCAAGTGATTAGATCCTTGCCATATGTGTAAGAGACCTGGACTGCATTTCCAGCTCCTGACATTAACGCATCCCAGCCTTGACCATTGTGGGCATTTGAAACAATAAATTAGCTGATGGGACAGACTGTTTCTTCTCTCTTTCTCCTTCTGTGAGTGTGTGCACGTATGTGTGTCTGCTTAATGATTCTTTTTTGTTTTGTTTTTTTAATAATGTATTTTATTTTGAATTTTCAATTGTGTGGTACAATTTTGTGTAGGCTGGGATTGCCCCCCATACTCCCACCCCCGTCAGATTTTTCCCATTTTGTTACAATAGTGTAGTCCTTCATAAGGAATCATAATTCTATCAGTCTCTTATTTAAGTGTACCCGACATTGTTGGTACAGACAATGTCAGACAGTCCAGCATCCGATTGTCTACACATGTCCAACAGTTTCATTGGGAATCCATCTTTCATCTAGATGCAGGGATGCATGTTCCATTATACCCCCACGTCTGCATATGATAGACCCCAGTACTCCATCACTATACATTACCGTAAGTGTGAAGCCAAGAAACAAAGTCAACAACTGGTATGAGTTAGAACAGCCACAACAACAACAACAACGTCAACAACAAATTACAGTACCATGAAAAAAAAAAAAAACACGCCACTGAGTAACCAACACATGAGTGACAAAAAGGGAACACAAAAGTCTCTTGGGAAAAATGATGTCATTGTGTAATTCATGAGCCAGTGATGCACTTTTGACAAGAGAAAAGAAATTATTTGGAATAACCAAAACTGAAATTAAAAAAAAAACATCAAAACACATGGGATATAGCCAAAGAAACAAGCAAACAAACAAAAACCAGTGTGGATCAGATTATCAAAGTTATACTTTCCATGCTGGCTTCTTAATACAAGAGAGAACATATGGTATTTGTTCTTTTGTGATTGACTCATTTCACTGAGCATAATGGTCTCTATTTGGGACCACCTAGCTGTAAATAGTGTAATTTCATTCTTTTTAATAGCTGAATAATATTCCATGGAGTAGATGTACCATAGGTTCTTTAACCACTCTTCTTTGGATGCCTATCTGGATTATTTCCATGTTTTTGCTATTGTAGTTTGTGCTGCTGCAAACATAGGATTGCAGATCCCCTTCTCATATGCAGATTTCATTTCTATTGGATATATTCCTAGGAGCGGGATAGTTGGGTCATATGGCATGTTTATTTGCAATTCTCCAAGCACTCGCCATACTGATTTCCACAGTGGTTGTACTAGCCTAAACTCCCACCAGCAGAGAAGGAGGGTGCCTTTCTCCCCACATCCACGCCAGCAGATGTTGTTTGTTGAGTTCTGAATGTAGGCCAGTTTCACTGGAGTTAGGTGGTACCTCAACATGGTTTTCATTTGTATCTCTCTAATGGCCAGGGAGCCTGAGCATCTTTTCATATGTCTGTTAGCCATTTGAATCTGTTCTTTTGAAAAATATCTGTTCATTTCCTTTGTCCATTTTGTTACAGGATTTTTTTTTTTTGGCTGTCCCTGAGTTTCTGAAGCTCTTTGTAAATCCTGGATAGTAGTAAATCTGTAAATCCTGTAAATCCTGAGGTAGTATTTTTATTTGTGTGCTCTTTGGGAGATTACATAATGGTACACTGTGGATGAGTCTAAAAGCACAGAGGTGACAGTGCAGCCCATCAACCCTATCTTCAGAAACATGTAATCTTATACTCATGTATGGCTATGAACAAGTGAGTTTGTGGATGGAGGGCTCCAGCGCTGGTTTGGAGGAAAGTAAAAACCTCATGTGAGACGAAGCAAAAGAGAGCCATTCTAAAACAAAGTAAACAACTTGTTAAGTTTATGTTAAAAAAAGATATTTGTTTGGTACAAAATATCTCCAACTAGAACTGATTGAAAAATTATTGAGAATACAAAGCTTTATTTTGCTTGTTTTTCTTCAGCAGTTCTTTGTCAGGAGTATAATTCTAAATACTTGCTCATATTGCTTTGACTACCCTAGTGTTATTTCAAGAAGACAATAGGTGCTGTGGGATTTTTTACTTTAAAAAGAAAATTGAAAACTTAACAATCATACTCATTCACTGAAGAATAAGCATTATATTGCTATGATAAAAGTTACATTTTCAAAAACAAGAATTGGATTTTTAAACATTTTGCAATTCTCAATGTTTGAATCAACAGATAATTAGGAGGAATCATTTTTATTTTTTTCAATGTATCATTTGAGATGGGTTATATGAAAACTACCTACTATCACCAAGATGCATAATTGGTAAGGAGGTGATTTTAACAGTGCTCAGTAATTATGGATGATTTTGAAATATTGTATCATAACATGGATGTTTAGCATAGCAGCCAAGATGCTTTTGGGAATGCCTGAATCCCTTTTCAGAGTGCTTGGGTTGATATCCTAATTCTATTCAAGTCTCAACTCCAACTTCCTGAAAGTGCACCTGCTTGAAGGCAGCAAAGGATGGCTCAGATACTTGGACCTCTGTCACTAACATAGGAAACCATATGGAATTTCTGGCTCCTAGCTTTGGACTGCCCAGCTTCAGTTATTGAAGGCATTTGGGTAGGGATCCAGTGAATAGGAGGTCTTTGTCTTTCTGTGATACTATCTGCCTTTCAAACAAACAAAACATCATAAAACATGAAAAGTGGTAGTTTTAAAGGTTATTGTACTACAGAATCAATATTTAAATATTTTTTATTTTGTAAAAGACTTATTTGAAAGTGTTACAGACAGGAAGGATGAGACTAACAGAGCAAGAGAGATCTTCCATCTGCTGGCTCATCTACAATTGGCTACAATGGTCACAGTTGGGCCAAGCTGAAGTCTGGAGCCAGGAGCTTCTTCCACGTCACTCACATGGGTAATGAAGCTCGTTCACCTGAGCCATCTTCCATTACAAAACACATTACAAGGGAGCTGAGTTAGAAATGGAATATTCAGGAACTGAATTGGTGCCCATAGGGGACGGTGGCCTCACAGGTGGCGGCTTTACCTATTATGCCACAATGTCAGACCCTAAATTCATTCTCAGACCTAGATACAGTAAAATCCATTAGTTTCTCTTATATTTTTCTCAAAGGTTTTTCCTTTTTCTTTTTTAAAGATTTGTTTTATTTTTATGCAGTCATATATATATATATATATATATATATATATATATATATATATCAAGAGAGAGAAATATTTTTTGTCTGATGAGTCACTCCCCAGGTGACCACAACAGCTGGTATTGCACAGATCCGAAGCCAGGAGCCCAGATCATCTTCCAGGTCTCCCACATGGGTGCAGGGTCCCAAGGCTTTGGGCCATCCTTGACTCCTTTCCCAGGCCACAAGCAGAGAGCTGGATGGGAAGCTGGGTTGCTGGGGTTAGAACTGGCACCCGTATGGGATCCTGGTGCGTTTAAGGCAAGGACTTTAGCTACTAGACCACTGTGCACGGCCCAGGCTTTTTCTTTTTCATTTATTTATTTGTTTATTGGATAGACAGAGAGAGGCACAGAACTCTTGCCTGCTAATTTCCAAATGCTTGCAGACGTTAGAGAGCTGAAGCTGTAAGTGCAGAACTCAATACAGAGCTTCCTTATGAGTTTCAGAAACCCAGCTAGTTGAGCAATCACCATTGCCTTCCAAGGTACACATTAGCAGGGGGTTGGAATCAGGAGCCAGAGCCATGGGACAACCCCAGGTACCTCCATGAGGGTCTTGAGTACCTGATTTTCCTTCCTTCCTTCCTTCCTCCTTCATTTCTTCCTTCCTTCCTTCCTTCCTTCCTTCCTTCCTTCCTTCCTTCCTTCCTTCCAAGATTTGTCTATGCATTTGAAAGGTAGAGTTATAGAGAAAGGGGGAAATATAGAGAATGGGGGAGAGAGATAAATATCTTCCATTCCCTGGTTCACTCCCTAAATGGCTGCAACAGCCACTGATTGGCCAGAAAGAAGCTAGCAGCCAGCTTTTTCACGTTTTCCCCTGTTGCTACAGTGGCTCAACCACATGCACCATCTTCTGCTGCTTTTCCAGATGTATTAGTAGGGAACTGGATCAAAAGTGGTGCCTCTGGGCTTTGAACCGGTACCCACATGGGATGCCATCATTCAGGTAGCAACAACTTGCTATATTATAACACTGGACCCCCAACTGCTTCCTTAACCACTAGGTAACCATCCACCCCTAACTGGACTGCATACCTATACATTACAATGTTATACTTTGGACATTTGGAAATACATTGTTTCACTGAAGTTTGTGGACCTTCCAGATATGGAAACATTTCATTCCTCAACTTGAAAAAAATCACATTAACTTACACCATCACTGATCTCATCATAAAAGTTCAATTATCAGAAAGATGACAATCTTATAATAGTAGTCGAAAGATTTTCAAAATTCTAATTTTCACTTGGAAGTGTGATTTTTTTTTCATTGACCATAAATATGTTCTTTTCCTTCAAGTGACAGGCCCTCTTATTTGATATAAAGAAAATATTTGATGACTCCTTAAAGGTGATTATCATATATGGTTTGTTAGCTGTTTCTTCAAGCTAAAAAGTACAATCTAGGAGAATTAGATTAGAGCTGCCTGCAACTCGAACAATTCCTTTTTTTTCCCAAGATGGTTGCTTTCCTGAGGTGTGCTGTGGAGGTGCCTTATATGTACTTTGCATCTTGTCAAACAGAATATACAAGTGCGATTAGCACAAATGCCTGGCTTCTGGCAACATTTCTGAAAACTCTCAGTGCAAATGTTGACACCATATAAGGACATGATTTCTTAGTATTATAAAAGTAATTTTGGGCTCAAAGACTCCCCACAGTTTCTTGGAGACCTCCAGTGGTCTGTAGATCACACTTTTAGAACCATTGTTTCACAGGCATCCACAGAGAAAAATATTTTTCTATAAAGAAATAAAATTATCAGGTTACTTTGCAAAAACAAATATTAAAGTATTATGGAATAACAGAAACTTCGAGAGATAAAGGTTAAGGCTCAAATGGTCTTATAAATTTTTAGGTCTTATAAATTTATAAATTTTTATAAATTTTAATTTCCTATTAAAAGACATATCATGAGACTCAAAAAGTAAAATGTATTTCCATATTATTTTAAGGAGATAGAGAGAAAACTACAAAAGTGATTCAAGATAGAAAAAGATGTACAAATGTGATTTTTAAAACTAAGAAATATAAAGGAAATAAGAATACAAATATTATCAGAGTATCATTCACATCAGAAACCAAATAAACAGAGCAAAAGCATCATTTATACAGGTAATGATTTCTTTCTATTTAAAAAAAAGCAACTGATTGACCATCACTTCCTTTGTTCTACCACTGAGCCACTGTTCAACTCCATGTTTCTGTGAGTTTGGCACAGTGCATAAGTCCTGGGGATTTAATGTACAGCCTAGGGAATATAGTTAATGATACTGTATGGGTTACTTGAAATTTGACAAGTGTAGATTTTGTGCCCTTACCCCCCACACCATCCACCATATGTGTAATAGCTTTGAGCAGTAATAGATGAATTTGGTAATTAATTTGACTGAGAAAATCAATACATAAATGTGTTCATGTCTGTCTGTGTGTAAAATAGCTAGTACTGCATAGACATATAACTTTTAGTTGTCAAGTAAGCATTTACAATTTTTTAAATGAAGGAACTGTTGTCCAAAATCTCTATGAACTCAATGCATTACTCAGCCAAAACTAGTATAAAAGTTGAAAGAAAGCTAATAGAAATGGTAACTTATATCTTTCTTGGTTTTTCTTTAATCACATATGAAAAAATGAAGAAAGGCTCTAAAGAATCTAAATAATACATGTTGGTTTTATATAATCTTTGCGTCCAGCACAATGAGACAGACCTTATGCTGGAGAGAGAGGAAATACTCTCTCTTTGAGACTCCATCAGCAGGGCCATGCTTTGAGGACAGCAGGTTTATGTAAACAGTTTTCTGAGTGGTGAGTCTATTAGTGAGGCTGAGATTTCACATGTGGCCTGATACACGAGCTACAGAGATCAAGAGCATCTTGAAAACCAGATAATTTAGATTTTTGGGGTTATCTCTGTTTATGTCCCAATTTCTAACATTTACTCTTAGATAAACATTCCATTCTGGTTTCAACTGTGCTACGGGAACTGGAGAGGATAAAGAATCTTCCCCAATATTGCTGGTATTTAGTACAATGTCTGGCATATGGTAGTTACTTCATAAATATTTATTGTATGAATGAATGTTCACATTTGGGACCAAAGTAATGGCTTTCTTTAACTTCCAGTCTTCAAATTAGCACCATGGGGGCATGTTGAACATGCAGTACAAATCTTCACAAAATGCAAACAAGAGTCATACATTGACTCACTCATGAAAAATGCTTCTGCTGCCAATTTTCCTGTGGGAGATTTAATCTCCTTGGCTATCTTTGTCATGTCTGAGCTATATTAGGCTGAGGTAGATGACCATTGCCTCACAACATCAGTCTAGAGAAGAGCACAGATTGGGAGTTTGTGTAGAAGACTGTGTGTCCAGTACTGAAATAGCCTCCTTCAAGTATGGATCAAGACAAGGCATGGGTTACAGCTGCAGCTCCTGTGGATGTCTTCCCAGATGTTGATAATGTTTTGAGACAAGGAAGGAAAAAAGAAACGTGTGACTTTCTGCAAGTAGCCTTGTTTAGGCTTTAGAAATAGTATGATGAAAGAAACCTGG
Source organism: Ochotona princeps (assembly GCF_030435755.1). Lineage (NCBI taxonomy): Eukaryota > Metazoa > Chordata > Mammalia > Lagomorpha > Ochotonidae > Ochotona > Ochotona princeps. The sequence goes on from NC_080845.1 coordinate 42,847,589, forward strand.
GGGACACACAAAAACAACGGTGTATTGACAAACAGACTTAGAGAAATAAATCCCTGTGGCTGAGGTGAGACTGAGTCTCTGGCAATAGAAATATTTCCTATGGGGGGTGCTTCTGTAGTCAATTATCTGGACAAAGCAGCTGACAAAAATCATTTGGCTAAGGCAATGACTGCCGCAAACCCTGCTTCAGTAAGAGGAGTCTAGCTTTGTTCATTTGGGAGTCAAACACAGGACATGTGAAACTGCAGGTTGGGACTGTAGACTTCAGTATAGAAAATGAGTTGAACATCATGTAGAGAATCCCATGCTTCATGGCCTTGGGACACAGAGGTGAGAGGCATTGCAGAAGATTCCCTGGCCATGTGATCCCCAAAAGGAAACTGGGAAGTGGGAGGATGAGCTATTTGAGAATAGAACCAGGGAGTCTGCAGAGGAGATGACAGAAGGTTGTCATTTTGAACACTTTGTGAGATTTCGGATGGATTTGGCTCTTCCTAAGAGTACTTTATTCTGAGAGGGAAAAACAACAGTGGTGTTTAGTTTTGGCATTCACTGGGCCATGATATGAGAATAGAGGCTAGCAGGATGCAATCTTCTGGGATCATATACCTTTCTGGGCAGAAAATCCTGCTGGCAGACATTAAGTCAGCTGTGGACTCTCACTTTACATGCATTTTTCTACTGTATTCAGGTCTAGTTGGAAAAAGAAGTCCAAAGGGAAAGTAGCAAAAACACAGATTTTTAAAATTAATGTAGAAAATAAGCCAGGTTTTTAATATTAATGAGCATTGTTTGATGTCTGTATGTCTGAGCAAAAGCACACTTGGAAAAATTTTGGAAATCATTGTGGGATTATAATGAATATTTAATAATCAAATGCAATAGTACATTAGTACATTTAGCATTCAAAAGCACTGCTTTAAATTGGAAAGATACACAATTAACTTTTGCCATTAACCAACTATAAACAGTGCAGTGGGGAGCTGACTATTTTTTTTCCCTTTATGCTGCTTGAGTTTTTGGGAACAATTTGCTTGTATAACTAAATGGCAAGCAATATTATTATGGCCTAGGTTTGTCCTAGAAATATTGATTAAGTGGGAAAAATTTTATTTGGAAATTCTACTCTTATAAACCCGCTCTCTTCTTTGTATTTCATTTTCATCAAAACCTTTCTCCTTCATGGTAGAAAGTAAATACTATTAAAAACCTAAATAGTGAAATACTGATTCATTAACACTGAAAACCTTAAGCTCAAAAATGTCCCACCCTTTTTTTGTAGGAAAATGATATCTGTAATGAATGAAGCAGTCTGTTCCTATCCTTTTCAGCTCCATAAACCTTCAACCATAACCCAATCTCTCAGTATCTTTCCTATCTTAATTCCTAAAGAGAATACTTGTTTTTCTTTTGTAGCCAAGTATAATCAGGCGTCTTGTAGTTTCACCACAGAACTGTCTTAGTACTATCTAGGGGAAATATGTAAGAAGCTAAAGTTGCAGGCATTGAATTAAATGAGTTGCAGAAAAATCAGAAGCCTGGAGTTAGAGTTGTGCTACCTGGGAAATGGCCAGCTTACTTTCATGGTCGGCCTCCAGCAATGAATGATATCTTGGTTGTTACATGGCTGTGATTGGGGAAGTATTTCACACTGGAGAGTCCACTGGAATGGTGAGGTATGTAAATGTTTAATAATGAGCTCTCTGCATGAAAAAGTAGGGGTGGAGCCAGAACTCTGATTTGTTGTGTTTCTCAATTCTCATGACCAATTTCAGATATGAAGTTTACATTAAGCCACGAAGCCCACAGCTTAGGAAAGGGTATACCTCCTCAGTTCCCCCGAGCCTGGCCAAGCCAACTCTAGCAAACTGCTGCACTCAAGCTATGCTGCTTGCCTATTGTTTTTAACAATATGTATGTGTAATTAAAATATTTGCTATTCATATTCAGGAAAGTGTACAAAGCATACTAGATTTCATTTGGCAACATTGTTTTCCTCAAAGTGAATTCCAGGCTTCTGTGAGCCAGAAGAAACAAAACAGTTCAAAACAATCTCCCCGTTCCATAGTAAAAAGAAAAAAATGCGATCTGCTTAATGAGGTATAATTTTTGGAGGCAAATGAGAGAGTTCTGACCATTGGCTTATCATTTGCAATATTGCTCTGGAAACCCCTTATCAAAGGAACAATAGGTGTACAGAAAGGAAAAGAAATTACTTTGGTTCAGAGCAAACATTATATTAGTAACACCAAGCTGAAAAAAATGGGGTCCATGATCCTGTGCATCAACTGGTACATAATGAGAGCCTGAACTCCTAAAGGAGACACCCACAGCACAGCCCTGTGTGAGCATATGCCAATTTATCTCAGGCTCTAATGTAGGCAGAGAGGCTCCGAGATGAATAATTGCTGAAGGGGCAATTGTGGGAGTCATCTTTCAGAGAGATGAGTTCTATTTTTTCCAGGCTACTGCAAATATGAGCTTAATAATCCTTTCGATGGGTACTGTGTTATCATAAAATAATCTAAATGCTACTAAATGGTATTTAAAATGATTTCCAGGCACTGGCAGACTCGACTGAATGGCAATTTGGCTGCTAATGCATCCCTAATACAGCATGTGAGAAGGCGCAGTAATGAAGCCACATAGTTGGGATCGAAGATCGAAACCCTTTTCCATGATTTCTTTTCCTTCCATCTCTGACCCTCATGCTATTTTTGGCTCTCTGCCTCACCTCTCACTTTTATCCACCTTTTCTCAGATCCCAGCTCAGATCTGAGCTGTGGTATGAAAAGACATTTCCCACCTGTTCATCCAAATTTGAGCATCTGGCCATCTTGGGGTGTAGTACAGATGCTGGGAAAGGAAAATGACACATAGGTCATGATGTTTCCTGAAGTCCCAAAGAACAAGTTACTAGGCTGAGAAGCAAAAAAGAATGAAGCATCTTGAAGTGCATCTTTGTTCATTGTGCCTCCTATCTATCTGACAGTGTATGCTCTGATTGTAATGAAGCATGTTGGGAAGAGTACCGTGAGGTTAGAGGGAATCCAGAGATGAAAATAGCTATGACTGTACTGTAACCTTTAGGCAAATGTTTCAGAAGCTCAGGATTCATGGTCTAATAACCTGCTGCTTGAGTGGAGTGAGATCAAATAGAGATAATCCTAATATCTCTATCATCATAGTATATCACCAAATATTTTGGTAATACCCTGGAAACCAGGGCAGGGATGCTAATGAAGGATACTCCTGCCTGCTTTACTTTGTTAATGAACATGATTATACAAATGAGAAGAGGATATCAAATGAGTTTAAAAACGCTTTAAAAGGAAAGTAATTGAGGTGCTCCTTTATCTTAAGTGGTGTTTTCTTTTACAGTGGCAAGATGCACAAACCATCGGATTCTTAATTTGTTTTTAGGAATAATTTGAAATACACTCAAGCCATGATCTTCTTCCATGCCACCTCCACCATGAGCCTATAGGTATGAAACAGAGCAGATTTTTCTTTTCCCAAATTATAGCAAAATGTCATGAAGTGGTTAAGGAGAACTGGAAACACAAGGACATTTCCATCTCATGCTGCTGACAGGCAGCCAGCTGGTGACAGTGCCTGGAGCAGCCATGCAGAGAGGAAACCAGCACAGAGCACAGGAGGCTGGTGAAATCACAGGCTACAGTGCTTCTGGCAAGGTTGCCAAGAGAACAGAGGATTTTCAGAAGAGCAAACCTGCTGCCTTGGATGTCACTCAGATAGACAGTGAGTAAACCAGTAGCAAGAGGAGGTCATGTGTGTTACTCCAAATATTCTCCCCATGTTGACTTTGCTGGAAAAGAAGTTTCTGGATCTGGCTCTCCTGTTCAACTGAAAATGCACACACATTTAACATTGGAGTTCATAAGAGGCAAATTACTCCAAGTAAATACAGTAACCCTGGTTGAAGGTATCAAGTTTGTATCCTTAATTCCCAGAATGTTGTCAGTCAATGCCAAACATCCACCAAATAAAATCTAACTCAACTAGAACGAGATCCAAGGTGTAATTTGCTGTAGGCAAGTTTGAACCTTTTTGGGTCACAGTGAAAATTTTCCTGAAAAATGATGAAGGATGGATAGAATTAACCTAACAGTTTCTATCAGGGTGAAAGGAACAAAACTACAGCATAATTTATCATCTCAGGGGGTTGTTTCTTTTCTTGCATGACAGAAATACACTAATTAGAAACTTTATTTGGAGTTTAGGTCATAAATGCATGCATAGACATTTTTTGCCCACCTCCACTCAATACTATCTGGGGAAAATATAAACTGGCAATGATTTTAATTTCCAGTAAGATCTGGTAAAGGCTTGTTGTGGAGAAATAGTTGTTCTCAAACCCTGTGAGGATCAAACTAGCTCCCATCCTTTTGGAAAGTGATTAGGTAACATATGACCTTTGACCTACAAGGTCCAGTTTTAAGGATTCATCTTCAAGTACACTTGGTAAGGACTAAAAGATAGATGTCCATTGGCTGTCATTGTTTCATTTTTCAAAATAGGAATGTCAGAAACAATTTTTAATAGGGAGGGATTCAGTCAATTAGGAGAATCATACAATAATACCATAGCCATTCAAAAGATAAGGCAAACCTTTGGGGACCTGCAATATGTCCATGGCAAAACAGAACAGTATAATCATAATTGTGTCAAAAAAGGAAAAGACCGTGAACACATACATGTGTTTATATTTGTACAGAAGAGCCTAGGGTAGGTCATTAAAAAATCTGCCAAGCATATTTACAATTAGGGAGATCACTGCATGGGTAGGTTTTTCCCTCTTTTCCTCCTTCTTCCCTTTTTTTGCTCCTCCCATTTTCCTGCACTTCTTCTTCCTCTCCATTCTCCTCTTTTCTCAGAGGATTTGACTTATAGTTCAGATCTCATTGATTTATTATGTTTCATGATACTGTTCTGTTTTCCTGTTACATCCATCTCAAATTATGTCCACAAGGTAGTGATACCATTACTCAGAATGAACAAGTGTAATAGTTTCCTAGGGCTGTCAAAAACTTGACAGCAAAAAAACCCAATTTGGTTCCTCATAATGCTTAAGCAGTGAAATTCAGAGTCAATGCGTCAGCAGGGCTCTCTCCACTCCTTTCTTGCATCTTCTGGATTCTGGTGGTTGCAGGTGTTCCTGGACTTGTGGTTGCAAGACAAGAACATCATCCTTTTCGTCTATATTTTCTTTTTCTCTTACAAGTAACACCTGGCAGTTGGTAAATAATCAGGACAATCTTACTGTGAGTCTCTGACTTCAACTTTCCGTGTCTGCAATGACCCTGTTTTTCTAAATAAATCCCTATTCACAGGTTCCAGAAGTTAAGACTTGGATGTGTGTTTTTATTTGGGGTGGGGGGCGGGCTAGCAGTTGCTATTCAATCCGCTCTACAGATTACCAGTGTTTTGAGACAAACGGTCTTGGAATTACAGACGTATCACATTTATTATAAAGTGTATGTGAGTGCAGTGTTCCATTTCTCTGTTGTTTTCTTCATAGATAGTGTGAGTTGCCATGGAGGTTACTTTTTGATGAAAGTGAGGAATAGGGAAGAGGAAAGGGTAGGTGGCTGTAAAATGTTGGAGCCTAAGTAGAAAGCAAAGGAGAGGGGATATTGGTTTGGGTCTGGAGGAGGAGGAGCGGAAGGGCAGATGGGGGTGCTGTTGGGGAGGTGGCTGGAATGGCTGTGGAAGCAGCTTCTTACCAGTCACGACCTGCCAAAACAGGATTTGGTAGCTTTCTCACAGTTCTAGTTATTAAGTCAGTGTCTCTGGGTTCTGTAAAAGTAGAATGGAGAGTGGGGAAACATCATCATCTTGTGGACTTGTACTGGTTCAAGATCACTTCAGGCCCTGGGGAAATATACCCAGAATCCTCAAAATGTTAATAGAAAATGTTTATTATGGGAAAACTCAATATTTTTGCACCATTTTTTTTAAAATCGTTTTGGAGTTATCTTTGCATCTCAGGAGCAAAAGGTGAGGAATATGGTCTCAGAAACTTCAGAAACATAACTATAGAACCAAGCTTTCTGTAGGAGTTAAGAACCTCCGGCTAGAAATACCAGTAAGTCTCTTAGTAGCAGCTGAAACATTGTCATGGGTGTGCTGTGCTCAGAATTTCTCCTACTTCTGAAAGCAACTGTTGACCCCATAATCTTGGCTAAGCCAGTGTGTAACTGAGGTCTGCGGGAATTCCTTACACCAGTGTTCTTGTAAGGAACAGGCCAAACTACAGACTTACCTGCCCACCATGTACTCAGGCCTCATGCACACCACCAGAAACTGCATCCCAGTGAGAGCAACCCCCACTTCTCCCCACCAGGCCTTCCCCTAAGCCACGGTTTTTGCACATGCCAACATATGCAGAAACTAGTCTTTCCCACATCACATTCAGCTTTTGTATCCACCAACGGGTGCTGCAGCCTAGCTCAGCCCAACTGATCTCACTATCTAGCCCACACTTATGCTGGTGGGTACTTCTGCCTCTCCTGCTAGGCCTGAATCCTGGTTTTCATGCTCCTTGGTGGGAGTTATAGCCCATCAGAGTGCTGCCCATAGTTTTTCTACTAGTCTCCCTCCCAGCCCCAGATCTTGTACTTTTCGTGTGGTTCTGTGATCTAAAGCTCAACAGGACTTGCTCCCAGTCCCAGCACTTGCCAGTCGATGTGGCAAAGCACCACCATGCATGTATTAGCGAATGCAGTTGCTTAGCCCAGCCTAGCTTTTCCCCCCGACCAGCTCATATGTAGGCAAACAGATATTGTAGCCCTACCCAGTCTGGTCTGCCCCTGGTCCTGGCTCTCACACTCACCAGCAGGAGTAGTGACCCAGCAGGGTAGCCCCTGCTGTCTCTCTGTTGGGTTTGCCTACCCCATTCCAGTCTTACATGAGCTGGTGGTTGCTGTGGCCCAAACTGGCAAGGCCTATTTCACATTGGTATTTGCTAAAGGGTGCTGCAGCTTGTCTCAGCCTGTGCTGCCCCCAGCCCCAGCTTTTGCTGATGGGTGCTGTGTCCTAGCCCAATTTGGACTGGCCCCACTCCCAACCCTATTGTGAACTGGCTGGTGGCTGGTGTTGAGGTCCAGCCTGGTCTGTCATGCACCCGTCTTGATTCTCACATCTGCCAGTGGGGTTATGAACTGGACCAATCTGGCCTGCCCCCAGACTTGAGCCACACAATTGCTGTAACCTGGCCTGGTCTGGGCTGCTCCCAGTCTTAGTTCTTGCGCTCACCTGCAAGAACTGCATCCTGACAGAGGAGTTACCCAGGCTCCTCTATCCGGTCATCTCACAGTGGCAGATCTCACACACTCCGGTAGGTCCTTGTCCCAACCTGATTTGGTCCACCTCCTGTCCTGGCAGAAACAGTGACCTTGCCCAAACAGCCCACACACATTCCAGCTCTTACTGTTGGTTGCTACAGCCCAGCCATGCCTGGTCCACCCCCAGACCCAGCCAAGTCCAGCCCAGTTCCCCACCCTCATTCCAATTCCCCTTCGCTCCCAGACCAGGCCTGCTCCCAGCCACAGATCCTGCACATGCCAGTGGTTGCTTTGACCCCACCCAGCATAGTCCATTTCCCATCTTAGCCTTTGCTCTCAGATACTGCAGCCTGTCCTGGCCTGGCCTGACCTCAGTCCCAGCTCATGCTGATGGGTGCTGCAGTTTAGCTCTGTCCAATCTGCTCCCATCCCTAGCTTTCTTGCAAAGTTGTAGGTGTGATAGCCTAGCCCAGCATGTCCTGTACCCACCCCATCCCGTTTCCTGTGCAGGCCAATGTGCTGTGGTTTGGTTTAGCCTTGCCCAGTCTGTTCCTTCCAGAACCAACCCACATACTTACTGAGAAGTGGAGTTGCCTTGGCCAGCCTGACCAACACCCAGGCCTGAATCACATGCACACCAGCAAAAGCTATAACCGTTCATCAGGGGAGCTCCCCAAATTCCACCACCAGACCCAGATCTCACATGTACTAGTGGGTGCTAGAACCTTATCCGACATAGTCTGCCTGCTCTGTCTCGGCTTTTGTGTGTGCTCATGGATATTGTGAACCGCCCCACCCTGGCTTGTTCCCAACCCCAGTATCCATGAATGTCAGGGGGTTCTTTGGTCATGCCTAATTCAATATGTAACCATCCCCAACTCTTGAGCAAACCATTAAGTATTGCAGTTCTACAGGGGTGGGCCCACATATCCCCCACAGAATATGTCTCCAGACATGATTCTCTTGCATGCTGGTTAGCCTAATGTTACCCATCCCCTGTTCTGACATTCACTGCAGGTACTGTGATCTAACCCAGGTAGACTCCCAACCTTAGTTTTAGTGTGGGCCAGTGGGTGGTGGTCAGTGGTGGTCTATGTTAACCTGCCCAGCTCAGGTATCCCACATGGGTGGGTGCATCAGTCTGACCCAGAAAGGTCCTCAAGCTTCCCTCCTCAACACCACTCAGTCTCACCCCCCTTGCTTACTTGCGAGTACAGTGGCCTTGTTTGTGCAAGTCCCATAGAAGTCATTCCTCACTGCAATGGCTGGTGCTGCGCTGATCTGAAGCCAGGAGCCCAGATCATCTTCTGGGTCTCCCACACAGGTGCAGGGTCCCAAGTTTTTGGGCTGCCCTTGACTGATTTCCCAGGCCACAAGCAGGGAGCTGGATGGAAAGTGGAGCTGCCAGGATTAGAACCGGCTCCCATATGGGATCCTGGCACATTCAAGGCGAGAACTTTCAGCTGCAAGGCCACCGCACTGGGCCCAACAGCAAATCTATTTAAGGTTTAAGGGGAAAATCTCTACTATAACACAATTTTCAAACTATATTCATTGATTGGAAAGGCAGAGAATGAGAAAGATACAGAGACTGAAATAGATCTTTCATTCACCTTTTCACTCCTTACATGCCTGCGATAGCTGAACCTGGGCTAGGTGGAAATAGGCGGCCTGGAACTCAGTCTCTCACATGAACGGCAGTGACTTAAGTACTTGAGCCATCAATTGCTGCATCCCACAGTATGTATTAGTGAGAAAGTAGAACCAGGGTATAAGCCAAGCACAGGACAACGGATGAAACCATTTCAAATACTTTTATTATTATTTTATGACGCAGTTTAATAGGTACTGGGGTCTCCCTTCCCCACCCAAGTTCCATCTCTCCCCACTGTTCTCCCCTCCGGTCTTACAATGGTGTCTTTCATGAATTTTCAGAAGTCCATCATGCTGCCACTGAGGTATCTTTCAGAAGTGTAGGCGATTATCAGCCATTTTGCTGTGAGTCCATCCTTGTACTGCACGCATGGGGACATGCTTCTCTCTGCTTCCACCTATGAACATATTCATTTCTGATACAGTTCCATTAGGCATCCTCTTACTTTTGTTGAAGTCAGATGTACAGAGAAGGAGAGAGAAAGATCTTCCATTGCTGGTTTACTCTCCAAGTGGCTGCAATGGCTAGAGCTAAGTCAATCCAAAGCCAGCATCCAGGAACCTCCACCAGACTTCCCACCTGGGTGCAGGGTCCCAAGGCTTCAGGCCATCCTCAACATCCCCAGGTCACAAGCAGGGAGCTGGATGGGAAGTGGAGCAGCCAGGATACAAACCGGCACCCATATTGGATCCTGGCACATGCAAATTGAGGACTTTAGCTGCTAGGCTACCGCATAGGGCCCCGAGTACCTGACTTTTAAAATAGAATGACTCTCTCATGCATTTTTTTATCTTGGAAATGAAAATGGGTTCTAATGTTTATCCTACTATTAAACTCTAGAGGATTTTTGCTTTTGGTCTTTTGCTCAGTCTTAGATGTTTACGCTTTTTATATTACTTTTGCAATTTATCAATTTATTTAAAATTATAGGAGGAAATAAATGCTGTATTTCTGCCAGAAGCTCTTCCTATGAAGGTGAGAGGTCTTGCAGGCTTTCCAGAATCAGATCTAGTTTTTAGCAGATTCTTAAAGCCACGGAGTAATGCTGGCATGTAAAACAGAGACCCTGGGGAGCAGGATACTTGAAAGCAGAAGAAGAGAACCACATGTACAAGTTATCCAATATGTTAGCAATGTGCGCTAGGGATGATGTGGGAGAGAGGGTGTGAACCATGGTCTCGATAACCTGTTAGGGTTACTCCTAGTGTCTTTTTTTTTTTTTTTTTTTTTGATTTTGATTTGAAGGCAGATTTGCAGAGAGGAGAGACAGAAAGAACTTCCATCCACTGTTCATTCCCCACATGACCACAATGGCCTGAGCTAAGTTGATCTGCAGCTAGGAACCAGGAGCTTCTTCTGGATCTCCCACTCAGGTGCAGGGTCCAAAGCCTTTTGGGCCATCCTCCACTGCTTTCCTGGGGCATAAGCAGGGAGTTAGATGGAAAGTGGAGAAGCCAGAATGTGAACTGGCCCCTTTAAGGGATGCTGGTGCTTGAAGGAAGAGGATTAGCCAATTGAGCCATCACTCTGGCCACAACCTCCAGTGTTTTACAAGATCGAACTTCACTGACCACCCCCAGATAGTGATTGAACAGCCCTCTGACTCCTACTCTTTGAATCTGGTGATATAGTTTCAAATTTGAAGCTTGTTGCTGACTAGTTCAATAATAGAACCACAGGGAGGCCATCTAACCATTCCAAACCTCTAGCTCCCGATCTGTAAAATGGAAGCAGTAATTCTATCAGAGTTGTCCTGAGGATTAAATAAAGTGTGTAAAGTGCATAGCGTTGTACCAAGCACGTACTGAATGTTCATTAGAAGGCAGTTTTATTATTATCTCTGTTCCTAGACTGATTTCTACTTTGCTGTTATAGCTAATAAGAGTTTTTCCAGGCTATTAAAAAGCAATAAAAGTAATATTACCAAGTAGTGACATGAAATAATGTTTCATAAAATGATAGTGAATTTTATTTTGGGCTTAGCTCGATAAAGAGTCATGCAACTTTAGCGCTGTCTGGAGCTCACAACGTGTCAGTTATTTTTTACACGTAGAAACCAAATTCCAGAGTAACTTGTCAAAGCTAGAAGTTTATTAGAGGCATATCTGAGTTGAGAAGATACAGTCGGTAGCTTAATTCATATGGTTTTGTCAATTGCACTGGAAACTCTGATCTCCAGAAGTGAGAAGACAAGAATAAAGGCACTGGGCCTGGCGCGGTGGCCTAGTGGCTGAAGTCCTCGCCTTGAATGTGCCAGGATCCCATATGGGTGCCGGCTCTAATCCTGGCAGCTCCACTTCCCATCCAGCTCCCTGCTTGTGGCCTGGGAAATCAGTCAAGGACAGCCCAAACCCTTAGACCCTGCACACACGTGTGGGAGACCTGGAGGAAGTTCCTGGCTCCTGGCTTCGGATCTGCGTAGCACCAGCCGTTGTGGTCACTTGGGAAGTGAATCATCAGAACGAAGATCTAGGAAGATCTCTATTCCTCTCTGTATATCTGACTTTGTAATAAAAATAAAATAAATCTTAAAAAAAGGCATTGTTTGCAGTTATTTTCAATTTCTTTCCTCCCTCCCTTCCTTCCACCTTGGACCTTCTTTATTCACCTTGCCTGCCTGCCTGCCTTTCCTCCCCGCTCCCTTCCGCCTACCTTTCTTCGTCCTTACTTATCTTCCTTTCTTTTTCTGTCTGATTATTTCTATGAAGCCGCTGGGCAGAACTTAATCAGGATTGCCAAATTGTAGCAACACATTTATTGTTGACAAAACCACTAATCATCCTAAATGAAATGAATAAGTTATTAGACTCCATGGTTAAATGGCAAAAACATGAGTCTTTTGAAAAGAAGGTGTGCACTGAGCACTCGGGCCATGACAACTTCTTATACATGCAAAAAAAAAAAAAAAAAAGAAAAGAAAGAACACAGTACGAGTGATGAGTTGACAAGTATGGAAAATTGAAGCTTCCTTGGTGTGTAAAGGGACAGCATCAGCATTTATGAGGTTGTAATTTTGTGCTGGAAACTGTTGATTTCAATGGCACAAAAGTCTGAACCTTAATACTAATATTATAATTTTTTTTCTAAAAATTCAACATTGATTATATTATGGTATAGTAGGCAGACTTTCCAAGAGAATCCTTAAGACCTGGATTTTGATAGTAGGCCTCCACTAATTTTTTTATATAATTCTAGATACATCAATTTCAATTTGTTTTCTAAGATATCTTTTTGTTAGTAAGATATCAATTTGTTATCTAAGATATAAAACATAATAAATGCATAAGGAATTGTGTATATGAAATTTTTATTTTGTGAGTGTTCTATTATAATGTATATATGCTATCACATATATGCAGATAGAAAAAAATAATTTTTTCAGTTAGATTTTCCCCAAACTCTAAAACCATAAGAATGTTGATTTAAAAACAGAAAGTTTTACAGGAAAAAGTAGGATGGTCAAATTGCCCATGTTCATATACTCACTATATTCCAAGGTTCCCCAAAATCTTATCCATTGCAGTACTTTTTTAAATCCTGAGATGACTCCATAATGTGGGTAAGACATTGTATATAGTGATGATAGAAATTAATGAAAACTTTGAACCCTCTGCTTCTAATGGCTGTAACTCCACTTGCTCAGTTTAGTGTACTTACTGTCCAGGACATGTGTTTGTCAAGACACTGTGGAAATATTCTCTTCATTTTTCTTAGAAAACATAAAGTAATAACTAAGTCGTTTTGTCCTGAAGGGCTATTTATAACTCTTCAGACAACTGCTGAGAATTTTTCATATATTGTTCTGAGGCTCTATTCGTAGACTTCCTTTGTGTTCTTATGTAAAGCAGAATCTTTAATCAGACCTTTATAAACTGATTTCCATGGAAGTCTTTGCCTCTCTCTTATTCCTTGCAGAGAACTAGATACGTTAGCAGTTGGCAGGCATATTGTCTGGTGCCAAAGCTTACTACCCTTTCAATCTGAATATTCTATTTGTGGTTTCTTTGGTTCATTTACAGACCCAATCAAGTGTACAGGAGGACTCCAGGAAAATATCATCAAAACACACCATCGATTAGACATGATTGAATTTATTCTTACCAAGGCAAGGGTAATAAATGGTGATCAATCAAACACTTGTGTGTAATTGCTACTTACTGCTTTGACTGAATCTTAGTGATTCTCTGAGGATGAAGGGTAAAATTAGCATATTTATTGAGTTTTGGAGTCTGGTTTAAGGTAGGTCTTTTAATGTAGCAGCTTTATTAGGCCTGAATAAGAATCATGAAATAACAGTTTAGGATTGACGGACATGAGGTAAAGATTTAGAGCTATGTAGTTCAAAGAATTTTGGAGGGTAAGCAGTTGTTTCAGCAGTTTGGTGCTATGTGTTGAAAAGTCAGAAAGGTTAATATTCATTTAAATGTTCTCAAAACGAAATTTTTGAAACAAATAAAATTACTTGCTACTTTCACTTTGCTGGTAAAATTTCCCTGCAGTAATTAAGTCATACTGATGAAGACCATAGCATAACCAAGTCATATCATTGCACACAGTAAGTGTTACAGATAAATAAGCAAGCTGTTTGATTTTCACAACAATTTTTTTGAGCACATACCAGCAGGTGGTGGGAAATGAAAGTGAATAGATGAAGTCTGATACTGAGAATACCAGTGGAGAGAGTCAGACAACATCACCTAAAAAACTTCAGGCACATACAAAAATATACGGATGCATGTTACAAATTAAAACACACACTAAAATTTCCTGTTTTATAAACATGAAGCACTGAGATAACATAACAATATTATTTCAGGGTATATGCATAGATAGTATTAGTACAAAGAAAAAAATTAAGTGCTTACCCTAGATAAAAATGACTACTTCAGAAAGAATAGATGATTACATCATGGAAAAGATGCAGAGGTGTTTGGATTTCTTGCAACTATATAAGTGTTTGTTTTAGGGCAATTTCTTAAATTATCCATAAACCTGTAGGCATTTCTGTTTGCACTCCCATATTCCTAAGGTTATACTGCTAGTGTTAAGATGCTCTCATTGTGACAAAAAGAATGGGAATGCCAAAATCCTAGCACATGAGTCTGCCACCATTGATTTTTGTCCAAAGAGCCTCTAATTGGTTTGCTCTGATGGCTGTTTCTTGATTTGCATCCTCTGATTTTTCACACCCTTGCTACTAAGAGCCATCGCTTCTGGACTCCCTCCCACAAAAATAACTTCAAAACTGTCTTTAAAAGAAGAAATTTATTTATTTTTCTTGGAAAGGCAGATTTACAGGGAGGAGAAACAGAAAGATCTTCCATCTACTGGTTCACTCCCCTAGTAGCTGCAATGGCCAAAGCTGACGGATCCAACGCCAGGATCCAGGAGCTTCTTCCATATCTTCACACAGGCGCAGGGTCCCAATGTTTTGCACCATCTTCTGCTTATTTCCCAGGTCACAAGCAGGGAGCTGGATTGAAAGTGGAGCAGCCGAGACATGAACTGACACCCATATGGGATCCTGTTAGTTCCATGTCAAGGATTTAGGCTCTAGGTTATCGCACCTGGCCCAGAACTTTCTGTTGAGTACCTTAGCGTTGTTAGGCAGCATTCTTGTCAGTTGTCCTAAATGTACAAATATTGTAGACAAATATGTTTGAAAGTCTAGTTTGATCATACCCTTTCCTGTTCTGTTTCTAAACTAATCAAAATCATTAACATAACCAGAACATCTGCTTTTATGCATATGCCTATAATAGAAACTTATTTAAAGATCTTCTTGAGTCCTCAGATTGTCAAAGTAAACTCTCCTAGCATGAAACAGTTAATTTGATATTTATTTTGTGGGATTCTTTGAAAAACTTTGTATCTAACGCCTTCTTAGAGAAGTGTTTTACTCACTTTTACTCAGATCACCAGTCTAACTTCAATGCCCAAAACACTTCATGGCATATGCTAACTGAAAATTATCAAGCACTTGACAAAACAAGGGAAGAAAGAAGCAAACTTTGCAAATGATATTAATGTCAGAAACTGGGTTGTTTCATGGATGACAGAAAGTAAGCACTCTCATTAGGATTTGGGTACCCCCTTGAACTTACTGAGACACAAGAATTTTTTTTCCTTTTTTATTTCACTGTTTGCAAATTTTAATTTGTTATTATTTTCCATTGTATATAGATATATATTTTTAAAGATTTATTTATTTTATTACAAAGTCAGATATACAGAGAGGAGGAGAAACAGAGAGGAAGATCTTCCATCTGCTGATTCACTCCCCAAGTGAGCCGCAATGGCCAGTGCGCGCTGATCCAGAGCCAGGAGCCAGGAACCTCTTCTGGGTCTCCCACACGGGTGCAGGGTCCCAATGCATTGGGCCGTCCTCGACTGCTTTCCCAGGCCACAAGCAGGAACTGAGATGGGAAGTGGAGCTGCCGTGATTAGAACTGGCGCCCATATGGGATCCCGGGGCGTTCAAGGTTAGGACTTTAGCCGCTAGGCCACGCCGCCAGGCCCCATTGTATATTTTATAGGTGTAAGGATTCTCCCCTCTGAATCTTGGCAGTTTTTGTCTTATAGCCAACACAAGCCACTCCAGGTTAGAGTGTGAATTCTACTGGTCACTCTGAGGAGTTTAGGGGGGTTACATCCCCCAGAAAAATCTACATTTGAAGATTTATAAAGTCAACTTGAGCAATTATGTTAAATTGTATTTAACACATCTCTTGAAGCTATCTTCAAATTATAGAAATCCTCAATCACAAACAACCTTAGACACAAGAACATCAGTAAAATCCAGGGGCTGGGGAGAACCCTGCTTAGCTCAAAAATTCCTTCTCTAGCTACACTGGTGTTTACGTTTAAAACAGTGTAATAAAAATAAGCTGGAGATTTCTACCAGAAGTTTGACATCAAAACTCGTTATTGTTCATTGATATATTTTGTACATTTTAGCTGTGCAAAAAGAGTATGGCCTTTCAGAGAGCATTATTTCACTAACCTCTCAGTAACTGTTTTTGTTCCTGTAATGTCTGGAATTCAGAGATTCTTTGAGAGCCATCTGGGTGAGGTCACCTCTACCAAGCCACTGAAGTCAAGAACATGGATGGCTAAAATAGGCTAACCAGAGAGTAAGCAGCACTTCTTAGCATTGAAAGCAATTTAACAACAACAACAAAAATGTAGAAAACCTTTGGATTCAGATAATCAGCATAACTTTTCAGTATAAGTATGTCCCAAATAGTATGTCCTTAAATTCATTTATCAGCGCTACTCACAGAGGAAACTATTTCAATCTATTTTTCCCCCTGTCTTTGTTGTGGAATTGTTTAGAAGCATTCTAGTTTGCATGTGTGTTACTGCCAGTGGGATACCCTTTTGAGCACTTACAATTCCTAGATCATCTTGTTTCCAAGATTTTCCAGTAGGGGTGCATTCGCCACAGAAAGCCATGTAACAAGAACAACAAAGAGATTACTCGGCGGTAAGGGAAGAGAAAGAAAAACTTTAAAAACCAGACACAAAAACTACAACGTCTCAGGAAAACATGGTCTCCGGGGAATAAGAATACCAAGTACTCTCTCCCTAAGCACATTGCAAGCTTCGAAGGTCTCTGGTGTTTGGCACAAAGATTCTAATTCATTCAGATATCAAATTCAAATTACATTTAGAATATTGTTTAATGGTTCTCTGAGAGGTTTTTTTTGAGGGGAATTATTAGTGCAAATTATAACTAAAGAAATGTTTAAGTAGGAAATCAATGTTACATATTTGACACATTTAAGTTTTTAAATTCATATTTTAAAACCAGTTAGTCATGTTTGATGTTTAGCAAAGAAAAATCATGCCAGGAGAAAAAATACAAATATTTAGAGCAAATTGTTTTCTAAGACCTTCAGACTGCAGATAGTTCCCTGCTTTACTTCTATTATTTGTATATGTCATTTTAAAATATTAAGTAGGTTGGAATTATGTGAATAATTTCTTCAGTGTTTTCTTTTCCTTGCCTTGTGGGAACCTGGTTCTCCTCCAACAATGGACTCTGGTTGTACCTGTTGCCTTGACATGAGAGTTTAACAACCTTTTAGAAATGTTGACACTCAAAAACACTGTTCCAGTCATTTTCCTAGGGGAAGGGAGGCAGAGTGTGTGGGCTGCAACATTTATGGAAGAGTATTTCTTCACTGCTAGGGATTCACTCCTAGGAGTCCTTTTAAAGCTGAGCAACTTTCCTCAACTATAATAGCATTTAATTAATATCCATGTTCTGTTAATTTTTTATGCTTCCATTTGCAATGAAGGATAAAAATGCCACAAAGCTGGGATGTGCAGATGGACAGAATAGCCTTAAAGTAGTTCCTTAAAAAGTGGAATATGGATATACACACAGAGTGAGACAGTCAAGTGTCAAAAGAAATCTGTCGGCTTTTCAGCAGTTGAATAATTCAGAAGATGTGCATTAAGCCAACTTCTTAATTTCCAGTTTCCCCCCTGCCTAATTCTTTCCTTTTCATCGGTGATCTTTCTTCTTTCTCCCTCAAAGCTATTCGTTGCAGAGATGCCCTGGAAAGCAGGTGGTCTTCCTTAGTTGACAGCATCTGTTGCTCAAAACGAGAGGCTAAAGATCTAGAGGCAAAGGAAATGAAGCCGGCAGTCCTATAAATGCCTTTTTAAAAATAGCCTTGTTTGCGATTATTTTTTATTGAATCAACTAGAACATTTTTATTGTTCATGATAAAATAAATTGTCTAAAGGCAATGACCCTCCACCTTTTATATTTCTGATACTGGGGTTAGTTTCTTCCCAGCCATCTTTGGGATCAGGTTACTTCCCTGAGATTTCTCGAATGGTGTGGGTGGCTGCAAACCCTTGAAGATTTTTCTTAAGCCATTTGTTAATAATACCCTCTCAGCACTGACTCCAGGCTTTATAGTTGGGATTGTTAGTGAAGCTTCAAGGGCACGGTGGTGGCTTGCTTTTTTTTTTTATCCCTCCAGCCCTAGAGAAAAGAATTCCCAGGAGGACTTTTGACTGGCAGCAAAAGTTATTATCATATTATTATTATCATCCAGCAACAAGAACTCAGGCAGCATAAGTGGGAAGGCTGATTTCTTTTTTTTTTTTTTTTAAGAAACAATTCAAACCTGAATGGCCGAATGGAAAGAATGGCATAATAAATGAGCAATGACTCAGGCCAAATACATGGACCTGAATTTAAATCCTTGCTCTGTCACTTACTAAATGTGTACCATCAGCTGCTCAAGACTTTAAACCTTAGGTTCTTATCTATATAGTTACATGGATGTAATATGGGGCCAGCACTGTGGTATGGTCACTCTGCCTGTGGCTCCAGCATCCCATCATGTCCCAGGTGCTCCATTTCAGATTCAGATCCCTGCTTGTGGCCTGGGAAAGTCCTTAGGCCTCTGCACCCATGGATTGGCTCATCTTTGGCCTTTAGGCCCATTTGGGGAGTGAATCAGCAAATGGAAGATCTCTCTCTCTGTGTCTCTCCCCGTCTCTGTAACGCTGTAACTTTTGAAGCTGTCTGTAAGGCAGGTAGAACACCTATACCACAGAATTTCTGGAAAGCACCTAACAGCACCAATCATGTGGCTCTTAACAATGATTAGCTTCCAGTGAGGATCACTTTGTCCACACCTCTATGCAGCCATGTAAACATCCACGTGCACTTACATGACAATGAGACACATTTTTATTGTATCTTCTTTCATGGGCTGTCTGGATGGACACAGTAACCTGTCCCAGCCTGTCATGCTGTTGCAGCAAATTTTCATTCACAAGTGAGACCCTCTGTCTGGCCCAGGTGGACACTGGGGGCAGGGCTTACCTGAGACCCCATTCTTGGCAGCCTGCATACAGAGAGGAAGTGGGGATACCCAGTTTGGCACAAGCATTTCCTTTTTGAAATCCTGCCCAATCTGCTCTTTCTGAGTTTCCCTGCAGCTATGAAATGTGATAGTGAGCTCCGAGGACTCATTGTTTTAGGGCTGGGGAACAAGTGTTTCTGGTTTGTCTGTTGATACAAATGGGCCTCACATGTCTCTAGCAGCTCATCAGTTGGGTACTGTTCTTGGAATAACAGAAATTGGCATTAGTAAAGACTGCTCTGGCAACATGTCTGTTCTTTCCTTTTACCCCCCACTGTCCTCTCTCTCTCCACCGTTTCTCTTCTAGATTGGTATTGTTTGCCTGCCCCAGGCTGACTGGCAGGCACCTCAGCTGTCATCACAGTGGAATTCTCTCAATGAGTTCTTCGGGTTCACGGAACACTTCCATAAAATATATCCTTCTTGAATGTGTGTATAGTATGCCGATCGTTCTCTTTAATCTCCTGATTACTACTTTTGGATTCAGAGCCAATATTGGAGATGTCAGGAGACCAGAAAAAATATTCTCTGCCTGTAGATCAACACAGAAGACATTCATAGTAGTAAACAATAGTTACCAATTACTCGATTGTGCTTCTGTTAACATTTCCAATGAGAACAGAAAATCAGGCCTCATGAGTAAAGAACAGCCTAATCTTAATTTATTTTCTCTAGGCTAAATTTTTGTTTTCCTTCTAGAATTTTAAAAGCATTTACAGCTATATTAGGCTACAACCTATAGAACACATGTAAGTGTGCAATTCACTGATTATCAATAATTTATAAATATATGCAGCCATCACATAATTTGATTATGGAAATTGTTCATTGTCACCTCTACCAACACTTTGTTCTAATTGATTCCCACTCATATACCCTTGCCCCAAAAACCATGAATCTACTTTCTGTCTTTATAAACGGCGGGTTTTTTTGGTAATGTCTTATGAATGGAAATGCATAGTATGTAGACTGCAGGTCTGGCTTTTTAAAATTTACAATAAACTTTGAAATTCATCCATATTTTGGCATGTATCGGTATTTTAATTTCCTTTTCTGCACATTTATATTATTTGTAGTGTACCTTTCTTGCAAGCTTTAGAAATTATAAAGATGACACTGTATTTCATTTTCTTTTCTTTAAGATTTATTTATTTTTGTTGGAAAGGCAGACACAGAGAGGAAGCAAAACATAGAGGAAGATCTTTTCTTTGTTGATTCACTCCCCAAATGGCCACTTCGATCAAAACTGAGCCGATCCGAAGCCAGGATCCAAGAGCCTCTTCTGGATCTCCCACACGGGTGCAGGGTCCCAAGCCTTTGGGCCATCCTTGACTGCTGACCCAGGCCACAAGCAGGGAGCTGGATGGGAAGTTGGGCTGCCGGGATTAGAACTGGCGCCCATATGGGATCCTGGGGCATACAAGGCAAGGACTTTAGCCACTAGGCTACCATGCCGGGCTCACTGTATTTCATTTTCAAGATGTATTATCAAATCTATATATACTTTAGGAATGGTGTATGTAAAGATCTTACTTTTTTCTTTTTTTCTTTTTAAGTTTATTTTTATTATTTTCCATGATATATTATTGTAGATAGAGGGATTCTCCTCTTTCCCTTCTCTGTCTCCCTCCCCCTCCTCTCCCTCCCTCCCCACTTTCCCCTGCTACTATTTCCTCCCCCCATTATCACAGTAATATAGCCCTTTATACTTTATAACTGTGCAGTATTTTATACAGTTACAAGTTTAACATTCTTCTATGTAAGTATATCATGGTATTGTGCAGATTGACAAAGGTAGAAAATCTAGTATCGTCTTGTAAGAATATATTTAGCTGTTTCATTGGGAGTCCTCCTTTCATGTGAGAGCAGAGAAAGGACTGTAACAGCTTATCTTTACTTCCTGCGATGCTGGTATTCATTATCCAGCTCATCTGTGAGAATGTATGTGTATGCACTTACCTATACATCTGTTTTGTATTTTGTATTCATGTATTTGCATGGAAGATGCCTTTATATCATTATTTTAAAAGAGAGCATCCAAAAAAAATCTTCTGAGAAATTTTTATGAAATACACAAATACATATAGAAATACACATATAGCAATGGAAAAAACAAAATAAGTATAGCAATGGAAATAGCCTCATTTACTTGATAATTGAAAAATATTCCAATATATGTAAACAATGCCTTTTATTTGTTCATTCCTCAGGTTTTTACATGCATGGATTACATTCTGTCTATTAAGATAGTGTTATATCTATGCCGTGGCCTAGTGGCAAAAGTCCTCACCTTGAACACGCCGGGATCCCATATGGGCACCGGTTCTAATCCTGGCAGCTCCACTTCCCATCCAGCTCCCTGCTTGTGGCCTGGGAAAGCAGTCGAGGACGGCCCAAAGCCTTGGGACCCTGCACCCGCGTGGGAGACCTGGAAGAAGCTCCAGGCTCCTGGCTTTAGATCGGCGCATCACCGGCCGTTGTCACTTGGGGAGTGAATCATCAGACAGAAAATATTTCTCTCTGTCTCTATTCCTCTCCATGTATCCTATTTTGTAATAAAAATAAATAAATCTTTAAAAACATAGTGTTATTATGAACATACATATTTATGTAGCTTTTCATTTCTCAGGTGGTTTATCCTTCAAAACACAATTGCTCTGCCCTTTGATAACTTTATGTGTAATAGTGTAAAAAACTGATGCCCTGCTTATCAAAGTGAGTGTATCGTTTTTGCAATTCCATGAGCAATAGATGAGGGTCTCGTTTCTCCAGGTACTCACCAACACTTGGTAATGCCTGTTTAATTACAGCCATTCTAGTTCATGTGCAGTGGCTCTGGTTGGTCTTTCCTTAATGATTAATGATGTTAAACACTTTTTAATGTGCATGCATGTGTCATTTTGATAATTTTCTAATTGGGTTATCCCTTCTTCAGCATTAGAAGTTCCTCATATATTCTGGATACATGTGCTGTTATTTTTTTTTTAATTAAACAACGGTTGGCAAATATTTCCACATAGCCTGTTGCTTATTCTTTCATTTTTTAATAGTACCCTTTGAAGCACTTTGAAGAACTCATAATTTGGACAAAATTTTTGTAAAAACTTGTGTTTTTGCTACCAGAGCTGAGAGCACTTGAGAAGGAGAGACACAGGAAGATCTTCCATGTGATGGTTCACTCCTCAAGTGTCCAGAGCTGAGCTGATCCAAAGCCAGGAGCCAGGAGCCAGGAACCAGGAGCCAGGAGCTTCTTCTGAGTCTTTCCATGCGGGTTCAGGGTCCCAAGGCTTTGGGCCGTCCTCGACTGCTTTCCCCAGGACACAAGCAGGGAGTTGGATGGGAAGTGGAACAGCCAGGACACAAACCAGCATCAAAATGGGATCCCTGGCATGCAAGCACTGACTTTAACCACTAGGCTGCTGCACTGGGCCCTCTCTTTTATTTTTTTTTTCTAGTTGTTTTTTTACTTTTAGTTCTTGGTTTGATATCAATGTTTCATCTTGAAATAATTTTTGTGTATGTTACAAACATCTTCTGGTATGAACATTTGCTAAAATACCATCCTTTTTTCATTGAGTTTTCTTAGTACCTCTGGTGAAAATCAATAGACTGTAAGATAAAGTTTATTTCTAGACTCTTTTCTGTCCCATTGATCCTTAGGTTTGTTATTCTGCGACTAATATACTATCTTGATATTATAACTTTACAAAATAAACTGCTCTTTTTCAAACTTGAGTTTTCTGCATTCTTTATATATAAATTCTAGATTTATTTTGTTGAATTTACAACTAAAGATATTATACATAATATTTTTGTGAATAAAACTGCTTTCTAAAAATTTTCTTTCTGTGGAGCAGGCATTGTTGCACACCATATTAAACCTCCTCTTGCAATGACTGCAACCCATGCTCGAGTGGCACTTTGAGTCCAAGTTTCCCTTCTTCTGATCCAGCTCCCTGCCAATGCACCTGGAAAAGTGATACAGTTTCTTAGCTTCCTGTCCAAGATTCCTATGGTTCCTGGTTCCCTACCCCAGCCTACCACAGCCCTGGCTGTTGAGAGTATTTGGGGAATGAACCAGTGAATGGAAGCTCTTCTTCTTTCCCTGTTTTTATCTCTTTCTCTGTCACTCTACCTTTAAGAAATAACTTTCTAAGAAATTTGCTTTAATATTTTTGGTAGTTTTAAGAAAAACCTACAGATTTTTGTATGCTCATCTTGCATCCTGTAACTTTGCTAAGACTATCCTAGTAATTCTGCACCGTGTAGTTTGTGTGTGTGTGTGTGTGTGTGTGTGTGTGTGTGTTCCTTAAGGATTTCTACAAATAGGGTTCTTAACACCTGAAAGTAAAGTTTTACTTCATCCATTGCCACCTGGTTGAAACTTTTCAGGTACATATCAGTCAGTGTTTCAACAACAGTGATTATGTTAGTTGTAAGATTTTTTTGTTGTTGTTGATTCTTCTATAAAGTTGAGAAAGTTTCCTTCTGTTCTTATATATTTTTAAATTTTTGGTCATGAATGAGTATTGGATTTTCTCAAATTCATCTTCCTACATCTATTGAATTTTAGGAAATCCATTTGGATTTTGCCTTTCCTAAATTACAACAATACTTGATATTTATTGGTTTTTATAGATTAAGTCAAAGTTACATTCTTGACATGATTCTAATCCTTTCGTATGTTTCTGAGTTTGGTTTACAAATATTTTAAGGAGTTTTTCACCAGTGTTCATAGGGCATATTGTTTTATACTTTTCTTGTGGTATTTCTATAATGCTGACCTCATAAAAACTGAGTTGTTTTTATTTTCCATTTTTGGGGGGGCAAAAACGAGAAGGATTGCATTTAGTTTTTGAATATTTGATAGAATTTATCAACAAGGCCATTTGTTCCTGAAACCATTTGTCAAGAACTTTCTGTTACTGATTTGATTTATTTACTTGTAAGTCTGTAAGTCTGATTTTTCAGCTCTTCTTGGCTAGCTCCAATCGTCTGTGTACTTTTGGGAATTTTCATATTTTATCTGTTATCTAATTCCACATAGTATTCTCTTATGATGTTTCACTTTGTGTAATGTTGATAGCAATGTCCCAATTTTCTCATTTTGATTACTTGTGTCTTCTCTTTCCTTTTTTTTTTCATTTAGTCCAGATAAAAATTTGCTAAACTTGTTGATCTTTCAAAGAATCAGCTTTTGATTTCATTGACTCTATTTTAAAAAAAATTCTCTATTTGTATCTGTTCTTATCATCATTTTTCTCTTCTAACTTATGATTTAGTTTGATCCTATTTTTGAAATTCTTCTTTTAAAATATTTGCTTATTCATTTGACAGAGCTACACCGGAAGAGAGAGAAATTTTTCACTTGCTAGTTCACTCCCTAGATGGCCACAGCTGCCAAGACTGGGCCAGGCTCAAGCCAGGAGAGGGACACTTCATCTGGATCACCACATGGGTGCAGGAGCTACTGATCTGGGCCACCTTTCACTGCTTTTTCCAGGCCATTACGTAGGGAAATGGATTGGAAGTTGAGCAGCCAGGACATGAATCAGTGACCGTATAGGGTGTCAGCATTTGCAGGCCATATCTGCTACGCCACAACCTGGACCTCTTTCCAATTATTTCAGGTAAAAACTGTCATATTAATTTGAGAGAGATTTTTTTTAATTGCAGACATTTATAGCCAACTCTACCTATCCTTCCGAGTCCTAGAAATTATGATATAATATGTTTTCATTTCTTTCACTTCAAAATGTTTTTTTAATTATCCCCCGGTTTCTTTCTGGTAAATTTTATAATGTGTCATTTCATTTCCACATATTTGTGAATTTTCCAGCTTGCCTTATTGTTGATTTCTATTCTTATTCATAGAAAAGATACTTTGCACCATTTCAGACTTTATAAATATATGGAGAGCTGGGTTGTTGGCTCAGAATATACTATATCCTGGAAAATATTTGATGTGCACATAGACAATTCAAAATAGTCTTGCCATCTTAAAGCATTAATCACATCTTCAATGTCCATTTTTTATCTTTTACGAAAAATATTTTAAAATGTCAGAACTTAGAAAGTGGACATCATTAAGATGTTATTGGTAAGCCTCTCAATGGAACCATATTAGGACTCTGTAGTCAACTTGAATACCTATCTACAGTCAGCAAACTCATTTCCAGATAGAACAGTGTTGACTCAGAAGCAGGTAGAAGACATTGCAACTACTATATAGCATGAGGCAAAATTTAACATCAAAGTTTAACTTTTGAAGGATTCAAGAATTATCAAAATGATAGATATTTTTTATTAGAATAAAGGGAGCTTCAATTTAGAAGATAATATATTTGTTATGTTTAATGTTATCTAGTGTGATTTGTTACGACATTTTAGATGAGTTGGTCATGCTCTCTTATATTCTAAAGAGGGAAATTGAGTTTCTCCAAATATTTCTGATTTTCTTCTTCGAAGAGCATAAGTTTCTATCAGAAGTACACTTTGAGCCTCTAGATATGAGTTTTATGATATGGTTTTCATTCCTGATAATTATAGTTATGGACTAATTCCTGTGTACGTTGCCTTGAATATGTTTTATGGTGGGGAAATTTTATAAAGTAGGACCTAAGTTTTCCACTAAGGTCTTTTGTAACTGATTTTTTTTTTTTTAGTTTTGATTTATGTTCATTTGTATGGCTCACATTATGTCTAGCTTGAAAGACCCTGGTCTGACTTCTATTCAATTACATTTTACTGTTTTGTTGTCCAAAGCCAAACCATAACTGTAAACCTGCAAGAGAAATTATGGCTGAAAAGGAAGAACATTACAGCATGTTATCTGCCTTTACTCCATCATTTAGAATTTAGGTTATGAACCAAGAAGTTCCTGGCCAGTAAGTTCAATGTTCAATGTTCTCCTATCAGATTGTGTTATAAATTTTTGTTTACCAAGCTATCATTTTTCTGGAGGATAGCCATGAAATTTAAAGGGAAATAATGTGAGAATCATTTTAATAGCCTACTGGAGTATGGATGGTGTGGTTTTGTGTTTTGATTCTGATATTTTTTTTTATCTTTGGGGAACTGATCTCTTTAAGCTTAAAGTGTCTCATCTATATACTGATGATAACTCAGTTTCAAGAGTTACTACAGTGCACTTTGAAGCGTATGATGTGCTAAAGAATTAACTGGACCACCACCACTTGCATGTGAATAAATATCCCTGCATCCTGGATAGTAATAATAGATTTACAGATATATGAACTGTTCTTACCAAGAATGAACATACTTTATGAGAACAGATAATCCATTCAAGAGTAATGTCTGGATTTTGGTCTGGTAAAGAAAATGAAGATATTTATCTTTACTTACTACCAAGTAAATAATTGATTCTTTAAAATTTATTTTTCAACTGCAGCTACAACTCTTACCAACCATCTTAAAAGTAAATGGCATCAGGGCCCGGCAGCGTGGCCTAGCGGCTAAAGTCCTCGCCTTGAAAACCCCGGGATCCCATATGGGCGCCGGTTCTAATCCCGGCAGCTCCACTTCCCATCCAGTTCCCTGCTTGTGGCCTGGGAAAGCAGTCCAGGACGGCCCAATGCCTTGGGACACTGCACCCGCGTGGGAGACCCGGAGGAGGTTCCTGGTCCCAGCATCGGATAGGCACATACTGGCCCGTTGCGGCTCACTTGGGAAGTGAATCATTGGACGGAAGATCTTCCTCTCTGTCTCTCCTCTTCTGTGTATATCTGGCTGTAATAAAATGAATAAATCTTAAAAAAAAAAAGTAAATGGCATCTGATCAGTAGACTAGACAAATAAGAACATTCTACTCCTACTACAAAAAGTAAGTACTTGAAGATATAAACCTGTTTATTAATAGATCAAATGTATCAGGTTTATGCAATAAACAACCAGATACATTGAAAGACAAGTTTTGGTTCATTAATTTAGAAAGAATTATTTAGTAATTTGTAAATGGTGAACAGTGTCACTCTTCAATTTTGTGTTTTTAAAATGATAATGTTTGGAAGTAGCATGAGTGATTCTGAGGGCAATTTAATGAGAATATGGAAATTGTGATCCAATATGTGTTATCACACACATTAAATGAATAAAAATTAGTTGGCATTTTTTGGATTGCATCTTTGTTATCCACAGTGGGTTCATCCTTGGAAACAGGAGTAATTTCTTCTAACATGATCCAAGAAGAAAAAAAAATAGCTCCATGGTTCATTCATGTCCTTCAAGTAGACAGTGGTGGACTTAGTATCCTCACATTTCCTTGCCAGACTAAAGTCATATGATCATATACGCCAATCCCTAGGTTTCAGTACCACGTAATCAAACTTCAAAGATGAATAGAGATGAAAGTAGCTGAAGTAAGTTTCTTTGCTTTGGTTGATAGATTTAATAGCAGAGGGCAAACATAAAATTTTGATTGAGACTTTAAGATTTATTTATTTTTGCTAGAAAGTCAGATATACAGGGAGAAGGAGAGACAGAGAGGAAGATCTTCCATCCATTGATTCACTCCCCCAGCATCTGCAACAGCCAGAGCTGAGCCCATCCAATTAGGTCTCCCAAATGAATAGCAGAGGTACAAGTACCTGGGTCATCTTCTTCTGACCTCCTAGGTATATTTGTAAAACCTGGATCAGAAGTGGAGTAGCTGGAACTAAAATTAGTAGTCAGATATGGAATTTGGGGCTCTGGACTATAACTTGACCTACTGCAACAAAATTTGTGACCCACATGATAAAATTTCATGGTCTTGTTTCTTCATGGGATCATATTTTGTGCCACAAAGTTGGGGACCTCAACACTCATTCAGCATAGGCCTTACCAGAAGCTGTCTTTGCTCTCTTGAGACCAAATGTGTAGTCTCAGATCAGCAAGAATTAGGCTGTGGAAATCCCATTCAGAACAATGGATACGAGTCAAGAGGAGGAAGCCAAATATCTCATGTGTATGTAGCACCATTCGGAGAGAAAGAATTTTTGTGACTAGGAATTGTAATGTGGTCAGTGGGAGTGTCTTAGTCTGTTTTGGAGTGCTATAGTAGAGTATCACATACTAGGTGGCTTATCAAGAACAGAAACTTCTTTTTTTATATCTCTGAAAGTTGGAAAGCCCATTATCAAGGTACTGGACCAATCAATGTCTAGTGAGGGCTGGCTCCCCGATTCATAGATGGCCATCTTTTTGTTTCATATAGCAGGGGCCAAGGAGGTTTCTGGGGCTCCTTTGATAAGGAACCTAATAATTTTCATACCTAATCATTTCTGAAAGTCTTCTCTTCCAAACACCATCATATTGGACATTAATTGTCAGTATATGAACTTGTTGTAGGGTCATGAGAAGGCGCACATTCAGATTATAGCAGATTAAAATCTGATTATGTAGCCATCTGTCATCTCTGCTTACAGGTGGGACAGTTGCCCACAGGTGGTTATTTATAAGACAGGTAGCTGGAGAGAGAGAATGAGCTAAATAAAAACTTACAGTAAGGACAAAAAACTCAAGACAAGAGGAGGACAACAAAGTTGAATATCAATTAACAAACACCTCATCAGTAACTAAGGTTATATTAGATATAAGACAGCTCCCTCCCCCACTCCATTAAGAGATACGATCTTAACCAAATCTGTGTTTCAGTATTTTATATTCAGCAAAATCCAAGTGCTGAGTTCCTGCTTTTCAAAAGTGTAGGTAGCTAGGGAGGATGAAATCCATGTTTCTGATTCCTTTATACACAACTCATTGAAATTCAGCGCAGTGTAGGGCAATTGAATGTCATATATGCCAATGCACAGCATATTCTTTTTAAGCCACTTTTGATACTCCAGGAAATTTCCAGAAATAAACAACATGATGCTCCAAAGGCTGAACAGTGTAGTTTGAAAAGGAAAGCCAAAAGAAATCTAAACAAGAGTCTACATTTCCAAATTCAACAGTCTGATGTGAAGAATCCAAGGGTATTTTATGATGCTCAGGGGCCCAGAGCAGGACAACTGAAGAACAGGTCAAGTCCTCACCGGCAAATGTAGTGAGGGAAGATGATTAAAAGAGATGAAGCAAAATTCAGATGCAAGAAAAAGTGAGGCTCTATTTGAAAATAACTGAAGGTGAATTGAAGCAAGAAAAATAAATCATGGAATAAAACGAAATGAAACAAGACTGAGGAATTAGAAGCAAATCCAACCTTTATAGAAAAAAAGTTTTAGAAGTATAATATTAATTGGATCCAACTATTCCATATCTTGGGGCCTCGTTGTATCATCTGCTGGTTCACACACACAGCCAGGGAAGAGATATATGGTTCATAATCCCAGAAGAGAAGGAAGCAAAATATATCTTTGCTATATACTTGTCATGAATGAACAAAACAAAGCATCAAGGGTGAATGAGGTCTCTGATTTGACAAGTACAAAGAAAACTTTAGAAGTTAAAAACTCTAAAGAATGGTAGCTTAATACACTTTGAGTGTTTTGTGTATCAGGGTATGAGGAACCCATTTATAGATTATTTCATTAATCCTTATAATTGCCCTTTGAGCTAGGAATAATTACTCTTGTGAGTTCACACAGAAGAAAATGGGATTAGAGTTCTTCTCAGTAAAGCTAAACCATCTCAGAGGAAAGACCATCGGCAGTGACATTAGTTAGCCTCCTGTGAACAGTGAAAGCTCTGTCTTTCACGCGTGGATTTTGAAACTATCTGGTGTTTCACTCCTAAATACTGACACCACCAAAAATGACCAAACATTTCATAAGACCTCCAAAAAGCAATACAAAATCAAGGCCCCAAAAAGGCAAAAGCATGCTAAAAAACCCTCACAGAAAATACAGAACACAATCTCACAGTGATGCAGTAACAGAAGTGAAGAAAGCCTTTGTGTTAACTTATAGCTCAGTGTATGGGAACTTGCAGTGAAGGTTCTGTGTGGGCATGACTTAAATATACCCATGTTACAATTGGTGGCGATATTGTTCTGTTTATAACCATTATCCCAAGTTTTTTAAGCATGTTACTAACGCCTTATCTATCCATACTTATTCTATCTTCTCTGTTAATTAGGGAGATAGGAGATATGATTTAGTGTCATCATTATTATCTATTCTCTCCTTGTACTTCTATTATTTTACCTTTAAGTAGTGTTAACGTCTTATGTCAACTATACCAAATGTTTTTGGTCAAATTTTCATACTTAGTGAAGCTTATCATCAAAGAGTGCTTATTGTTATTAATTGTTAGTACTATTGTTATTTATTTTTAGTAATTTTTGTTACTAATATTTTTTGCTAGTAATACTTTTGCTTGGTGTTACTACATTTATTTTTCATTAATGTTTGCATGGCTTGCCCTTTTCTATGCCTTTGAATTCAATCTTTAATGTTTTTTATATGTATTAAAAAGATTGAATTAGATTATTAACAGAATAACTATATATTTGGACTTAAATTTATCATCTCAGTATTTGCTCCCTATTATCTATTCTTTAATATGTTTTTTGTTTTTCATTCCCTTATGTCAAATTTTTAAAGTTTTCCCAAGTTTCTTCTGATAACTCAAAAATCTTAGACTCTTATGTTATTCTTATGCTATTGTCAATCTTTCTAATTATGACATCAGCACAACTGATAGCAGAATACTAAATGATTGAATATGTTAGAGGCTTATAGCAATTGCTCATTAATGTTGTCTATGAGCATTTTAAAGTTAGATCTATCATTAAATAAAACCAAGTTTCAAAAGTTATTTACTATAATATTCTGGCAAACATACCTACCTCACTGAATTTCCTCACTTGTGAAATGGAGTTGATATTTACTGTAACTTAATACTCTGTAACACACTTTGCTAAAATATGTGGTTTTGTTTTTCAAAGATTTATTTATTTTTATTGGAAAGTCAGATCTACAGAGAGAAGGAGAGGAGGATCTTCCACATGCTGGTTCATTCCCCAAGGGGTTCCACTGGCTGGAGCTGAGCTGATCCAAAGCCAGGAGCCAGGAGCATCTTCTGGGTCTCCCATGTGGGTGCAGGGCACCAAGGCTTTGGGGTGTACTCTACTGCTTTCCCGGACACAAGCAGGGAACTGGATGGAAGTAGAGCAGCTGGGACTAGAACCAGTGCCCATACAAGGTGAGGACATTAGGCTACTACACCGGGTGCCAGATAATGTTTAAAAAGCAAAAGCAATGATCCTAATAAGAATTTGAGTCTCTGTATTTCTTGTAGGGCGAACCCTGATTAGACTGAATGACATCTTAGATTCCTAGAATTAAGTAAACCAAGAAAGTTAAATTATATTGTAAATTCATGGTCTTATTTATTTTACAAATTCAATTCAATTCAATTTCAGAGTAACAATTATGTTGGAACCTTGTTTTGTGTGTGTATATGTGTGTTTGGTCTTGGTATGTTTATACAAGATACAGTCTATACTTTCTCCCTGGCTCTGTTCAGCTCTATAAAGTGACTACCAGGTGAAAGCTCTATTTCCCTATGTCCCATCTGTGAGCACAAGACATTGCATTTCTTTTGTCTTTGCATTGGGACACTCTCTCTGACTGGCTGTGCCAACACCATTGCTCTGACTTCCTTTGAAAAGATGCAATTTATTTCTAGCTTTCATCTAGTGATTTTTGCCTCTGGGTTCTGGTAAACATCCTTTAATCTACTAGTTTATGAGTGAAAACAGCCTCCTGATGTTGCTAATCTTTAGGTTGTCCTTACATCCCCATGTGATTTCTCAAGGATTCCATCAACTTAGTCATCAGTCACTTGGATTAAGTGCCTCTTTTTGTCAATGCTTAGTGTGGCTTCGATTTTCCTAATCAAACCATGACTAAGACTGATTCAGACCATGTGAATCACTGTGTTGTGTAAGTATGTGAATGACTGTATGTAGGAGTAATGTCACACAATTTAGCGACTGTGACAACGTATGTATCTTCCCCAAATGAAAACTACCAAATCATAAGCTAACTATTCCTTCCAAGGGAATAAAATGTCACTAGAGTCACTGACTGAATGCACTCACCTGTGATGTGAGAAACTATGAATTATATGGACATTTTCATAAATGTTGAAACATATAAATACTGCTCAGTTGGTGTGATTATTCTCAAATGACTGTAAGAGTAATAAACCATCCCTTCTGGGCTGGGATCTACTCTCAAGCTTTATATGTAAATAGGATTTCCTGATCATCTTACTATTTTTATTAGTGCTGGATTATTCCAAAGAAGTCTCTTTCACATATTGGTGATCTTTAATGATAACTTCCTTGCAACTGGGAAAGAAATCCCACATTCTCCCAACACCTGGAATTCCTGACAATATATGAACTTACTAGGATCAGGAGAGAATTCCTGCACCTAGATTATTCTGGGAGAATTTTTAAACCTTGATTTTCCTACTTATAAAATTACTTCACATTACAAACACTGTGGTTCTTGTTTAAGGAAAACTATACCAAGAGAAATTACTTTAGAGCCTTTTATATTTTTCCTCTTAGGAATAGTTCTATTGATTGATATTTCCTCTTTCACCTGAAGTTGTACTCTTGTTATATTTATCTCAGTGTTTGTTTTAGATTTTCACATCCTTATTTTGAATGTTGTCTCCTTATTGCTTTGTTATAGATTTGCCAAAAATATTTTGCAGTCTAGCTCTGTGTGCCTGAAAAACATAAAGCATTTCTCTAAATAATATTTCATTTGACACATAATTGGCTTGGCCTGTTTTCTTTCAATCAGGCCAACAGAGGACAGCTTTTCACCAAAGTGGAAAGATATTGATAGTAAATTTGATAACATATGTAAATTCTGTTATTCAGCACTGGCTAAAAGTCAAATGTTCATAATATTGCCTCCTTGTTTTAATTTCCATTCAAATTATGTGTACTTCAAAAAGTTATAAACTAGGAATGGTATAAAATATTCCAATGTCAACAAACATTTACTGTACACCTACTATTTGCTGGAGCTGTTCTAGGCATTACAAAACATAACAATTAACCTGATAATGCTGAGGATTATATTTCAAAAATATTGTTCAAGCACTCAGCATTGTTCTTTCTCGGCATGTAGTAGTGTTGAATGAATAGCAGTTATTATTAATAATCTGGTTTTATATCCAGGTCCTGGGTTTTCCCAAGTAAACAAGCTGTGTAATGTAATCCTGACTTTACCTGTTTTTGTTCCCACTTAGTATCTACTTTAGTCTAAAAAATACGGGGGTCAGCCAAATGGCATATCAGACTAATCCTTCGACTGCAGCCCTGGCATCCTATATGGGTGTTGGTTTGAGTCCCAGCTATTCCACTACTGATCCAGTTCCCTGTTAAGGCCTGGGAAAGCAACAGAGGGATGGCCCTTCCATCCTGTGGTAGACCTGGAAAAAAAGATCTTGGTTCTCAGCTTTGGACCGGCCCAGCTCTAATAATTATACTCGTTTGGACAGTGAAACAGCAAATAGAAGTTTCTCTCTCTCTCTCTCTCTCTCTCTCTCTCTCTCTCTCTCTCTTTCTCTCTCCCTCTCTCACTGTTACAAGTAAAATAAACAAATTCTCACAAAAGAAAAAAATTATCTGTCTTCCACTACTATTTGTTACTAACAAATATATCTACTTTGGCCCCATATTCTGATCATTTGTTTTCCAACAACATTCCTATGTTGCAATTCTATCTGCCCATGTGCTGGCATTAGGACATGGGACCTCTGGAATGTGATTAGGTCAGTGGACTTCGTGTCCTTATAAAAGAAGTCTCTGAGATCTTGCTTACCCTCCACAATGTGAAGTTACAGTCAGAAGACAGACATCTTCTGAGGATGTGAATGCTCATCAGATACTGATTCTACCTCCACTTGGTACTGGACTTTCATCCTACAGAAGTATATGACATGAATTTCTTGTTTGTAAGCCTCTCTGTTTATGGTATTTTGGTACAGCAGTCCCAAATGAAAAAGCCAATCTCAATTACTGCATTTTAATCCCCTTAACAGTGATAATAGCTAACAGACTAACTCTAACTCCCATCAGGTACCATGCTAAGTGCTTTGTAATTTTCATCTCATTAATCCCACCTTTATTACTAGTGAAATTAAGCAAGCTATTTGCACAGTTAGTATTTGAGTAAGGAAGCCTAACTAAAAAGCAGAGAGAAAGAGAGAGGAAAAAGAGAAAAAAATAGAGTGAAAATAGAGTTCAGTGGCCAACTCCCCAAATGCCTGCAACAGCCGAGACTGGCAGAGGCTGAAGTCAGAAACTGGGAATTTAATCCAGGTCTCTCAAGCAGGTGGCAGGAACTTAATTACTTGAGCTTTCACTGCAGCCTCCCAAAGTGTGCAGCAGCAAGTTGTCAGGAACTAGTCAAAATCAAATCAAAGCAAATCAATCAAGGAGTCTGATAAGGGATGGTCATTTCTTAGCCTATCTCCATGGTTGTTTCAATTGCACACTGGAAAGAATTTAAAAAGTTTAAATCAATAAAATGGAAGAGTCTTGGGTTTTGTGAGAACGTAGTTAGAAAGAAGTAATACCTTAGAGTTTTATTCTGAAAAAAAAAACTGTTTTAAGGAGAGAATAAACTTTACTTACAGAAATTGAGAAGCAGTAAGTTAAACTGAATAGCAAACAGGTTTCTCTGAGAACAGAGAAAGTGAGTGGAATCACTAAAGGAAGAGTCAGTGGCCCACTGCAAATTGCCTCCCATTATTGGAGTGATGGACTGTTTTTTGCGAATTTTTTTGCTTTCTTTCTAAAAACCATGCAAATACAGTTTGTAGCTCTCAGAGCGTTCTCTCTCCTCTCACTGCCCCTCTTGATTACCATACAGTGTGCACTCAAGCTGTAACCAAGTAAACCCTGAACAGCATAATCAGCAGGAAAATGTGGTTTCTATCCCAGGGGACATATGGCTTCAAGACAAAGATGGGCTCAATTTGCATTTCTGTTGACAACCAGTCTTAAGTGCCCATGAAAAAGCCCTTGGTAGTCTTTCTGGCAGAACATTGGGCATTGTCTATTCAAGTTCTTCCTTACTCTGTGTGGTACAGCCACCAGATGCAACAGAGAAACCTGCTGGAGCAGCCCCATCCTTTCTTGTTCTTTCCTCTCTTTCCCAGGAACAATTAGTACAGAGATGGATGCCAGCAAAGCTCTTTGTTGAGAGACTTGCTGACCATACCACACAGGGGACAAATTACTCCCTTACTTTTGGGCCTTTCTTCCCCAATGCTTTGACTCCAAAAGTGCATATGTGTTTTTACCATCATGGAAAGATTAAACTGTATGGAGGACAATAGGATCTCCCAAATTCCTGGTTGAATAGCAAAGCTGTCACTGTTAAGAAAGACATTTGATTTGATATCTGGTAGGAACCTTGCCAGCCTGGGGATGAATACAGCTGTTGTTTGTAGCTTATTAAGGCACAGGATCTTTGCTCCTGTGTTTGTGGAGAGTATGACTCTAGAGCCAGTCTACCAAGTTGGATTTCCATCACCAAATGCCTCTGAGGCCTCTGACAATTTACTTGACCATTCCCATGTTGATTCTCTCATCTGTATAGCTGGGTACGGTAATAGCAGAACCATTCCAGAGTCTTTGTAAAAATGAGATGTGCATATATTTAAAACCAGAAATACAGTATGTAGTGCTTAATAACAATATGTAAGTGTCCATATTAATTCATTCTTTCTTCAAATCTCTGCTTAACTTCCATTTCCTCAGGGAAACCTTGTAGACCACGTATGTTCTAGGTGATTTCAGAGAATACTGTGCTTCTTTGGCAATCAGACTTCTATCATTGTGGGCGTTTGAGGTTGTCTGTCTTCCTTACTAGCCGTAAGCATTTTCACAGTGTACTCACAGGTCCTAGCAGAGGGTGTAGCACATAGTAGTCTTTCAACATTTTTTTCAAATGTGTAAATGAATATTCCCTACATGGAAATGTTTAAATCAACTAAATTTGCAAGTTTTTAAATTCCACAAAAAATATTAGGGTACCTCAAAAAGTTACCTAGAAATGTAAATTACAATGAATTTATTTTGGTGCAAAAATACTGAAATCCATATAGACTTGTTCATAACACACATTTCCAGTGAACTTTTTGGAGAGCACTAACTGTACCAGACACTGTGCTAGGATCTGGGCAGATAGAGGTGGAGAGATGGTTCAAGCCTTCAAGTGGTTCCTTGTCAGAGGCTGACAGTCATCTAGCTAATACATCATAGGAGGCTGGAATGAAAGCTTACAAATTGCATAACCAACCTGTGCTCCATCAATCTACCAACAAAAAAGTCTGGGTTATTGGGGTAATGTTTGTTTCACTGTACAGTGTGACGACTTAATGTGTTACTAATAGGTGTATGCATGGTAACATTACATTCTATTTAAAGCAAGCCAAATAAAATAGGATAATGAGAATATTTGTAATTTGCACTTCAGTGGCATTTTGGGGTTTGGAATTGCACATTTGTTTTTATTTATTTTTTTTTTAAATTGATCATTGCATAATTTTATCTCAATTTACTAGATGAGAGAAAAATCTAATAACATTCCCAAGCACCTAGTGAGGTCCCAAGCCCTGACTCTTCCCTTCAACACTCAGGCCTCCTGTGGCCTAACAGAGGGAAGGATGTGGGAGCTGCTTCCACAGTCCTGAGCACACCATGTGATGCAAGCCCAATGATTCTCGTTAGCCACCCTACAAGTCCACAGTCACTCAGGACCTTGCTCTTACACATCATACTCCTTCCACAGCAGAAATGGAAGGTTTCTTTTGCAATTGCCATCTTCCAGTCTCTTAAAGTCATCTGCTAAAGCTTAGGACACAAGGGTACTTTAAAAGCTTGGTGGAAAATGGAACTGAAATAAAAACTTTTTAATATGAAAAAAAGTGAAGTTCATCCATATGTGAGGTCTTCAGAAAGTTTACAAGAAAGTGCATGTTGTGCAAAAAAAACTACATGAATTTCAACTTTCTGCACCAAACTAAAGTTATCTTTTAATTCTATTTTCTATGAACTTCTGAAATGCTCTGATATATTCCCAATTATATGGGTATTGGAGAGCTGCATATATGTATTTTTCACCAATAAGCCTAGACCCCAGAAGAAACTCCCTGTCATCCCAGGACTCAGTCCCCAGGGATTAGGCAATTTTAGTTTCCATTCTTTCTTCTGGAGTCCTAGTTCTGAGGATCATAGAATTTAGCTGTCAGCACCAAAAGTCGTCATTACTGTTTCTTCCAAAAGGCTCAGATATCCCTGTGCAAATAATACCTTCAGAGTCAAATTGCAAAATTCCCCAGGAGTTAAGCTTATTTCAGTCTTCTCTGGCGACTCTATATTTCATACATTTCCAGCATCTTTTTCTGTTTATTGTAAAAAATACACTTGGAGGCTGTCCTCTAGGAAGGGGTGGACTAGTGGCAGGTTGAAGATCCTGGAAAGCTTTGTCATTTTGACCCCAACCAGTTCCTGCCACAGTCTGCCACCAAATTCAGTGCCCCTTCAGTGCCACACTTGCCAGGCCTGGAAGTACCAAACAAATGTCTTACCATAGGATGACAGGCTCCCAGCTGTAGGTGCCAGACTCCTCTCCTTTGTTTCAGAGTAGTGCTTGGAGCTACTGTGGCCGCAGAGCTAAGTCTGGCACCTGATGGGAAGTGGGGGCCCCTCGGCAGCAAGCCTACCTGTCAAGAGCTTCTGGGATTAAGAGTGCCCATTGCCAGCTTGCTGCTCTGGAAGAACTTGATGGGTGGGCATGCTGCCAAGAGGCAGAGCTCAAAGCCCTTCTGTGCATGTGCTTCTCAGACCCCCAACTGGCTGCTTAGCCATTTGGCCAGATACCAACTTTTCCAGCAGTGTTTTGAGCTTTCCTCATCTTTAGCTTGGCTGGACTGAACAGACATGCAATCAAATACTATCAATTTCCCTTCATATGCATGAGACCGACCTTAAGGCAGTTTACTGAGTTAGATTCCTGTCCTTCCTTTACCCTAACTGCTCCCCTTCTCTCTGCTCACCAATAATTTTGATGATACAAGGCTGGTTTTGTTCTTTGGAAACAAAGCCCCTGTTCTGTGTGGATGTTCCAAGTCAGAAAGCCTGGTTATGTTTATCCTAGGCCATTGGCTGGCCATTCACATGCTTTTTGTATTTGGTAAGTGACAGTATTTGCGAAAGCTGATTGCCACAGCAGGCAGAATAGAGACAAGACGAGCAGAAACATGTGTCAGGAACATATGCCTCAGCCTTTTCTTCTTTGCTTGGAGAATTGACACTTCCTACAGGAAGAAGTAGTTATTTTGCATGTACATAGATTATATTGGAATGAAATAGAGGGGACAGGATGCTTCTCTACACATGAAAGAAAAAAATACCATCTCTCTTTCCTTCCCATGCATACATACAAGTTCAAAGGGATGTATGTATGCACATGTACACACACACATCTAAACACCTCTCTTTCTCATATACATGTACACAGGTTAACTCACTTTATTTTTGGACACTGCTTTTTAAAATAAATGCGAATGTTCTGAAAATTATTCAGAGCCTTTTATTAACAAAGAGGCCCCTTATAGGACTGGATAAGAAGCAACACCTGAAGAGCCAAATAGGACTGTGCTTAAGTCTTTTGTCCTTATAGACTTATGGCCATGTAGAAAATTGAAAAGTATCTAAATTTCATTGGTCATAAGTACATAAAAGGTTCAACTCTCGGGCTTGTGGTCAACATTGAACTACAAAATGCATGTGGAAAACACTTCACATTGGCTCTGCAGTGGTTCTCTCCTTTCCTTCCCACGTCAGCTTTCCAGGAGGAAAACCCATGGTATAGAGCCAAAATGTTTCTTTTCATCTGTATCTTCTCTAGTGAGTAGAAACTGTGATGACTCGGCACCTTAGCTAGTTCTGGAACTACTTAGAATTTTGGAACTTCATGTAGCCCAAAAGGAACAAGAGGAACAAGTGGATCTTGGAGAAACAGGGCCAAACAGAACTCTGAGTCCTGTACTTTAGTCATTTTTGCTTCAGTCATTTGATGGAGACTCAAAAAAGTTGGATGACACACACTGGGGTGGAGCTGGCAAGGTACTCTCATGTCACAGTCCAAGCCAAAGCATGGCCGCTGATTGACTCATTATTCCAGCATAATCTAGCCTCCTCTGCATCTTAAATGGAGGATCTTCCTGTGCTGCATGCATTAGCATGAATTTCCCACTGCTTGTTACATTCCTCAGAGTAAAATATTCTTCAAGTTTTTCCAAATACTTGTTTTGACTCCGGTTACTGCCAAGATCATTTAAAAGAACAACAACAAAAATTGTTCTGTCTTTCTTGACTTGGACTCCCAACATGGTATTAGATCCATGTTAAATGAGAAAATGATGGTAGTTTCCTTTCATTGAGCACATACTTTGTGCTTGGGACTGTGTGGAGCCCATATTTACAAACTTTACAGAAATATTGTGAGACAACCTTTCGTTTATTTATTTTTATTTGAGAGTGACAGACAGGTAGACAGATCTGCCATTCACTAATTCACTCTGCAAATGCCTGTAACAGCAAAGGCTAAGCCAAAAGTGTGGAACATGCTCTAAGTCTCCATGTAGTTAGTAGGGACCCAAGCACTTGAACCATCAGACGCTGCCTCCCATGCACCATGATAGCAGGAGTCAGAAACAGAGCTGAGGCTTGAACCCAAGTACTTCAGTATGGTATGTAGATGCCTCAAATGGTGCCTCCTCGGCTGTGCCAGTCACCTACCCTCTCCCAACCTTATTTTATACCTAGAAATTAGAATTGCTAAATGATATGTAATCTTATTATTTTTTTCTCCTTCCTCTACTTGTTATGTTATCATATCTTTAAAGATTGAAAGGTAAGTTTGTTACCATGAGGTGAATGAATATGCTATTGTAACAATTTGAGGAAAAAGAATAAGGGGGAAATAGAGGAGTAGCTGGAAGAAAGGGGAGGGTAGAATGCCTGTGCTTGTAAATATGTATCTTGAAAAATGTGAACTCTATTGATTTTATGTTAATTAAAACTATGAATAAAATATTCTC
The DNA here is from genome assembly GCF_030435755.1 of Ochotona princeps. NCBI lineage: Eukaryota > Metazoa > Chordata > Mammalia > Lagomorpha > Ochotonidae > Ochotona > Ochotona princeps. Next base: position 42,887,530 of record NC_080845.1, read on the forward strand.
CCCATGTCATAAATTAGACACTGTAGAAGATGAAGCTTGACTATATTTAACACATTCTTAGAGCTCAACCTTCAACCTCAGCCTATACTTGGATGAATAAACATTACAGTTTAAGAGAGCCTGCTCAACATCCACATGTTGAGTACTCCTAACTCTTCATCTTCCATGTTCCCCCACCCATAGCCCATTCCTTCCCAACCTAGGAGAGATGTCTTCATTTCCATGACTTGGTACTTAGCCCATTCTTCAGTTCTTAGAGCTGAATCCCAGTATTTTTCCTCTCTACCCAGTTCCTCCAAGTCTCCAACACTAATCTCTAGTTGGTCTGAGGCTTTCTACCAACTGCCACAATGACAACATCCTAACTTCCTATTTATGTCACTAGTCCTCAATTCTCCTTGTTGTTGTCTAGTGTACTGTGGAAAACATCTTTGTTAGTCCAATCTATCCCGCATCCCATTTGGCTCCTATATCTATCAATGGGTATTAAAGCTTAGTTCCTTCTAACCTACTCAACTATCTAGCCCTCACGGATGTTGCTAAGTGCCTCTCCATCTAGCCACCCCAGCTCTCGTCCTAGTTCTGATGTCCTCCCGTGGGAGTAGTGACCCAAGAGGGGGGAACCCACCACTTCCTTAGTCTGGTCTGTCCCCATCCCTGCCCATGCTATCTAGTGGGAGTAGCTGTCCGGCGAGGGGATCAGTCCCTCAATCCCCCCGCTGGCTCTGCCCTCTCCCTTCCTGGTTCTCACGTGTGCTGGTTGGGTGCTGCATTGGCAGGCCAGGGTGGGAGGCGGGGCTGGAGGGGGTTATTGTGGGTCGCCCCCACTGGGCTACAGCTCCCACTAGTTGATAAAAGGGTCGAGTACGTGCTGGGCAGAACCAGGCTGGACTACAACACCCATTGGTTCCAGTGCAAGTCGGGACTGAAAACAGAACCAACCCAGCAATTGCAACCACCAGCTGATCGTGGAGATGGACTGTGCCGAGCCCTGTGCTTACTAGAACATACGGGAATCTGGCCTGGGAATACCTCAAAGTTTCTTTGCAGATCTCCCCAACCAAACTGCTGGACTCAGAACCCTAGCCAAGAAGACAGAGGACAGAGCAAGTCAATCAACCACCTCAGCTATATGTTGGGCAGCGAAACACTGGGCGGATAAAGACTCTATGATGGACTATAACAATCAATGGATTCTTCAATGACATCATCGAGCTGGAAGTGGCAAGAATGGCAGCGATTCACAACTGGAGAACTATTACAACCACTTGAGCAGGTATCTCCGAGTATGCACCAAATCCAGGACTTTGGGCTGGTGGGAAACTGGGTGGGGCTTCTCCCTCAATATCCCCCTTTACCTCAGATACATGAAGAAAACAATATGGACATAAAAAGCTAACCCACCCCTAAACCTTTATACCGTAATTAACTATGTAAAGATTGTTAACAATAAAAAAAAAAAGAAAGAAAGAAAACATGTTTGCTATTGCAGCTTCGGCCTCCTAGTGTCCAACATGTTTACTACACCCTCCTGATCATTCTCTGGGTTTGCAACCTGGGCTTCTGTCCCATCATTACATTCAATCTGACCCTCAGACGCCTCACATGCCTGCAATTAAACAACAGGCCCGGGATATCTTCACAGAGTAAGAAATTTTTATACTGAGATCATATGAAGCCCAGAGAAGTTTAAGATTTCAAGATTGCAGACTACTTCAACAGAGGCATGACTCGGGACCAGTCTGTGCTTGTTTCGTCCTCACCATCCTGCCCATCCTCTTGTCTGTTTTCCTCCTCATTTTCTTTCCTTCACTGGTACCTTTTAAATTTAAGTTTCACATCTATTCTCTCTTAGTCCATTATTTCTGTGACATTGCCTATATGCTGAATTTCCATTATCATTTAAAATCTACCATTATCCGTACTTAAAACATTTTGGAAAAAAATATAGATGTGTGTGTCTTGGGCCTGATGCGATAGCCTAGAGGCTAAAGTCCTTGCCTTGCACTCGCCGGGATCTCCTATGGGCCCCAGTTCTAATCCCGGCAGCCCCGCTTCCCATGCAACTCCCTATTTGTGGCCTGAGAAAGGAGTCAAGGACGACCCAAAGCCTTGGGACCCTGCACCTGCATGGGAGACCCAGAGGAAGCTCCTGGCTTCCAGTAATTTTATAATTTCAAGTTTGGCATTTAAGTCTTTAATCCATTTTTAGCAGTTGCATATGAAGAGAGATGAAGGACTAGTCCCGTTCTGCATGTCGATACCTGGTTTTCCCAGTACTATTAAAAAGAGTGTCCCTATAGGTACTTGATGGTGCTATAATATCTGCTGTAAAATAATTTAGCTGTAATTATACACACTTATTTCTACATTTTCCTTTATGTTTTATTGATCCATGGCATTTTGTTTTGTAGTATGTCAAATCAGAGAATGTGATCATTCTAATTTCATTCTTTTTTTTTCTCTCAAATTGATGTGGTTGGAGGTCTATTGTGGTTCTACATGATTTTTAAGATTTTTTTCTGTTTTTGTGAAGTATAACATCAATATTTCAAAAGGAATTCTTACTTGGTGTAGATGACTTTACATACAGAAATTTCAAATGTAGAATACATAATATGTGATAATGTAAGATTTAATAAACACATTTACAGTAATTTACTATTAAGTAATATTTTATGGTTAATAAATTTAATATTTAAATACATAAAATGAATATTTTTTAAGCATTTAAAATTAGTTTTGGTCCATGAACTTGGGATGTCTTTGCATTTATTTGTGTTCTTTTCAGTTTCTTTCATAAGTGTTTTATGGTTTACATCATAGATATCTTTCATATCCTTGGTTAAACTTATTCCTAGGTGGGCTTTTTGTCAATATCATAAATATGGTTATTAATTTATTTTTCAGTTTGCTATTGGTGTACACGTATGGAAATGTTTTCTATGTTGATTTTGTTTCCTACAACTGTACTGCATTGATTTAGTTTTAATGGCTTTTTAGTAGAGTATTTAGGATTTTCTATGTAAACAATAAAATTATCTATAAACAAATGTCATCTACATCTCTTGGGTTCAATAGGTGGTATATATTCAGGAATTTCTTCATTTCTTCCAGGTTTCCAACTTACTGATGTGCAGTTTCTCAGGGTTGCTTTTCTCCATGTTCCTTTGTGTCTCTGTGGTGTCTTTATAGTATTTTCATTATGCTACAATTTTTTTCACTTGAATCTTTTTCTAGCTCTAACTAAGCATTTATCAATGTTGTTAAATTTTTTACAACCCAACTCCTCATTTTATTAACCTATAATAACTCATATTATTTCATCTGTTTATTTTTGATCTGCTATTTATGATTTTTCACTTTATTGATTTTAAGTTTAGTTTATTATTGTTTATCTTGCTCCTTTAAGTGCAATGTTAGATTATTTATTTATTCTATTTTTGTGGTATAAGATTTTATTGATATATATTTTCCTCTTTGCACTAAATTTTCTGTTCCTTGTGTTTGTGTATATTGTATTTTCATTTAATCTGTCTCAAGATATCTTGATTATTTTAAAAAAAAGTCTACACTAGATCATTGACCTTTCAAGAACATGCTGTTTGATTTCTGTGTATTAGCAGATTTTCTACCATCTTTCCTATTATTGATTTTTAGCTGTTATTTCTAATGTGATAGGAGTTTATTATTTTAGATTATGTGAACATAGTTGATCAGAATGCAATGGATCAAGGCTTAGGGAAATTGGGATTAATCATCATTTCCAAATTTTCTATTTTTCCTTCCTGTTTCAGGGGGGCAAAGTGGATAAGAGCAGAAGCCATACCCAGTTTCCTAACCACCGCAGTATCCAGGAATGGAGAATGTCTACCTGGTGTCAACCCAGGGTCCCAATGTGGCACACACTCAGGGTTCTGCCCAGGTGGTTTTGATAGTTCCAAAATGTTGATCTCGTCGATCCAAGGATGAGGGAACCTTTTCAATGTCCCTTGGCTGTCTCCATTTGACCATATTTTTGCTGTCATCGTTTGACTGGGACAGTTGTCCAGTTTGTTCTGTCCTCCTTCCTCTGGGATAGTACAGATGTCCTCTGCAGGCCTCAATGGTCTGCCATATCCTCCATGTGGATCTGGGACAGCAGTCCACTGCTCTGTCTTTTCCACTGAGGAGGACCAGTTCTTTCAGGTGGGCCAGGACCCAGGCCAGGCAACGTGAGCCCCACCAGACCCCCGTTACCAGGGCTCACGGACCCAGCACCTACTCTGCAGGTGGACAAAAGACCCAAATCAGATGAAATGGTCCCTGCTGGATCCTTCGTCCCTAGAACTCACAGACCCAGCATCTACCGCACCAGCAGGCCAAGGACCCTGGCAAGGCAACCCAAACCCCAATGTAATAGGATTTTAAGTTTTTAAACTGGTTTTGTGGGTCAACATGCAAGATGTCCTTGAGAATGTTCCATGCACTTGACTTTGATGAGCTGTCTCCTATCTCTCATGAGGGTACTCATTATTGCCACTTAACATATGAAGTAACTGAAACTTTGAGGTAAAGTAGCTTGTCCAAACTTACTTAGCTTGTAAATGTTACAGCTAGGATGTCTGGCTTTGGAATCAATACCTCTAAGTGTACAGAAACTTTTTAGCGGTACTCAATTTTAAAACAATTTACCATTCTTTGAAAATAAGATGAGCCCAAGATACTAACTCTCAAAAGGATCAAAATTTAATGTTATCAGACAATGGACAGCTACTGCATTTTTATCTGAACTCTGTCAGCTTTGATATTTTAGGTCTAGATCTTCCAGTGGTATTAGTCTAAACATAACCTTAAAAATAGCTTTTGAGATTACGTTTAATCAGGGTTTCTAGATCTCCAAGCTTATGACATTTTTGGTTACTTTTTTTTTTTTTTTTTTTTACAGAGGAATTGAGAGAAGCAGGGAGAGAGAGAGAGATCCCATTTCCTGGTCCTTCCCAAGATGCCTGCAACAGCAGTCACAGCCGGGCCAGAAACATTTTGAAGTGAGAGCTAGGTTCTGGGAATTCAGTTTAAGTATCCCACCTAAATTGGGGGAATCAATTCAGGAACATATTTCTGGAATTATTATCACAACCTGCCAGGCACTACATTGCGTGCTGCAGCCAGGAACTGGAGTCAGTAATGAAATCCAGACACTCTACTTCAGGGTACCAGAGTCTTAACCACTAAGCTAGATGTTTACTCCCTGGATAATGCTTTATTGAGAGAGTCTGAACTGTTCTTTTATGAGTTGTTTTGCAACATCCCTACTAAAGGCTTTTGCCTGTGAAAGGCTGGTGAATTGCTCTATCCATTGCTGCTTCTTTCCTCTTCCAAGGCATGATGTCAAGAAAAGAAAAAATAGACTGAGATAGCCAAATATTCTCTGGGAGATGCAAATGAGAACTACTGCATTTGATACTGCCCAACTGATAGGTACTTTACTTGTAAATAGTCTGTGTTGGACAGTGTGTCATTTCCCTGTCTCCCAGACTTTATGTATTTGGCAAATACATAAAAGCTTCCCCAGGTCTGTAACCTTCTTCAGTCAACCTTGTTTGTTATTGTCCCATGCCAATGTAGAAGACACCTGTAATGTTAAGGTGTTCCCTCATTTCTTCAGATTGATGCCCTTCTTCCCAGGTAAAGGCTGTAAAGATATTCTTTGACAGCAGTCCTGCCAATAAGTAGAAAAATAATCTTGATTTATTCAGAAATTCTGTTTTTTTTTTTTTCAGATGTTGAAGTGAGAATTCTGTCCATTGCTGTCAACTGATTATACCAAGTCTCTAAGTGGTCCACTAAGAATTAAAAGGAACGTCACAAGATTTCTTAACGACCACTGTTTTCCAATCTTTTATTTCTCTTAAGAGCACTGCAAATTGGATTTTCTACCTGCTTCACAGATGAAAGAATTGAGGCACAAAAAAGTTAAATGACCTCTCCAGCAACTAAGTGAAAAAGCTTGGATTTGAACCTACTTTTGAATCCAGTGCTCTTATTTTCACTATAATACGTGCTGCTCAAGGTCTTTTTAAAAAATACTAAGAGGATAATTTTACCTGGAAAGCTTTTAGGTCATATTTCTCAGACAGAAAAATTCCCTTAAGTGTTCATTTAAATGTAAAAAATCCAGATCTGTGCAGTCATGAATGGACTTATGGGGACTTCATGAACTGTGAGACTCCACTTGATCTTCTGTGTAAATGATTTATGCATCGTTTGGAGAATATTTTCTTTGGTTTTCAAAGAGGTTCTCGGCCCTCAAAAAGAAAAACAACATTCAAATCCTCTCTTTTTGCTATTTTGAAGTACTCAATATGACATTATTAACCATAGTCATTCTACTGTGCACCAGAACTTATTCCTCCAATCTAATTGTAACCTTGCACCCATTAATGTACTTCTTTTTTCATCACCCCAACCTCTGAAACCACTCTCTTACTCTGCTTCTGGGAATAAAGAGTGGTCAAATCAGCCAGGCCTTCACCTGGTGTGTGCTTCCCTTTCCCCACTCAGTCTCAACCCTACTAGAACTTCACCTACCTTAACTTAACTTACTAGAACCCTATCTTCACTTCTCGCTGACTTCGATCTTGTCTCTATTATAGCCAGCTACTATCACCACTTCACTGATGTCCAGGCATTCTTATCTAGAATCAGAATTCTTTCTACTGTAAACAACACAGATTTAGCTGTTTCCTTGTCTACATTAACTGCAGAACTCAGTACTCAGTGATTAGAGTTGCCCAACGTTTTACTGTAAACAGGATACAATTCATATAAAAGAGCATAGTTTCCATATTTTCTGTCTGCTGTCTGCAACGAACAAAAAACAATAGTAACCTTACCCATGAGCAAACTGCTAATGGCAAAATAATTGACTTAGCAGATGATTATAAGATACAGTTTCATATTTTAAAAAGTAGTTATTGTCTTTTTACACTAATTAATGAATAGTAATTCTACTCAATAATTAAAAATTCATTGTTTTACCTCTAATTAAATGATCATCCTTTCTTTTCCTGTAAACTTCGCTAGTGGCTTAATTGCTTTGGGTTAACTATAAAAGAATGCTCTTCTCTGTTAAACAGTGAAGAAATTTAAAGTCAGTTCAATGGGGAGAACTGGGAATTTAGATATCAGATATCTCTTGTTTTAAAGCAATAATATTTTCCTACAGACTCGACCCCCACCCAAATTTTTGACCCATTAGAATGGTTAAAGGTAACTCAGATGGAGGTACCTGGTGAGATGCTTGTATATAGAAAACTGTTCAAGGCACCAATCAGGAGTTAGCAGCAGGACAGGGGGCCATCATGCTAGATCAAGATTTCCATGGGCCAACTATGAGCTGGAAACAACAGATATTGGCTCAGGAGACCAACCATACATTTCTCTTCTTAATCCCAAATTCTCTAAATCACATCAGTAGTCTAAAATCAGTCACCATGAGAGTATTTACACATTGGAAAGTAGTGTACCTTACATTTTCTTTACTGTCATCCTTCCTTTTTCTTTTTTCTCTTTTTTAGTATTTCTCTTCCTTCCTTCCTCCCCCTTGCCCGTTGTCCTTCCTTCCTTCCTTCCTTCCTTTCTTCCTTCCTTCCTTCCTTCCTTCCTTCCTTCCTTCCTTCCTTCCTTCCTTCCTTCCTTCTTTCTTTCCTGGTTGTTAAATATTTGCTTGCGCACTACTACCAGCTAAAATGACTTGGGCTAAATACTAGCTTGTCTCGCTATAAGTTTCAAAATGCTGGTGTCAGGATTGGGGCATGCCTGCCTACTAGGCTTTGATCTGTTGAGACTTCAGAACGGAACTACTGATATGCAATCTGTGCAGAGACCAGTTTGTGTTGTCTTTGTACAATCCATCATCATGAATTCTCAGGACCCTGGTAGACACCATTATCCTTCCCAAAGATATTTTGATTTTTTTAAAAAAGCACATTATTTTTTCACAATTATTCTGTAACTTTAAAAAGTTTATTTGGAGGGCAGAATAACAGAGAGCGCGTGCACATAAATCTTGAGTCCACTGTATCACTCTCCAATCACTTCCCACAGACAAAACTAGGAAAGTCCAAAGGTAGGAGACTAGAACATCATCTGTGTCTCTCACAAGGGTGGTAGGTATTTAACCACTTGAGCCATCATCTGCTACCTCCCAAGATGTGCATTAGCTGGATTAATGGTGTTCGAATCTGAAATGAAGGCAACCCACAGGGGGCTTAACCCATCGTACTACAATGCTCACATCTGTTGTCTATAAATTTCAAAACTATTTAGGATATATTTGCTATTGGTTTACTCTTTTTTTAAAGAAATTAGCAAATTATTAGCCATTTGAATAAATAAGAGCTTTCTACTTGTGAAGTTGTGTGTGTTTATACATAAAAGTACTTCAAAAGATTCATGGGGAATTAATTATTTTACTGCAAAAATTTTAAAACATTTTCATAATATATAAAATATGCATTATGAAAACATTATTTATGGATTTTAGACTGTTTGATCTGGGACTGGGAGTGGATCTATTAGGGAAACTCTGAGCATCACTCTAATGGGCTACAGCTCCCACTGGTGAGCATGAGAATTAGGTCTGGGGGTGGATCTGGCTGGACAGGCAGTAGCACCCACTGGCATTAGCATAAATGTGGGTTGGATAGTGAGGTCAGCCAGGCTAGGATAGGCTAGGCTGCACTTATGTATACCAGAGCCAAATGGGATGCCAGGCAGACTGAACCAGTCTGCTGCACATACTAGCGTGCACAGCAACCCACTCTTGGAGCAGTCCAAGTGGCGGGTTATTTGGGGTCACTACAGCTTGGTTGTAGTTTCTGCTAGTGAGGACTGAGTGTGTGGTGGGCAGGGTTAGGCTGGTCTCAGCACCCATTGGTTTGCATAGAAGATAGGGCTGGGCACAGAACTGATGGATTATTGTAGCCATGAGTGTGTGTGTGTAGGTTGTTGTAGGTGATGGACTGAGCCAGACTCTGTACTAGCTGGCACACACAGGATTCAGGTCTGAGATCACCTCAGATGAGTTTTTCTGGGATTCCCCCTAATTGGACTGTTGGATTACAAACCATGTGGGAAAATCACAAGATGTATGGTCTGACCATGGAGTGTGTGTTTCAGGCATGCACGTGTGCATCTGGACATACACATGGAGAACATGACAGTTCATTGAGACATGCAGAGCATGTCTAATACCATGGGGCATGCATCCTTCTCAACTATGTAAACATCATCAAAATTAGAGAAATCTACTAACAATAAAAAGGGCTTCCTGTGGCAGGAAAGCATGATGAGAGTGGAGGGGAGATACTGCTGGATGAAGTCATCACTAAATTACACAGCACTTTGCTCAGAGACAACACTCCTGCACCTGTTGCTCCCTGTTCTCTCCTATCCCTTGTTTCTTGAAGAGGCTGATTTTACTTAATACCTACTAACAGTTCAACCATCTGTAAGACAATGGTTAGAGGGAATGCACATTTCATCTCTATACTAATGAAATTAGTTAATATTAATCATGCTTTCACAACAGTGCTGGACACGTCTAAGTGATGCTATCAGAAACAGAATAACTTAATATGAGCAAACACATGCAGCTGAATGGGATGCTGTTTTTCCAGGAAGTTTAAGTCATAGTCCCCAAAGACCACCGGAGCATGAGGATGTGATAACAGATTGAATAACTGACTTACCCTGTGTACACAGCAGCTGGTGTGCCTTCCATCATTGTGAGGTGTTTAAAAGTTTCCTGTGAACAACAATTTTGCCATCACACTATATGTCTCCATACATGTGTGCATGTCACTGAGTCAGCTCCTGCCTGCTCCTTCATCTTTGGAACTCAGACATGACTTCTTCTTTGGTCCATTCCTTCAAAAAGGGTTTGTCTGAAACATAATTAAGATCATGCAACTCATTTTTTTGGAAAATGCATCAGAGCTCCCACTACTTTCAAAATGCTTTTAAACTGTAACAGCACAACAGGAATACTATTCACATATGGCCTCTGCTGCACCTGTTTCACATCGTGCTTCTCCCATTCCGCCTTACAGAACCAGTCCCATGACTCAGTGCTTTATGCCTTTGGAAATACTGTTCACTACGTCTGAAATGTGCTATCTAATGAGCTCCCATTAAACTTCTAAAGTGATGAAACTTCTACTCCATCAAAATAATCTTGACCACATATCCTGCAATACCAATCTCCAAATTTTCCAGTGTGATGCATGCCCATTTCCTGTGCTTCTAGAGCACCCTTGTGTAACTTGAACATGAGACTTATGGCTCTGTAGCTGTTCATCCCACTGTGCCTACTGCCTCGCCCTCACCCAACATATCACAGTAATTTTAATCATTACCAGGGTTCAAGCTCTTATTTCCTAGATTTCAAATTCTGGTTCTGCTATGGAGTTGCAGTTCCACATTTGTAAAACAGAGCTTATAATATAAAATATTTCAAGGGTTGCTCTGAGGATGAAAGTCAGTAACCTACATAATTTCTCAAAAGGGCTCTGGGATTTCCTGAATGCTCAGTTAACTTTGACCTATGATTGTTTTTCCTTGGGATCAAGCCATCCTCAGTGTTGTAGGATCAATAGTGTGGGTCAAGTACAGTAGAGCTCAACAATGAGCAAGGCTTAGAGCATGAACTCTGCAGTCAGGTGGGCTTAAGTTCCAAGACTGAGCTGTATTTAATTGCTTAATAAAAATTCTTACCTCACACAGATTTTGTAAATAAAATCAAGCAATTTACCTTGCTCATGTAAGCATTCAAAAACATTGGGTTTCATTATGAATGGGCACCTGCTGAAAGTTGAAAATGGATGATAAGCCTGCCAGGGTGAATGTGTAGCTCTGCTGTCAGAGACTGTTGGGACATGGACAGCTGCTATCACCTGATCAAGCTTTGACCCATGCTGCACTACCAGTACAGCCTTAACTGTGCAAGCCCTGCTGTTTAGTCTTTTTGCCTTCTAAATAACTCTAGTGACAAAGATCTGACTCCTGCTACAGTCACACCTCAAACCCCCACTCTAAATCACATCAAGTAGTAAAATGCTGGGACAGAGGAGGGAAGGGGCCAGTGGGTGTGTGTTGTCTGGCTTGAGAAGTTCACCCCAACTTTCAAGTAGCCTCCACAATAAATCTAGAACTGTCACTGGGTGATTAGGCAGAGGAAACAGAAACTGCAGGACAAAGCCAGGAAATGACCTTAGAGAGGCTGAACACGGTATATTTTATTTTAGGACTTTTTCTCACTTAGAAGTGCTGCCAGGTTGTGTAAAGAGAATGGGTACTATCAGGGAAGGATTTGGGGGATCTGCCAGGCTTTCAACAGCATGTAGTAAAAGATTAACAAAGCCTAGGATCAAAGGAGGAAGATGGACAGCAGAATGTGTACTCAAGATGCTGCAGGTGGACCTGGGTTGACATAAAATTTTATAGCCCTCTGGGAAGAGTTCTAGTAAGTGTGATGAACCCTGGGAGGTGGAAGAGAAACCAAAATAGAATGGAGCATTTCTGTGAAAGATGGAAGAGGGAAAGGAAGGTGGGAACCGTTTTGGTCATTGGTACCCATGGGAGTTGTCAGGGAAGGGAGTGAAGAGGCGAGGAGCAGGCAGGACAAATGAGACTTTGGGTTTGCTCTGCCTCTGTTTTAGACAGCTGGAAATTGAGGGGGTGTTTAAGAAGAAATAAAATAGCATTCAATAATTTAAAACCGCCCACAAGGAATGGGAGGGAAGGCTGAAAGTATAGATCCTCAAGTGCTACTGAGTGCTAGCTGGATTATTAATTCTAACCCATTGCCTGCCTTAATGTGACAGCGACACTTGACACTGAGGCTGGTTAAATTCACCTTATGTTTGCAGCTTGGGAAATGAGGACTGTACACAGGTCTGTCAGAGTCCAAAACCTTCCCCTGCTTTGCATCAGAGGGGTAGTCAAGTGAAATTTAACAGCAGTTGGCGGGAAGCTGCTCTTCCTTGCCTTGTTACCCATCATTGCAATGGCATGAGAGTCCCCAAATCACGGGCCCCTGCATGCCAGAGATGGTTCTGCCCCACTAAACATGAAAATATTCATATTCTGTCATCAGTAGACAATCGATTGCAGGTTCCTCTACTTATTATCTCACTGGATTGGCCTAAGGCCCATTCACTTTTAATTATGCTATTAACTGAGGCATGCAAAGGAGTAATTCTGTGGCCATTTATTTCCTCTGTTAAATAGAACCTGCAAATGGGTCCAGGGATTTGAAAAAAAGGGATAAAATAGTAGCTATGGAGTGCTTGCTGTATGCTAAGCACTATATGCATTCTATGATCTTTGTCTTATTTATTGCAGACCAATGACATTCTGGAAAACCTGTATAGTAGGATAGAACTCATGTTTTCAAATTATGAATTTTCATGTCTGTAAGTGGAGACTGGATGTGTTCTGCCATTTTTCACAGTTCATATCACTGCGCCACTCTCCCTGACTTCACTTAAGTTATCACGAGGTTGTTGAAGGTGGTTGCATTTGTAGCAGTTAACCAATACTTGGTATTCTTCTAGTATTGTGGCCAAGTTTCCATAGGATAGTCTAGTGTCTTTCACTAAGGACAAGAAAAGTTGTTCTAAATAAGTCTTTCAAAACAGGATGCTTCTACTGTTCTTTCTTCTTCACTCTTCACTGAACAGTTGCTTTACAACATGTCATTTCCACTTTTCCGCACTAGCCATGGGCCACAAACTTGCCTGTGATTAGAATTCTAGGTCATTCCAGGTCAAGATGGGGAGTTAGTGACATCTTTTTCAGGGAACGTTTTCCAGCATGAATACAACTGGTACATGGAATCAGTAAGTGTGTGATATTACTATTTCTATGCTCATATACATAATATTAGTGATGCTACCAAGAAGCAGATGATAACATACACTCAATTACCTAAAACCATTGTTGGAGAAATGAATTTACCTGTTATTGTATAATTGTATCTTTCCTGACTGATTTGTAAATTAGAAGACCAATATTATAAATATTGACTATATAATATTTGTTTAAACACATTCCTTTTTCCTTCATCATTAGTTTATTCAGCAAATACTTAACAAGTGACCAAGTGTTAAGGGCAAGGTTAAAAACTATTTAGAATTTTTTGCACTTAGGTTAGTACATTCTTTTTTTTAATTTATTTATTAATTACATTGCATTATGTGACACAGTTTTGTAGGTACTGGGATTCCTCCACCCCTTCCTACACCCTCCCCCCACGGTGGATTCCTCCACCTTGTTGCATAATCACAGTTCAAGTTCTGTTGAGATTCCTTCATTGCAAGCATATGCCAAGCATAGCGTCCATCATCTTATTGTCCAGTTAAGTTCAACAGCTTCTTAGGGAGACCTTCTCTGGTCTGAAGGTAGAGCCAGCAGAGTATCGGCCTTTTGGCTAAGATCAAGTGTAGGTTAGTACATTCTAATACAATGTTTTCAAATAGCAGGATGCAGTTCAATAGTGAACATAAAATTAATTTAGTGAGTCATGGTAAGCATTACAGAAAATAAAATAGAATAGAAAATACTGACACAAATATATGGCATATAATTTCACAAACATTTATTTCCATAACATCTACAAAAGTATTGTGAATGTCCTGGGTCGCACTTCAAAATATCTTTCTAGCAATAGGTTGAGATTAAAAAATATTGAATGTAGCTGGCCTGGTAGTCTTAGAAGACAATGTAGAGGAAAAATGCTTGAACAAGAAGATGACCAGATGGCTGAATTATAAGGATTCTCTGCCCCTCAGGTGTTTTCCAGTAAGTCAACTGATGTCCAGAGATTGAGAAACACCCGGAAACAGTAGTCCAAAATCTCTTTGGATTTTGCTTTGGGTTTTGGAACTAGACATCCTCCATGGCCTTAAAACCTTGCCTTTCTCCATTTGCAGTGAGTAAAACCGGTGAACTGCTCTTCTAAGAGTTGGATTTACACACATACATTTAAACACACGTGCATTTTCACACTCATATTTTTAAAAGATTCGTTTTATTTATTTGAAAGGTAGAGTGACAAAGAGAGAAAAATAGATCTTCCAACTGTTGGTTCATTTCTACAAGCAAACACAACAACCAATGCTAGGCCAGGCAGAAATCAGGAGTTTAGATGTTGACACAGGTTTCACATATCAGTGGCAAGGGCCCAAGTACATGAGCCATGTTGTTTCTTTCCCAGGCACATTAGTGGGGAGCTGAGTTAGAAGGGGAGCAGCTGGCACTCTGATATGGAATACCAGCTTCACAAGCAGCAGCTTAACCCACAGCACCACAACTGCAGCCCCACTCTATCTAAATTTTAAACTGCAAGTCTAACCTTATCAGATAATCCTTTCATCATAACCCCATAATCTCATCGCCAATGTCATAGAGAGTTAAAAATATTTACACCAGTGAATGTGAAAAAGTCTGCCAAACTTAGCAGCCTGGTCAACAATTCAGTGAGTAACCTGCTTGCTGAAGGCCAAAGCTGGGAAAACCAATTCCTGTGCCAAAAAGGAATCGCACTGAAGTTCATTATTTCATTCCAGTCCTAGTGCCTCTGTGCATATGTGCTTGTGGTTGTGGGTTTAACAATTGTTGATTTTTGTAAGCCCTTTGTGAGGTCTCTTGCCAATTGCTTTCCAAGTCTGTGCTTAGAATTTTCTGTCTCACATTCTCATGATTTGCAACCAAGTCGAGATGGCACAGTCCTGTTTTGTTTAGATTTGTTTTCCTTTAAGAAGTTCTCCAACTAGGCTTTGAAGCAAGCACCCCAGGATGATAAATGAGGGAAACTCACACTTCTTTGAAGGGCTGTGATTCCATTCTGTCTGTCTGGAGCCTAAGCAAAGCAGCTCTAAATTGATTTACTGAAACAACTGGGAAAATGGGAAAGTGTTTCCGTGGAAAGACAGCTAATTAAAGGCTAGATCAACCAGCTTTGTCTTCTTTGCACTCTTGCCTATGCCATAGTTTCTTTAGGATCACTTCTTTTATGGTATGACAGTCCCATGGTACTAGGGTGTCCAAAGGGTCTTAATTGACTGCAAAATACAATCCTAGGCAGAGTAGTGGGCACTTCTTAAAGGCATCATTGAGCCATTTGCCTTCTTCTAGCAGGGGGCAGAAGGAGTGATTGCTTCCATTTCCAGTTTGTTTTTGAGGAACAGCTGTTTTTTCTGGACATTTGGCTAACTCCTCTCTAATCCAGAACAAAATCACTAGGAGCAAAGAACTGGGTAAATGGAGAAGTAGATTGTGCTTTCTCTCTCACATGAGTGGTCTTTCCAACAAGACAGAAAAAAAGAGAGAGAGATACTTGAAACATCTTGGGAATGGTGATGATAGGTCGTGGTGTCTGGGGTGGAAGGAGGACACTTTCTGAAACTAAACCCATTGGCTTGCAGATCAACTGAACTGTGGGGTCACAGATGAATGGCAGCTACAAAGCTTGTACAATTTCCCAAAGCAAGAATTGCTACCTTGGTAATTATTAAGAGCACCCAAGGCTGCTAATTCTCTCCCATTGCTCTATTGCCTCCTGCTCACTTCACTACAGAGTTCCTTTTATGTTTCCATGGAAATGCACAGTGGTTTACATAAAATATCCTTTAAAAGCAAGTCCAGGAAACCATCCTTTGTGTGTTGATATTATTAACTGTGTTCTGTTGTGCCACTAGTTTCAGATCAAGTGAATCATCTGAAGCCTTTGGACCATGCATTTTATTTGCACGTCCTCACTCAAATCTATTGTGAAAATATGTGGTGAATGTGATTTCAGAATAAGTGTGTTGCAGCTTTTATAACAGTGGATCATTTTTTTCAGACTTTCATATCTAAATGGCAAAAGATGCAGAGTATCATTTCATTTCATTTTATACTATAACAGAAGTATTTATCCCAATTTAAATTTATTTTAATATTCATTTGGTATGTCATTTCTACTTTGGCTTCAGATCTCCATCATCTTCATGGCCGTATTGCTCCTTACTCAGCTTCTGAAATAAAAATAGATTAACATGGTAGATATTTCAGCATAGACTTTTTATCCCTTCATATCTATAATTTAATCATCCATATTAATAAGTAGATGGTCCTTCAAGGGAACCTTTGTCATCCAAGGTAGGATAATTGTCAAGGATTGTGTTTGACTTGTTTGGACTACAGTTAACTTAAATGTAAAAGAAAAAGCTATGTGGATCTCTTCTTTAATGGTAAAACTTACTGCTCATTATTGCTTTGTGTATGAGAGAGTGAAAATGAGGATTAGGGCCCACACCACAGGGGTAACAGGGATTGTGAAGCCGGGGGTGGGGGGAGGTGTCTTCATGGAACATGTGGCTTCTGACTAAACATTGCCTTGGCTTGAATCCCAACTCTGCCACTTATCAGAAAAGAAGATTTGGGCCAGCTACCCAATTATTGTGTGCTTTAGCCCTCATCTGTACACTGAGGCTAGTGACACGCCTGATAGTGCTACAGAAACTAAATTAATTTGAACATGTGAATTGCCTTAAAAACCCAGTTGTATGATAAAGTTTCTCTAAGTTTTTGATGTTGTTATTCAAAAACTGCCCTCATTTTTCTAGCATACAATGGTATGAGATTTGATAAGTGATAAACTAAAGAGTGTAAGAATACATATATACTTTTTTTCAGAGGGAAAGAGAAAAACTTAGAAAAACACTAGGGAAATTGGAGAGTGTTAATGATATTAACCAACAAGGACCCTTTAAATATAGTAACATGGAAGAATAGCAAATGTACCATGTGCAGCTGGTAGATACAGAATAAATCACATCAGGATTTTAGGGAAGACATCAGCAGAAATCAGTAAGGTGGGAATGCAAACTGTTCCTATTTTGAATGTCACTAGAATGGGATGATTCTGGATCATATCTGGGTTCAAGTACCAGAGGCAGATCTAGATGAAAATGGAGAACTGGGTTGCCCTGCCACCATGCTTGCTACGACATAGAGTAAGGACAAGTGGCTCCTTGTGCAAATAAAAATGGAACTACAAGATGTGAAATAAATCAGTGGCTATTAGGAGCAACTTGGTCCAACCATGCTTTTCCAAGCATTTGGTGGGAGGTGGGAAGGCGGTGGTAAACAAATAGATGGGAAATTAAAAAGTCTCTTTCTCTCTTATCTTTATTACGTTGACTCTCAAATCAATCAATATTTAATGCAATCTTATTTCAATGTTTCCCTTTTGCTTTCCTAAACTTCAAAAATAAAAGTCAATGTTTTAGTGCCAATATTGTTATATGGAAGAAAGAAGCTGAGTTTTGAATATGAACAGACTTAATTTTCTCTTTATAGCTGTAGATATTTCAGTCACTCACTGAGGCTTATGTTTTTGCTTGTGAGTGTATAAATGATAATAATAATAATTGCCCCAATCAGGAAGTGGAAAGAATGAACGAGATCATATATATAAAATGCTTGGCATGTAGTAGATTCTGAAAACGTTGTTACATTCATTGTTGCTGTTACGTGTCATTTATATTTTATGTTTTTCACTTAAACTGGGAAAGTAACGCATATTTTAAGTAAGAAAATAGTGTCAAATGAGCATGAACAAAGAGAAAATAAAGAAAGAGGAGGAGGAGAAGGGTGGGGATAAGGCGTAGGAGCAGAAGAAACTGCAGGAGGAGGGGAAGGATCATCTGCCATCTCCACTTAGAGATTATTGCTCTTATGTTTCAGTATAGAGATCATCTTTTGGCAACTTTCTCTCTCTCTCTCTCTCTCTCTCTCTCTCTCTCTCTCTCTCTCTCACACACACACACACCCTAATAGATTGATATATGGAATTTTATAAAGTTGTGACCATCTTAAGCACACTTTTTATTCCTTAGCTTTTTATACTTAGTAATGTATGATAAAGATTTTTGATACCAAAATGTAGAGAAGTAATCATTAACATGCAGTAATATAAGTGGCAGATAATGTATTTTTCTCTAGCATCTATGATTTTGAGATTAAAGCATTTATGATTTTAATTAGAATATTTTCATTAAGTACATTTCCATGTAGTTCATAGTCACTGTAAAAATTGCAAGTGGAATCCCTCATTGACCTCACCCAATACTTGGCTGTCACCCCTTCTTACTCTCCTCTTATGAGAGAACTGCTGTCAACAGTCAGGAGTTATCTTCCCATATCCTTTTCTCAATGTGTGTGTGTGTGTGTGTGTGCAGTTGCAGGTGTTTATTATGGTTATTTTCAATAAATCAGTCACTAAATTTAAATATATTTTCTCTGATTTAGAAATATTTAGTACTTAGACAAAATATTTACACAGCTTTAGTTAAAAAGTAAAATAAATCATACATATTTCACAATTTATTTACTTTGAATTATCCAAAGGATTAGGTTAAATCTAGAAAATCAGTTAACTCAAATACTTTTAAGTAGTGGATGGATATGGGTGAATGGAACATAAATTATAAGTAAAATGTATTCAGGAAATCACATAGGAATTAATGAACACCATTTTATATGCACTTCATTTAACCTCATGAGCTTTTTCATAAATTTATTTGTTCTACATCTATATTATGTCCTAATACAAATTCTAAGATTAGATATGAGATAATATATGTGTCTATCATATTTCCATTTTGTTCCTAGTAATAACATACTACTCAAAGAATTCTCACTAATTTTATAGTAGAAGCGAGCTAAAAAATGGATGATATAATATCTCTGTGTTATATCACTAAGAAAGTTAAGGATCATGTATGTGAGATTAAAAAAAATCCTTGGCAGACCAGAGAGGGTATACCTAAGAAACCGTTGAACTTGACGGGACAATAAGATGCTGGACTCTATGTTTGGTATACGCTTGCAATGGGGAAATCTCAACTGAACTTGAGCTGTGGTTATGCAATAAGGTGGAGGAATCCACCATGGTGGGAGGGTTTGGGGAGGGGTGGGGAGAACCCAAGTATCTATGTAACTGTGTCACATAATACAATGTAATTAATGAAGTTAAATAATAAATAATTAAAAAAAAAAAAAAGTATAGGAAATAAATTCAGAAAGTGAAAAGGCCTGGTAAGAAAAAAATAAAATTGTCTTTTAAAAGAGAAAAAAAAAAAAAAAATCCTTGGGGCTTGCTTGGTGGAATAATAGGCAGGAATTACCCCTGCCTGCAATGCCAGCCTTCCTTTTGGACACTAGTTTAAATCCCAGCTGCTCTATTTCCAATCTAGCTCCCTGATTATGACCTGAAAAACAGGAGAAGATGGCCAACTTTCTTAGGTCCCTACACTCCTGTGGGAGACCTGGAGTTAGTTCCTGGCTCTCAGCTTCAGATGACCAACTACAGCCATTTGCTCAGTCTCAAGCAACATAGAGTTAGTTAATAATGAGACTAAATTTTACTGAAAAAAAGAAAAAGCACTGACTATAGGAAGCCAGGATACATTAAAAAGGCTATAATGAAAATAGTAATAGTTAACTTTGTTTTAGGACCTTAATATGCCTGTGTACACAAAGAAATGCTTTCAGGAGGTTGTACAATCTAATTCTGCTTTGTTTAATCCTATTGTGTAAGTGACAAAATTTAGGCTCCTTAAACTTAAGTGACTTATACATAAGAACACACAGCCAGGGGTCAATCCTAGATCTTTGTAGCTCTGAAGCATATGCTATTTTTTCAATATCAATAGACTGTCTCAGTTTGCAGGCTTTAGATTCCAGGATGTCATGTGTCATGTAATATAGCATCATATAATATAGTGGCAAATATCCCTTATGCCTTGGTGAGGTCTAATGTCATGCATTATTGTTAGAATAGAATAATATATAAATTCTTGTGATTACTGAGCCATTATAACAATTAAATTAATACTTTTATGTATAGGCAAAGTAGATACATATTTTTATCAATTAATATTTTAAAATTAAAGAAAAAATTAATTATGCATGTGTATATATAATTAACTATTTCTCAACCTATCTACATTTCTATATTACATAGCATATTATTAAACCTGATAAATTCAGTATTTCAGTATGTGACTATGTTCACATATCTATAAGCACATGTATGTTGTCAAACAGAATATATATATAAATGTCCTAAGAAAAGTATGTACTTATTTGAAAGAGAAAAAGAGAAAGAATACAACAGAGAAGTCTTCTGTCTGCTGGGTCATTCCCCAAATGGCCTTAGTGGCCACAACTGGGCCAGGTGAAGCCAAGAATCCCATCTGTATGGCAGTGACCCCAGTGTTTGGGTCAGCTGCTGCTTTCCCAAGTGCATTAGCTGGAAGCTAGATTATAAAGAGTGGGGCTTGGACTTGAACCAGCGCTGTAACACAGGTGCAGTTTTCCCATGTACCTCACAGCTCAACTTGCTATGCTATTCTTAATCATTGTTGACTGTTCACAGCTTTCCCATTTCTACTTTTTTTTAGCAGCAGATTAAATAACTGGTCCTTAATTTCACAGAAAATTTTCACATTGTACAATGTGTGGGCTTGTATTTTCCTCCACATCCACCAAATAGAACTTAATTTCTTAGAGAACTTTCCCTTGATATATGCAAATATGTCCACTGCCATCTGTTAGAACCTCTTTTGGCTAGGTGGTATTTCAGAGAGATTAACAAAAAAATAATCTCAGATAAATGGGTTTAATTCTTTCCTACAAGCTCTGTAACTTTGTGACTTTAAGCAAGACATTTGACATTATTGTTTATTTCTTTGTTAAGTGGGTACAGAGTCAGTGTCTAGTCCCTGGCTTATTGCAAAGATAAAGTAAGCTAACGAAAGTAAAGCCCTGACCACATTATCAGGCTCAGAGCAAGTCAGCATTTCTTTTCCTAGTTCTTAAACCCCTTTGTTTTAAAGATTACCAGGTGATTGACCATCTTTGTCCCAGTTATTGTTATGGGATAGCTCCCACGTTCATCATCTCATATAAAAGAAGGAGGCCTTCAGATCTGCCTAACTTCATGGTCTGTTATGGTAACCACATGTCTTGGAGGTGAATTAGCCTTTTCCTAGGTACTCTTCTCAATGGATTTTATTGTGGAGCTTGAGGCTCAAATTTTGACATAGCACAACTATTTCCATGACAACTGGTTTAAAAAGAATAGTTAGGGAAATTATTTCATGTGATAACCAACAGATTAGAATACCAGAATGAAAATCTCTTGTTTAATGACGGGGTTTTCAAGGAATGAAAAAGATGATGCTTTTTCTTAATTAATATGATGTCCAAACTTCTCTCATTCAGAAATCTTTTTGCATCAGCTTGCAATCATATGAAATCCCAAAAAAAGAACAGAAAATTCATGTTTTCACAGCACTTCCTTGGGCCTGTTTAAAAAAAGCAATGCCTGCTTTGTTTTGCTATAATCCCTCATTCTTTGAGATTTAAAGGGACATGGTACTGCATTTTGAAGCCAGCACATCTACAAAACCAAGTCGATTTCCTCTAGGAATAAATCCCTTATAAAACTCCTGTTCAACAAATTTAAATATAATAATGGCTTTGACTGAGACCGTATTCAGTGAAATCCATTGATGGAGACCACCCAAAAGTTCAATAAAACCAAACAAGGGAGTCTTTTAGGTAAGCAGTCTTAGTGCACAAACTTATGATAGCTTGAGTTTAATTGTTAGTTGGGTGGATACAGGACAAGATAGTTATCTGTTTATTTTTCTTTCTAAATAAATGTCATCACTTCCCTTTTTTCACTCTTCCCACTGTAGCTTCTCAGGTGTTCAATGGTGTGCCCAGCTTCTTGGGAAAAGACCAGCCAACACAGTGACGAAAAGGTTTCATTGAATATTAAGAAAAATGTCCCACCACTCTCCAGTGTTAGGCCACAAAAGAAAAAGGTGTGAAGATTTGGATGAATAATGGCTGTTATCTAAATACAGAATGCATGAATACAATCCTTGTTCTCTTTGTACCACATGGATGCTTGCTAGAGAGGATTAGTTAGAGGGGATCTGTATCTATAACCATAATTCCTAACCATGAGGAATTGATTACAGTACTCTCCTCTGACAAAAGCAAACTCTGCATTTGCTCCAGTGCCTAATATGAAATGGCGCAGATGGAATGGATTTTTAAGCTTGCAGTGATGATTCCCACATTCCACATCAGAGTATTAGGAGTTGATACACAGCTCTGGTTCCTGACTCCAACTTCCTGCCACTGAAAACCCTCATAGGCAGTGGTGTTGTCTGAAATGGATGGACTCCCAATGAAACTGTTAAATAGGGCCCGGCACGATAGCATAGGGATTTAAGTCCTCACCTTGTACGCGCCAGGATCCCACACGGGTGCCGATTCTAATTCCTGCAGCCCCTTTCCATCCAGCTCCCTGCTTGTGGTCTGGGGAAGTAGTCCAGGATGGCCCAAAGCCTTGGGACCCTGTACCCATGTGGGAAACCTAGAAGAAGCTCCTGGCTCCTGGCTTCAGATCTGCTCAGCTGCAGCTAGTGCAGCCGAATGGGGAGTGACACATCCGATGGAAGATCTTCCTCTCTGTCTCTCCCCCTTTGCATATCTGACTTGGCAATAGAAATAAATAAATCTTTAAGAAAAGAAACTGTTAAATATATCTTGATAATAGGATACTGGACTCTTGGTCAGTATCCATGCCCACAATGTCAGGATACACTTAAATAGCAGAATGATGTACTTATGACTGTTTCTGAACTATAGTGTTTTTTTTTTAATTAATTATTTTGCATTATGTGACAGTTTCATAGGCTCTGGGAATCCCCAACCCCTCCCCCTCCCCCCCCCCGGTGGATTCCTCCACCTTGATGCAGTATTTGAACTATAGTATTTTAATAATATAGGAGAATTAGTGAAGGGTCGAGGAGGTAGTTTGGGGAGGGAGTAAAGAAAATCCTAGAGCCTATGGAATTGTGCCACCCACTGGGAGACTGGATTGAGTTCTTGACTCCCAGCTTTGACCCCAATCCCCCTGATCTGTTTGGGCATTCAGTGAGTAAACTAGCAGATCTAAAACTTCTCTGCCTCTTGAATATAATAGAATGGCATTGTTTTTGCTGTTAGACTATGCAAATCATCCCATATGTTTTATTTTAAAGTAGTATTCAGTTATTTATTGAAAAGCAAAATAATCGGGGGAGAAAGGACAGGGAAGGAGAGATGATCAGAGAGAGAGAGAGAGAGAGAGAGAGAGAGATTGATTAGCAACCTGAAAGAAAATGAAAGCTGAGAAAATAGTTCTCAGAGCCAGCAAAATTAAGACCAGATCCTAATTCTTCAACCCAACTGCTGCTTCCACATATGTATATTTCTGTCTCATTTTTCCACCCATATATATATATATGTATATATATGAAGTTATAAACATCAACAAATAGTTTTTATCCTGTTCTTTATCATTCTATGTCAAGACTATCTTCACAATCATCATCTAAATAATGATTAACTATTTCTTGATATCCTAATGTAGCTCACTGCTTATTTTTGTAAAGTTTTATTGGAACACAGCTATGTTTATTTATTTATTTATTTATTTTGCTTAAGGCCACTTTAATACTAGCTAAGCTAGTAGTTGTGACAGAAACTCTCTATCCTAAAAAGCCTAAAATATTTACTGTCTGTCCTTCTACATAAAAACTCTACTAACCACTGGCAAACATATCATCAAGCGAATATTCCATGATTTATTTAAACATTTTCTTTTTTTTTTCAGAACAATTATTTAGCATTTTCTGGGATTTCTAATACTTCATTGAATATATTCATGCTTTTCTTGCTTTCTGCTTTAAAAGAATTTCCTTACTTTAAATTCTTGAGTTGGATTATTGTTCTAAAATGTTTGAAAATCATAATAGCTCCTAGTTTCTAGATAAAAAGTTATGAAACAAAGCAGCATGTTCTACGACAGCACATTCCTCTCCCAGAGAACAAGCATGCATTTGGCACTGTGGAGCTCTGCCGACTATGCATCATGCTACCTGTTGTTGTCTAAGGTGAGTGTGTGTTGTGTGTTCTGAGTTGAGTGTGTTCTGAGGTGAGCGTGTGTGTTATATGTTTTAGTTAATTGCCATATACCATGTGCGATAACAATCCTGCAAATGTTTCGTGGGGGATGGGATTCCTCTCAGACAAATTTGCTACACAAAATCCTGCTTTTACTGCAATATCCAATTCAACAATCTTAAAATAAACACCAGAGTTGGATAAAACCAATCTCATAATTTATGGCTTTTAGTGCAGTAGGGATATGACAAGTCTTGTTTTCAAAGTTGTTAAAGAGTTTAAAGAGAGCAATAGCAGATAATTAAACCAAGTCCAGGGTACTTCTCAATGTGGTGCCCTTGATGAGTACGTAAGTTGCATACCTATGAATTTGCCCCTTTAGATGTTTGAAGATATTTTGGAAATCAAAGCAATTAAACTCACTATTAAATACAAGAACCAGCCCCTACTGTCAAGCCCTCCTGAAACTATTAATCATGATAAGTGGACAGAGAAGAAAAAAAAAATCTGGAAGATGCATTTGGCTGCCCTGCACCTGGAGGATGGAGCACTAGGCTCTACTGTGACTTCCAGGGAACAGTCCATATCCCCTTCCCTACCCCTTCTGTGGTTAAGAGGACAGGCTGTCAACTGTGCATGCCTGAATTCAAGTCTTAACTCTGAGAACTAACTAGCAGAGTACTCTCCCTGTGCATAGCTTCTCGGGAAGGTCAGGACATGGTCCTTGCCCACTGATAATCAGGATCTGAGAGGAAGGATATCTTACAAACCAGAGATGAGGCAGGTTATACTATTTGAAATAAAAGGCTGGTCCTCTGACATTTAACTCACTCCTGTGCTAACTGTGACATACAACTACAACACCTCATTTCAATTTTTTTATTGAAAGATGAGTATGAGGCAATTAGAGCCAATGGGCTGTGGAGGGGGCAGAGAAATGGCCTCAAAATGTGGTATCTGCTCTCAGGTGTCAATATAATGTTCATCTTACTGTGCACGGGAGTCATGGGACTTTTCTAAAAAACAAACAATAATTCCAAAGTATGCTTTTTCCCTGCCTTCCTCATATCCTCCCATACATAACTTTCCTATCTCAGTGGAGATTCTGTTTTTCCCCTTAAAATGGTTCTTCTATGTATACTCATCTTTTATCTGTCTCTCTTGCTTTCTCTATCTCACTTTCACTCCATCACTCTTTCTATGTCTTTCATCAATATCCCATCTTCTGGCTCATGCTGAAACCAAGAACAACCCTTTAGCTCAAAATCAGAGCTTTGAAGTTGTAAAACACTGGTAATTAAGACACTCACCTGTAAAAGGGCAGAGATGTGGTGGCTGTAGGAGAAAGCAGTCTAGCTTCCAGTGGCCAGTTTGCAATATTCACTGAGCTCCTGCGCTGAGTTGTGTTGATTTCTAGATCGTCTGAACTCAATGCAATTTGTCATGATATTTCTATATATTTTTAAAAGATTTGTTTTATTTTTATTTGAAAGGCAGATTTTACAGAGAATAGACACACACACACACACACACACACACACACACACACGGAGAGAGAGAGAGGCATATGGAGGTTAAGCCCACTATACCACAGCACCTACAGGCCCCTGATATTTCTATTTTACCGTGCAACAAGACTGGATAGACTTCCCTGGAATGGAGAACTTGTGTGCCATACAATGAGTCCTAGCACAGGAAAATTCTGTATGTGTCACGCAAACATGTATTTCTTCCATATCACGGTTTCAGGGTAGAACCCCTGTGTAGCTCAAATTCGATCTCTACTTCTTACTTGCCCCCTACCAGCCATGTGAGCTAGTCAGTGAGGCCCTCTATTCCTCAATTTCCTATAACTTGGAGAGTTGTGAGTCAAATCCATGTAATGTTTAGCACCCCTGTTTTTGGCACCTATTAGCACTTAGTAAGTATTAGTATTAGCTATCAAAATGAGGTGAAATACTAACATCAAATAAGTGCTAACCATTTGCATGTACATTAATTTGAACTCTTATTAGGTTAGGAATTATCATCCCTCTTTCACAACTAGAAAAATATAAAATCAGAGAAATATGTTTTGTTCTTATCCCAGATCTCACAGTGAGTAGCAGAGCTGGGGTTCTAGCCTGGGGCTATCTAACTCCAAAGACTATACTTTCCACCCTTCTTCACCTGACTCCAGCAGTCAGACTATCCGGGCTTTAACTGGAAAAACTCTCAGCCCAGCTTTCTCTGTCACCTGCCAAAACTGCCACCCATGACCAAAGGTAGAGAATAGGTTCCTTGACAATGTTCAGTCCCCAGCTATGGATGCAGTGTGCTCTTATGTCTCCTCGGGCTCCCTGATGAGCACTTTCTGTGACTGTGGCTCAGGAAGTCTGAGGACAGCGGGCAGGAGGTCAGCTCTTTAATTCCATAACTGTTCACTCACTGACTGCTTAGTGAGAAACTGCGATGACAGCCGGGATGCCTTCCATGATGAGTAATTGCCCTGTCACACAAATCTATTTAGACCACATCCTTCTGGAGTACAACCACCAGTTGATTTAAGATGCAAACCTTTTGTAGCCCATTGCCAGGAAGATGAAATATAGAGTTTACCCAGACTTTTCTTTGCTGAAGTATTTATTGTAAATCATTAACTGCTGTGAGTTGCCATCCATATATCAAGCAATTCCAATCCAGCTCCGGGTGCTGAAAGAATTCTCTATGCTTTTTTAGAAAATGTACCATTTGTCCAAGAATATAATTACTGCATGTTTTTAAAATACCAAGCTCATATGTTGCATGGAGATACTCAGGCCCAAGGATACTCAATTAACTGAGAACTGTCAATGTGGTTTTTAATGTAGGAACCACAAGTCTTTGGGGATGTTTCTGAACATGGATAATAAATGCATCGCCTACTATTTAGGCTTTCAGCCAGAGAGGGGAAGGAGTGGACAAGCAAGACATAGACTGTTCTGAGCCTTTCGTTGAGCATATTATATAGCTCCTTTAATTCTCACAACAATCCTAATGGAAAAGTTTTATCATCATCTTTATTTTATAGATGAATAGCCACAGGATCACCATCTCACACTATGAGACAATAAAACCACAATCTACGATGAAAATGATTAACTTTCCCAAGTCTCTATGCTAGTAAGCCACACACAGAGACTTGCAGCTCCAACCAGCTTATTGCTGGATTCTGCTGGTCTAATTCTACTGTGGGTGGCTTTATAACAAATAGGATGGCTGAAGTCCCCCATCATCAGGGCTACCATTCAGCTGAATGGAGGAAAGCTGCTATGTATAGCAAGCATTTTCATCTCGCCACCAACAAAGATCAAGGACATGAAATCTGAATCCCCCAGTGGTGGGAGAAAGAGTGCAGTTCTATTTCCACCCGAAGCATGTCCAGAGCATGCAGCAATATGGGCAGTCAATTAGTATGAATGGATTTGAGCAAAACACCAACTTTGATTGATGCTGAAAGCACATCCATGTGGGGGCACACAAAGGCAAGAAGAAGGGTGGTCATACGAAGCAGGGATCTGCTTAAAAATTCTAATCCTCATAAGCTTCTGAGGAAGCTGTTCTTTTCACTGGGTGGGTTTTTAATATTTATTGCTGAAGGCTGTTAATCCTAGTTAAAATAGCATGTCCACAGGAAAAGAACTCCTATAGCTACAACAAACACATGTGGTCCCAGCATTTAAAATCATTCATGAGACTCACAAAGAGTACTGGTGACCCGGAAGTGAATCTTCACAGATTTCAGGAAGTGCTGCTGCCCAGAGGAAGTTGAGCTCAAAAGACAGTTTGTGTGGACAGGATCTGGCTGAGTAAGCCTCTGAGTGGAAGACCCTAGCTTTATGGCAGAAAACTGTCCATGTGCTTCACAGATGAGGAAGTACAAACTCAGTTTTCATCAACCAGCACCTGAATCCTAACTCTGCCATCTATAATTTTCATTATCCTTATCCCTAAAATGTAAATAATGATGGTTAGTTGTTTTGTCTTGGAGATCATATGAGACAATGAATACAAATCACTTAACAGACTGTGTGTCAAATCAGGAACCCGTGTGTTGTTTTTGCTGTAATTGTTAATCTTGCATGACTTTCCCCAATGTTACTTTTTTTTCCCCCAAGGAAAGAAAAAAAGATGCTGGATATTAACTAAAAGATAGCAACTGGGAGGGCCTGTAGGATAGAGCCAGAACATTATTGTTCAATCTTCTATTGAAAAAAAATCTGATTCAAATCTGGCTCAAGTTGGGAAGGAAAGCAAGAGCTTTTCCCTTCAAAGAGGAACAGTGGAAAATTAACTGCTTATCCAAATGATGCTTCCATTGGAAGATAAACCATATTGCTTGCTTCCAAACACATCATCATACAGGGTCTAACCAGACCTGAACCAGTGTGGAATTTTATTATCTGAAAGTTTATCTGCCAGGTCTCCAACTGTTGCACACCCATTTTTGGGTCTTCTCACAGATTTGAACCACTCAGTGAAATTTTTCTCAGTGCCTGTTGCTATCACTCACACTGTATCAGTTATAGGTTTCTCTTTCTGCTTTGGGTGAGTCCTACTCTGGGATTACTCAGAGTACATTGCTTTACTTACATATGCAGAATGATTCTAACCTCATCCTCTGGTCTGTTCAAGCTCACGAATGGATGGGGGACCACTGCTTCCTTACCTCAAAAAAAAAAAGATTAAATATTTTAAAAATTATTGCAGCTAGTATTCCCACATGAAATAAAAATGAAAACAGGGCCAACTGTAAAAATGAACTCAACTTTCAATTGGTATAAGCTTAAATGTAGCTAGAATTATAGTACCTTCTTTCTTATTTCTTTCTTGGTGGGCCTCTGATTTGTTCTTGTCTTATACTCAGGCCTAATCTGGTTATTGAGAACCTACCACTAAGCCCAGATTATAAAACTAGAATAGAATAGCAAATATCCATTTCTAGACTAAATCCCGCACAGCTCTCCCAGTCTCAATGAAAAGGTTTTTAGACTCTTATGCTTATTATTTCCAAGAAACATGTCCAGCTCATCAAGAAGAGCTCAGAATATTGTTTCCTTTCCCATCTTTTGCATTATTGCTCACAGTAACGGAGTCTCCTAACTGCTTCTTCTCTCATCTTGCTCCTCTTTCTATTCCCCATGCTGTTGTCACAGAGGACTTTCTAAAATTCAAATCCCATTATGCCCCTACTTATTTTAATATTGTTCAGTGCCTCCTCAGATCTTCAAACATGCTTTGTAAATCAGGAGAGGCATAGAAAGATACCAGTGTTGATAGAGTGTATGAAGGCAAGCATAAACGTGACAGATTTTCTGTTATGCTAATGTTAATAAGTATAAAATATTATTTATGTAGCAACATACAGGAACATGTTACAGAGTGGTGCATATTAAAGACAAAATGTGGGATTCCAGGTATATTTCACACTTGAAGTCACTGGCTCCCAACCATACCACAGAGCCTATATAAGGAGATAAATAATCACTCTTGTAAGATCATAGAAGGAAACGGCTGGCAAAGCACTTTCCTGAAGGATAAGAGAAAATGCCTTAGGCCAGGTGCAATGACCTTGCTGCTAAAGTCCTCACCTTGAATATGCCAGGATCCCATATGGGTGCCGGTTCTAATCCAGGCAGCCCCGCGTCCCATCCAGCTCCCTTCTTGTGACCTGGGAAAGCAGTTGAGGACGGCCCAAAGCCTTGGGACCCTGCACCTGCATGGGAGACCCTGAAGAAGCTCTGGGCTTTAGTTTCAGATTGGCTCAGTTCCAGCCATTGCGGCTACTTGGGGAGTGAAGCATCAGATGGAAGATCTTCCTCTCTGTCTCTTCTCTGTATATCCGCCTTTCAATAAAAATAAATAAATCTTTAAAAAATGAGAGAGAAAGAGGGAGAGAGAGAGAAAGAGAGAGAGAGAAAATGCCTTGGTATAAACAAAACTCTGAAATCAGGAGCTAGTTTTTTCTTCCCAGCCTCATGTTTCTTGCTAAACCCCAATCTTTTCAGTATTCCATGCTACTTACCATTCATGCATAATGTCAGTTTAAAGCCTCTTTGATAATTTCTATTCTGTCTATGTCTATGTTTCTATTCTGTCTATGTTCTATTTTGTCTATGTCTCTGAAACACCTGTCTTCAGGTACTCACCTTTCTAAAAAGTTGGAGGGTGGAGGTTAACTTTAACCCTTCTTTTCCTTTCCTTCAAAGAATCCAGGTCAAATGTATCCCCAGGTATGTTCCAAGATGTTATTGCAGTGATGAATGTGTACCTAAGCCAGCTTACCTCTGCTCAACACGTAATGCTTCATCTCTTAAACATTAGGGAACAGTGAATGGTGGAGGGCTGGACACTGGGGCTTTGCTCCCTAAGCTTGCATTCAGGATTACCCGTTAATCAACTGGATAATCTGTCTTGGACTATTTAGTTCATAATTCTGTGCTTTAAACTCTTCACCTGCAAAATTGGGATTATAGCAAAATTGTGCAAAGAAGACCAAAGGGTTCTGATGTGTCAAATGCTTCAATGGGCTGCACATACATAAATACTAGTTAGTATCTTTACTGAGTAGTCCTTGATACTGGGGAAGAGTCTACAGCAACTACATAATTTTCTCTATCTCATAAAAATTTGGTTAAGAATTGTCTAGTATCTTGAAGAGTGGCTCAGATCCCAGGTATTCTTTACATGGCCACTTCGCAGCCTGAGTCCTGTAATTTGCAGGACAGGGATACACTGAGATAATGTTTTAGGTGTCTTTTTTTCCCCATAAACATCAGGGAATTCTTAAGCACCTGCATCTCACTCCTTTTAACTGTGGGGAATAAACAGTGAAAGAGATAGGAAATGAGGAAAATATTTCTAAAAGAGAGATTGTGAGAGAAAAATTTAATGTGTAACTGATTCAGATATTTAAATTGAGATATGATTCACGTACAAGAGTATTAGCTTTAAGTCTAAAGAATATGCATTGAAGAAAGAGGAAGAAGGAAGCTGACATTTTTTGCCAGTTGATGTGCCTGTTTCAACTCTCAATCCCTTGCTCATTCCTTGTAAAGGGGATAATATCAGTGGAGGGAAAAAAAACACAAAGGCTTGAGATATCAGGATACTTAGATCATGGGATCTAAAGCTCCTCACCAGCCACCAAATTAAAACATGATGGCATTTGCTCCTACTGAAATCCAATATCCTTGATGTTTTAAGGCAAAGGATGTTATTTTAATTATTTTTAATTAATGAAATCTCCATTCTCTGAAAAACAGACCCCTCACATCCCACTCCTTCCTCCCTCACCCCAAATGTTGGAAGGAACTTCTAAGTTAAGTGTCTTATCCTCCGGAGTGTTGGAGGGCAATACACATACAAAGGCCCTCACAGGTCCCTGAAAATCTTCATTTCTGCTCCCTTGGGTGCTCCTGATAGCCTGCCTTTCCTTGGACCTCAGGTTGAGCGTTAGTGAGGCTTGAACAGGGTCAAGGACCTGGTCATCAATTCCTCTTGGGCATAACTTGTTAATCCACTGCTAATGAGCCAAGATGTAAAACTTACTTGCTGGACCCACAGGAGCCCAGCCCACTGGGACATGAACCAATTGACCATGTTCTAGCCAGGAATTTGTATGACTCAGAGAGGAGGAAAAAAGCTTGATCTT
Organism: Ochotona princeps; assembly: GCF_030435755.1. Taxonomy (NCBI): domain Eukaryota; kingdom Metazoa; phylum Chordata; class Mammalia; order Lagomorpha; family Ochotonidae; genus Ochotona; species Ochotona princeps. Next base: position 42,919,262 of record NC_080845.1, read on the forward strand.
AACCACCCTTGCCTGCAAGATTTATTGCATGGGTGGGTAATTACCCTGGTTATTCACGCTAAGGCATTCTTCCCATCATTTTTTTTTGCCAGTTGTTATAGTTTTTGATTGCCTTTTAATTTAGAAGTTAGCAGTGAAAGATTCACATTGAGGAAAGGAGAAAGCATAGTGTCTCCCTGGTGAGACTGTCTTCATGCCTTTGCCAGATTGTGGCCTTCCATGCGAGGAGCAGAGTGCAAGGGACTGGTACAATGGAAAGAGCAGCTTACCTATTTCAGTCAAATCTCAGTTCTGCCACTTTCCAACTACTTGAACTTCTGTATTATACTTAGCTTCTGTCACCTCAGTGTTCTACCTCATGAGACTGCTGTGGAGGATAATTGCCAATGAATGGAATAATGGTAGAAGAATGTCTAGCAAAAGAGAGAGATCAGAATCTATCTTTTTTCCCCCCTGCTGGTGCTTAGATATAATTCTTTCCACTATAGGCATTACTGATTGACCTCTATTAAGGGTTAGTTGCCTGTTGTTAACAGGAGACATACTGGCAGTATTTTGGAGGTGCTTACTATCTCTCTCTGGGAGAGAAGACACAATTAGCAAATAAGATGGTCTTCACTAAAATGCTCAATTACCCAGTAATTGAGACTGGGATAAAATCTATGTGAGCTCTGGTTGTTAGGTTCAGCTTCATGGAGAAGACAATGTGAACTAAAGAATGTGATACACTTCCCTGAGGTAATTCCCGATATTCTATAAATGTTGACTGTGTTATGATTGTGCAGATTGAATATTTGAAATTAATAGTTTTCTACTTTAGTATGTAAGCTGTTCAGAAAAAAAAATGAGTTCTAAAAGAGCTATGATCTGAGGCCAGTGCTGTGGCATAGCAGGTAATACACATATAGTGCCAGCATCCCAGATGGGCTTGGGTTTGAGTCCTGGCTGCTCAATTTCTGAGCCAACTCCCTGCTTATGCACTTGGGAAAGCATCACAAAATTGATCAAGTCTTTGGGCTTTTGCTGCACCCACATAGGAGACCCAGAAAAAGCTCTTGGCTCTTGGCTTCAGATCAGCCCAACTCCAGCTGTTACATTTTAAGAAGTATATTGATTTCTAAACTAAATTAATATTAAAATTTGTTTTTAATTTAGTGTAGGAGCAGAACAACAGAGACCAAGCTTCCATCAGTGGTTCACTTTTCCAAAGCTACAAAGCTAGGATCTAGGAGTCCCACCTGCATTTCCCACATTGGTGACAAGGATGCCAACTGCTTGAGCCATCACTCATTGCCTTCCAGGATGCACATTCACCACAAGGCTGACTCAGGAACAGAGCTGGGAATTGAACCCAGGCCCTCTGGTAAAGGGTGTAGGCATCCTACACACTTAAATATTAAAGATAATTTGTGAGTATGTGGTATGGGAATAAAGTCTGAAAAATTCTGCTGGTGGAATCATGATCTACTTATGGATAGTGTGGATGAAAAAAAATATGCACTGTGATCTAGGGTAACTGCTTTCATCTTCTGGGACTCATTTTCTTAATTTATTTAGTAGAAATAATGAATATGTGTTGCTTTATAGAGTTGGAGAGTTTAGAACGCTGCATTCTCTGTGTTATAAAGAACAAAAGGGTGATACTGGTTTGAAGGCTGTCAATGTGTAAGTGAGCCCTAGTGGTACAAGATGTTCCAGCAGGAATTTGATAGCAAAAGCTAATCTCCCCACAGTGATGAAAGCTAATGGTCAGCGTATTACAGTGTGGTTCCCAGGAAGGGACTCCAGCATTTCCATTCAAACTGTTGTGTAGTATTTAGGGTCACATGTATACATACTGTACAATCAGAGAAACCATGCCCTTGGACATCTGGGAGCACACCCCTGCCAGTGTTCAAAGAGCTGATACGGTGCCACACAAATAATGATATGAGTGATTTTTTCCAAGGTGTGAATAAATATCTTGTCAACTGTGATGAATTTACTGAGTCTTTGAGGCTCTGCTCCAGGGAACCCCTGGGCTCAGCCAAGTCTTGCTTCTGATTTTTAAAAAAATTTTGTTGATGAGCATTTTATTCCAATGTTTCCAAATGTTAGCCAATTTTTAATTGGGTGGTGAATAATTTTTATATAAAGGTATTTGGTTCCACCAAGAGGTGTGCGTGCGTGTGTGTGTGTATACATATATATATATATATATATATATATATATATACTTTTAGTATGTATGTATATATATATACATATACGTATATATACATATACACATACGTATATATATATGTATATATATACATGCATACTAAAAGTATATATATATATACTTTTTTCTCACCTACATTGCATTTCTAACTCGTCACACATAGTTTACAGTTTCAGAATTTAGGGAAAAATTTACTTATTTGAAAGACATAATTACAGAGAGAGAAAAAGAGATGTCTTCCATCCACTGATACATTGCCTAGTGGCTACAATGATGGGTTGGTCCAGGCCAAAGCTGGAGCCAGGAGCCAGGAGCCAGGAACTTCTTTTGAGTCTTCCATGCATGTGGCAGGGACCCAAGGACTTAAGACTTTTTTCACTGATTTCCCAGCCACATTAGCAGGATAGCTGGGTTGGAAGTGGAATAGCCAGGACTCGAACAGGATCTCTTATGGATTCTGGAACTTCAGGTTAACCAACTCTTCTAATAGCTCTGGCTGCAGTTTTACAATTTTAAATATATTATTATTCAGTCACACCAGTCAATCATCAGACACTGTCTGATACAGAAATGCTCAAATCAAAGATTTCTGGGAAAAAATCTGAAACATTTATTTCCAGGCTATCTATTTTGAATTCCAGTTCCAATTTCAAAGGCTACTGAATATGCTCCAGTGCATATGGAATTACTCTCTTAGTGATTCTCAGTATACAGTAGCATGTACAGATATTGAAAAATCCCATGTCAAGCAGTTTTCAACCCAGTTGTGTTTCTTGATGCAACTCTTAGGTGAAATTATGAATATTTCTTAGAAAACAGAAGACATGCTATGCCAACATAGATTCTTGTGGCCATATCAGCCTTTCATTCACTATGCTGAAAACTTGGGTAACTTACTCATTTTCTTCTATTCCCTCACTCAACCTATCTCCAAGCCCTATTGGTCCTACCTTAGAAGCATTTCTAGAGTACTTCCTCATTTTTCTATTCCACCTGTGAAAAACAGTAGCTGAGCCCTGCTCATGTCTGTCTTGAATGTCTAGACTGCTTCCCTACCTTGAGTGTCTTCTCTTTAATTCATCATTCAGTTATTGTCTTATAAATCTCATCATGTTAATTATCTATATACAACTTCTCATTATTCCTCACTGCTCACACAATATAGCCCAATTATAATGTCAGTGCTGACAGTAATCCTTGGCAAAGAATATAGGTGGCAGATATAAGCATAGTGTTTAGAATCAGACAGGAAGACAAGTAATCCAATCAAAAGATAACTGATTCTGGTAAAAATGTTCTTGAAGTCCATGCAGATGAGGAGGTCTTCAAAAACTTTATGGAAGATGAAAATGTTTGGCCTAGTGGGTAATAAAACCGTATCTCCTTCCAGGGTGCCTAAATTCAATCCCCCACTCTAGATCCCAATTTCAGTTTTCTACCAATACAAACCCTGAGATGCAGAAATGGTTAGAGTGATTGGGTCCCTGCCATCCACATGTAACTCTGTGATTCAGTTACTGACTTCATTTCAGCCCTGTCCTGTCTGTTGTGGATATGTGGGGAGTGAGTCAGCAGAAAAATACAGGTTCTCTCTTTCTCTCAAATTAAAAAAGTTTATCAAAAATGTGTTTTATAAAAATACTAATCCTAGATTTCATTTTTATTGCACCAAAATTACCCTATCTCTTAATCTCATTTTCCATGAACTTCCCAAATAATTTACTGACTTAATTGCTTGAACATCAGAATCATGCACACACAAACACACACAGTTTGCAAAAGAAAGAGAGAGAGAATGTTTTATCCATTGGGTCACTCTCCAAATGACCACAACAGGGTGGCTTGGGCCACACTAAAGCCAATGGCCAGAAACTCTTTGTTGCCTTACAAGGACGGCAGTAGCCCAAGTACTTGGGCTTTCCCAAGTGTATTAGAAAACACTGAATGAGAAGCAGAGCGTGTTCCACAGTGCTGGGCCCCCCATTAACTTTTCAAGGTTCTCCTATAGTCTTGAGTAAGCCCTGAAACATTCTTAAATCCTTCTAAGCCTCAGTTTCCTCAGATATAAAATGAGTAATTACTGATTTTCTAAGGTTATAGTAAGGGTAAAGTGAGATGATGCATGTACAAGACTTAACATAGCATCCAAGATATGAAAAGTACTTACAATTTTACCATTTTGTTAGCATTATACAATACTTTAAATGACTGGGACCTAACTCATCAGTTCCGTTATTTTATAGACTTTCCACAGCCATGTATGTTTCCATTACAGGAAACCTACAGTCGATTTTTGGCATGGCAGACCTTTGCCTATCTCCAGGATTTTGCACTCTCTGCTCCCTCTCTGGACATTCCTATTCTCCATCTCTACAACAGAAATATCCTTGCTACCCCCTATCAAATCTTGTTCTACAAATTGAAAGCCCGTCTGTCTCTCTCTGTCTGACATAAAACCCATGTATTTTTCTATATGGAAAGTTCTTGAAACCAAAATCTGTTTACTCAGAATTGGGTGGATAGACAACCTATTGATTGAACATGTGTGATTGTCTACATTCCTTCAGAGTGAGAGCAGGAAGGTTCTTCTTGGTTGGCAGGAAGATCAGATTAAAATCAGTAAAGAGAAGGACTCTAAAGACTAGCACCCTGGAAGCAGAAACTAAGAAGGAGGGAGCAACCAGAACCCCATGATAAATTACATAGGGTTAAAGCATAGCCTGTGGAGGTTATTACAGAATTCACGTTCACTTCAAGAAACACTATATAACAGGACCATTGTAGCTAGATACCATAGCATTCTTCTTGATGATTCCAAAACAATAAAAAAGTAATAACAATTATGAGGCATCCATGCCTTTTGTTAAGTGCTTGTGATTGTCCTAGCATTATTCGTTTTTTTTTTAATATTGAGAATTTTTAATTTGTCCTTATTGTAGATATTGCTGTTTTGCCTCATCCCTTTCCCCATTTTAGAAACAAGAAAAGGGAGGCTTAGAGACATTATGAGATTCTTTCTGGATACTCAGTGAACGACAGAGTACTATCGATCCTAGGATTAGTGATTCCTATCATTTATAACATTGTCTCCTTATAAGATTATGATGATTGATGAGCTCTATTCTAGCAGGAATTGAATAATATCAATATATAATATTTATGATGATTAATATGTATAATTAAGATGTAGTTTATTAAATTTTTTATCTAGTATTGTTGACATTTAAAAAATATTGGTGTGTGCTTAGCTAACTGCAGAATGCCTATAAGTAGGTTATCTTGCTTTTCTCAGCTGCTAAATAAATGATGCTTCAAACAGATGACTTTAAGAAGTTAAATTTCCAGAAGAAATCTAGTGGCTGTGAGCATCTTTGTGTGGCACAGGCCAAATATAAAATCTACATTAACTAAAGTTTTGGGGGCTTGTGGCCTCATAGGAGGTTCTAAGATTTGAGGTTCTAAGATTTGAGGTTGAAAACACATGATTTGGGATGAGTGGATTCAGCGTTCTTCTGGTCTTGATTTTGTTTCAGAGTCAGATTATTGTGTCCACTTTTCCCTCTCTGCCTGCCAAGGATCTTGCATAAAAGTGAAATTACATCTGTGGGGGAACATGGCTATTCCCTGTCCTTTCCAGTTTGTCCTTAGGGTGTCACCTTTTAAAACCAACCCTTGTCTCTCTTCCTATTCAAGTTAGATCCTCCCTCCCTTGTCTGATTCTTAGCCAAGCATAGCAAGGCCAGCTGGTGAGAGCCTAGTTAAAAAAAAAAAAAACAATGGCACCAGACCCTGTTTAAAGGGATTCTGCTTGTGCCAGTCAAAGATTCCTGGCTTGGAACAGTTGATTTTGAGTTGTGGCCCATCCTCTGACCATATTGAAGTGCTGTGTTCAGGAGGGATTAAATGCCTTGTGAACTGGAGTAAGAAGAGGAGGAAGAAAGAGGTCATTGTGGGCCTACAGGGAATCAATATTGTCTATTTGTAAAAGCCTGTGTCTGTTCCCAGACACCATCTGGGGCTGTGTGACTCAAAGTCAGCTACAAAAGAGGAATAAAAGTTAAATTAGGATGGGAGAACTATCCAAGGAAAGGTTTGCAAGGTAGCTTGCATAGAAAAACAGACAGCATCAAAGGCATTACATAGAAGAGAGGAATCAACAGGAGGAGGGAGAGAAATTCTTAGGCACACCTGAATACAGTTCCTCTGTGCTTCCTTCTGCCTTTACCAAATGTCCTCCTGATGCAAATAAACAATCATTTCTACAGCAGTTACAATTTCTTTGTTAATTCTTGAGTGACTTTAGCATGCTTTTACAGAAGTGTTTTTATTTTTGATAAAATCAACATTTCCAATGGATTTCAAACTTGAACCTCGTGGGCCATGAATAGAGGATAGGGAGTAGTAAAAATTTGGAGTGATCATGCTACCGTCCTTACAGCAAGATGAACATTCCTTCTCTTTAAGAATGTGTGTCTTTATTTTTCTCTGGGGGATCATGGTATCCGAAGGAAGACAGAGCAGCAAAGATGTCCTAAAGAAGCTGAAAATACTGATGTGTGATGGAGAAAGATGACCAGGCAAAAGCTAAGTTAGTTCAAAGAAATAATCTTGCTTTAGTTTTGAAATACCATTGAAACCTCCTTCAATAGTCTTCTGAAATTAGAGGAATCTAGGAAAATAAATGTCTTTCCCTGGAAGGTCAACCTGCAGAATGTTGGTCTCTTCAGTGGTATAATACCTGCTGAGTATGATGCTTAAGCAGAAGTGATGAATTCTTTAGTGCTAAACAAATTCTGATGCTGAGATGAATTTTCTGTGTGTCACTGGATAAGTTAATTAATAATTACAATCTTCAATCTTCTCTAACAAATTAAAAATGGCAAAACTGAATCTACTAAGAGGATATTGTTTTACAGTAGGAAAGAAATGTAGTAGGAATTTAACAAATTAGTATTAGGAAGGCAGATGTCTTGTGCATGATCAATGTTTTATTTGAGAGGGAACTTCACTAATAAAAATAGTCATATACACTTCACTAATAGTCATCCACCTGACTATCCTATTCCTCTTATTCTCCATTATATTCCCACCGACAGAAGTCCAATTGACCACAATACTTCTGTATTCACGCACCTACAGTTTTCATGACCCAACTAAATCTACTTTTCATCCTCTACTCCAAGCCTAGTCTGCTTCCCACATCCACCTCTGTACATTGTTTTCTTAGGAGAGATGATGTTGCAGCCTCACTGCACCTATAATAAAATGGTTCTTTCTCTTAGAAATTTGTGGCTTCATTTTTCATTGGGGTGGGGAGAAAAGGGAGGTATTATCTAGATGCAGTCTCAGCAGCAGAAGAAACAAAGAAACTGAGAATACTGACTTTCCTCCTTCTCTCCCAGTCTGCTTTCCAGTACCATCTTCATGTCTGATTTGTTTCTTCCTTGGTTATGACCTTCCTTTACTTGATTTCAAGTCCATGATTTTTCTAGGACCAAAGCATCCTTCTTAAAAGCTAGCTTTATTGAATTTACTTTGGCAAAATACCATCATTTACATTCTAATAACTGTATTTGAAAGAGAGAGAAACCATATCAGCTCCCCAAGTGCCCGTGCCAGTTTGGACAGGGTCAAACCAAAGCCAGGAGTCAGAAACTCAGTATAGATCCTCCACATGGGTATCAGGGACCCAAATATTTGAGCTATCACCTGTTGCCTTCTAGGGAGCACAATCACACAGTAAGCTGTCATAAAAAGCCCATAGTTTAAACCAGGTGTTCCATTATGTAATGCAAGCATATGAAGTGGCATTTTAGCCACTATACCAAACATCTGTCCCAATAGTAAGCATTTAAAAATATGTATTTCAGTGGTAGTTAGTACAGTCACAACTGTAGGCAACCACCACATTCATCTAATTCAAAAATATTTTTAGCATCTTGAAAGAAAATCAATATATCAACTAGTACCTTTTCCCATCACTCCTATCCCCTGGCAACTATCAATTTGTTTTCTGTCACTATGGGTTTACCTATTCTGGATGTTGTATATAAATGAAATCACATATTTCTGGAATCACATTTTCTGTCTTGCTTCTTTGGAAAGCATAGTGTTTTCTATGTCCCTGTACCTTGTAACATGCTTCAATAACTCATTCATTTTTGTGTACATTGAAATTCCACCTTTTGGCTATAGGGTGTAACGCTGCAATTAATATACATGAACATGTATTTGTTTGAGTGCTTGTATACAACTCTTACGGGTATACACTTAAAATAGAATTAATGGGTCACAGATAATTCAATGTTTAGCTTTTCTAGGAACTACCAAGCTGTTTTGTTCAGTTGTTGCACATCAGCAATGTAGGAATGTTCAAAATCATCTATAGCCTCCCTAATACTTGTTAATTTCTATGATGATACTGATGATGTCCATCTTAGCAGTGAAAGTGACAACTCACTGTGGTTTTGATTTGTGTTTTTTAACAAATGATATTGTTCGGATCCTTTTACTGTTTATAGGCCATTTTGTTTATCTATGCTGGAGACAAATCAATTTAATTCCCTTATTCATTTTTAAATTTTAAATCGGAATTTTGTTGTTGAGTTTTAGTGGTTCTTCATACTTCTGAATACTAGACTCTTACCAAATATGTAATTTGCAAATCTTTTCTATAGACTGTGTTTTCACTGTTTTGTGTTACATATTTTGATAATACCCTCTGATGTATAGAAGTTTCTGAATTGGATGAAATTTAATGTAATAATTATTTTAATTATCATGTTTTTGTTGTCATACCTAAGAATACATTATCAAGTCCAAAGCTAAAAATATTATTCCAATGTTTTCTTTTAAGAGGTTTGTAGATTTAGTTCTTGTGTTTAAATCACTGAGCTTTTACATTTAAAAAACAATGCTTTTTCTGAACAGGAGAGGGGAGAAGAAAGAGCGCACTTTCTTTTTTTTTTTGTTAAGATTTATTTATTTTTATTGTAAAGTCAGATATACAGAGAGGAGGAGAGACAGAGAAGAAGATCTCCCTTCTGATGATTCACTCCCCAAGCAGCCACAGCAGCTGGAGTTGCACCGATCTGAAGCCAGGAGCCAGGAGCCAGGAACTTCCTACAGGTCTCCCACATGGGTGCAGGATCCCAAGGCTTTGGGTTGTCCTCGACTGCTGTTCCAGGCCACAGGCAGGGAGCTGGATGGGAAGCAGTGTCACCAGAATTAGAACTGGTGCCCATATGGAATCCCAGCATGTGTAAGGTGAGGACTTTAGCCACCAGGCTACCACACCGGGCCTGAGAGAGAGCACTTCCATACACATGTTCACCGCATCGCAGTTGCCTCCCAGGGTTTACATTAGCAGGAAGCTAAAAGTAGGAGCAGGAGCTGGGTAACAAATCTGGGAACACTAATGAGACGTGGGCATTTCAACCACTAGACCAAATGCTTGTCCCCATGACTACATGTGTAAAAATCACTATTGTTAAAGTATAATTTACAGATATAAGAATCACTAATGTTCAGTGTACAGCTTGGTGAGTTTTGACAGGCATGGTAATTGTGTGGCCAACAACACAACAATGATTCAGATTTTCCTTGCCCTCAAAAGCTCCCTTCCTCTGGTTATAGTAAATACCTTTCTAACCCCTGGCAACTATTAATTTGTTGCATGCCAATATAGTTTTTGCATCTTTTAGAATTTTACATTAATAAAAATGATAGAATATAAAGCATTTCTCTAGCCATTTCATGTAAGATAAATACTTAGAGATTAATATAAGTTGCTTGTACACCAAAAATCCATTTTGAAAATTTATGAATAGTAGCCCATTGTTGGTTTACAAGGCACTTATTCTATCCAGTTGATGGACTTTTGTTCTCAGCATTTGACATGGTGAGTGAAACTGCTATTACTTTTCATAAGAAAAGTTTTTGTGAATACATATTTATATTTCTCTTTGAAGCCCGCAGGAGTGGGATCATTAAATTATATGGTAAGGTAAAATGATTTAGTTATAACCAATTGTTTTTTAAATAAATGTGTATTTTTAACTCCCACAGCAATATTTAAGCTTTTCGTATGCTCTAAATCCTTTACAACACTTAATATCATCAGCTATTTTTCTTCTTAACAATCTTTAATTGAAGTAGAGAAATCATCTAGTATTTTTCTCTCTGGGTCTGGCTGATTTTCCTTATGTGATTCTCTCCAGTTCTGTTCATGTGACACATGATAGGACTTCATCTTTTTCATAACTAAATGACATCCTATAGCTTATTGGTCTATTGCTTATACCAATCCCATAGTTTCCTCCTGTACTCACCTCTTGGTGGACACCTTGGTTGATTTAACACCTTGATTATTGTGAATAGTGCTGCAACAAACATAGGAATACAGATATTTTTCTATTTATTTATTTTACTATATATATAGTATGATATATATTCCCAATATTCCCATAATGGCAGAACTAAGTCCAATGGTATTTTTAGTTTTTTGTGAATATCAATACTGTTTTCCATAATTGCTTTATTTAAAAAAATGCTGAATTATTGCACATTGTTTTTGTACCCTGTATCTTTGCTACAAACATTTATTAACTCTAGAAAGTTTTAGGAACTTTAAAAAAATGTATGAAATCTTCAGAATATTCTATGAATAATAAGATTGGGTCATCTTTGAATAAAAATAATTTTATTTTTTCCATTCCAATCTGGATGTCTTTTGTTTCTTTTTCTTCCCTAATTGCTCTGGCTAGCTTTTTAAGTTCAGGATTGAATCGAAAGTCAGAATCTTAAGGAGAAAATTTTTAATTCCTTACCCTTGCATATGATGCTAATAGTGACTTGTTTATAAATGCATTTTATCATGTTGAGAAAGTTCCTTTTCATTCTAAGTTTTCTGAGTGTGTTTGTTTTCATGAAAGAATGTTAGATATTGTCAAATGTTGTTCCTACATCAACAAAGGTAATTGTGTAGCTTTATTCTACCTTATTAAAGTGGTGCCTTAGATTGATTAGTTTTATTGTTTTGAATGGTACTTGTGTTCCTAGGATACATCCCACTTTGTCATAGTACATAAACCTTTGAAATACTGTTGGATTTCTTTTACATATATTTTATTCAGCATTTTTGCTTCTATAATCATAAGGGACATTAGTTTGTACTATCCTGTACTGTTAGCGTCTTTGTCTTTTGGTATTAGGGGAATATTGGCCTCGCGGGATCAGTTAGGAATTCCTGCTTTCTTTTCTAATTTTCTGAAATAATTTGGGAATTATTTCTGTTCATTCTTTTTAAGTTTGGTAAAATGCACCAGCAAAGCCAGACCAATTGCACCTTAACTGCTATCATTTTCTTCTTACCACTTTCCAATCCATTCTTGGAAGATAATGATCTTCCAAACTGTCCTGCATCTCAGGTCACACCACTATGTCTATTCCTCTTATGATTCCAAGCTATTTAAAGAATAATATTCAAACTTCCATTCATGATATACAAAGTGATTCATGAATTGACTCTGCTTGCTTTCCAAAACAAGTCTGTTTTCAATTTCCATTAACCCCTTCACTTCTCCTCTTCTCAACGCACATGAACATCATGGATATAATCATTCTTCCAGCTGTGAGGAATTGCTTTTGGTTTCCAACAGGTATCAAAGACTTGGGATCTGTATCACTACATATTCATTTTTCTTTCCCTTCGGCACATTTCCCTCTTGTACACCAAGCAAACACTTCTTCACCCTACTGGATTAAGATATTGGTTAAGATGTCTGCATTCCACCTCAGGGTGACCCGGTGTAGTTCCCAGTTCTAGCTCCTAGATCGACTTCCTGCCAAATGCAGACTCTGGAGGCAGCAGGTAATGGTTCAACTAATTAGGTTCCTGCCACTAAAATGACAATATGGATTAAGTTCCCAGATGCTGATTCTAACCCCATAACTACTAGGAATTTGAGGAGTGCTCTGCTTCTCTCTCTCTCTGTCTCTCTCTCTCCCCCGTCCCTCTTTCTCTATCTCTCCTTTTTTCTCTCTCCCTGCCTCCCCCACACACATCCCACCATCACTACCACCACACACTCTTCCACCTCTTAATAAATACATATTTTAAGAAAACCACACAACTCAATTACTTCCTCTATGATGTTTTCCCTAACATCTTTCTTTCCCCACCCACTGCCCCCAGTGCAAGACAGTTCTGCACTTTTCTTTTATAACAATTTTTGCAGACTTCTATTGCAGATTTTCCCATTGATTTGAATGATATGATAAATTTTAGAAACATGCCTTCCCATCTCTTTGTTGATATTAGACTTGGTCATGTACCCAAATTAGTCTCATAGTGGATACAGTAGATGTCCCTTTCCTGAGACATGAAACTTGATCGCATAATTTGTAGGCAATAGGATGGTTATGTACATCATGAAAGCAGTTTGCTTGTGCATTTGAATTGACACTGACCTGAAAACTTGAACATGGGCCCCAGAATGAACATACCTGGAACAGACTTGGCTCAGTTAGAAAGCAATTGCTTGCTGCCAGTAACACAACTTAAAGCAGAATCACACAGTGAAGCCAAGCCCAAATCTGATTATTTATGACTGTATTTAACAATTGTTTCTTAGGCAGTTCTATTGTGGCAACAGTAGGCAGATGCAGGGATTTATTAAACTATATTTTTGAGAGATTTAAAAAATATAGATGTAGCAATGAGTAGAATTGATGAGTGTGTTTTATCTTTAGGTCTTGTGTTTCTTTTTTAAAAAAGAAAAAAAAAAGTCATGAAATTTCTGCAGTGTTAGTAATATGACCGTGAAGTCTGAAATTGCATTTTGTTGTTATATTCTAGTGGCTATAACAGTGCTTGAAACATGCTAAATATTGTTGTAAATGTTTTTGGAAAGAATGATTATGTAATCACGGTCAGTCAGCTACATACTTGTAAGCTTCTTTTTGGAACACTAAAAATGTTTTGCTGAAGCTTATAAGGGCATCGGTCTCCAATATTTAGCAACAATCTGAAGGAATCAGACGTTTTCACTGGAAGCATTTTTGTCTAACTCATTAATGTGTTTCTGTGTCCACGATCCATCAGAGTCTCTCCACTGCTTTGAAACACATTAATTGTGGAAGGGAGATAGCAAGTATGACCCTCTTGGGTATATTTTAGGAGAGAAACAAGTCTTTATCAATAAAACTTTTGTAATGTAAAGTAGTTAAGAGTAATATTATAGGATGAGGATACAAGTTGTCTGTTCTGTGGATTGAAGTTTCAATACACCCAAGCTTCCCTCCTTCAAAGTTAAGAAAAGACAGTAATTAAGCACAACTAGTATGCTAGGACAGCAAGTATTCTAATTTAAACACCAACAATTTTGTGCTGATGGGGTATTTGGCTTCCTGAGGTGGTTTAAGCTCAGGTCTGTGTGGGTCTGGGAATTAATTTCTTGCTCTGAAGCAAGTGAGATGACCACCTGAATGCTTTCCTCTTTGGTGAAGCCTATAAGCTAAGTAGAGCCAGGCCTCACATGAAATTAAATATCTATTTTCCTTGTATTAGAATTTCCTCTGTTCTTTCTAGTTGGTGACATCATAAGCCACATGGATGAAGGAGATTAATCATTTGTGAGTGTCCTCTATGTGTCAGAACGCATCACTTACGTTTTTCAAAACATACAAATTACCCAATTTACATCTGCCCACTTCCCACCATTGCTTACACAATTACCTTCCCTGCATTTTATGGTGTGAAAAAAAAAAAGAGAAATATTGATAGAGTCAAAATGGAATCACTTGTGTCAGCCCTAAAAAAATTAAGTTGGGAGGTAGTGAAGGAAGCATTCCTACTTAATAATAACTCTCACAAAAGACTGCTGAAAATGTAAAACTGCACAGGAGCCACTACAACATTAAAACATATTTCTGCACGTAGAGCAGGTATAGCAACAGTGGATGGTTCAAGTCCTTGGGTCCCTCCACCCACTTGGGAGATCAGAAAGAAACTCCTGACTGTAGACTAGCCTAGTTCTGGTCATTGTGGCAATTTGGGATGTGAACCAGCAGATTGGAAAATCATTCTGTGTGTGTGTGTGTGTGTGTGTGTGTGTGTGTGTGTCTTCCTCTCTTTGTAACTCTGTCTTCAAATAAAAAATAACCCTTTTTAAAAAATGCCCAGAACATGTATATTCTCTCTGTAATATACTGCTATTGTCATTATGTTGTTCAAGTATTTCCCAATAAATATCATTTCTATTGGACAAAACCTTATTGGGTTTTTTTGGTTTACTTTTTAGATTGTCAATGGTGATACCATTTTAAGCTACTATTCTTCAAATCCACCATACTGTTCCTCACTGCCACTTTTGTGCTGCTGTTTCTTTAACCCAAAATGTTCTGCTTCCTTGGTTCTGCAAGTGTGGATCGAAAGACCAACATCATTAACTGAAGCTGTTGTAAATAGAGAATCGCAGCCTTTCCCCTATCCCTGGCCTAAAAAAAAATTTAAAAATTAAAAAAAAAAAACCTGCATCAGGATTTGCAATTCCAGTGATTTGAGTCAAGATTAAATTTGAGAAGCTTGGTGCTATTCTTTCTGACCAGGAGTTTATGTAGCTCTCACCTTTTCTTTGAAATCTTTAATCCCAAACCCTTGCCAAATTAGTGAACATTTCCCCTGTGCTATTTCCTCAACCTAATGTTCATGTTTGTTTTCTCTATTAGAATACAAGTTCCTTGAGTGGCTAAATCTAATCAATTCACTTCTGTGGCATTTGCAGACAACCAACTGCAATAGATGCTTATTAAATTAATGGATTAACAGCCCTCCTTATGAGGAAGAGTTGATGGGTGTCATGTTGCAAAGCAGAAATAGAGTCATAACTCAAGCTCAGGCCTCCGGATTTCAATGGCCATACTCTCGCCTCTGTATTATATGACAATTTTAAAATGACAGTGAAGAGAAATACATTGGGATCATCTTCTGCACTTAAATAATATCTGGCAAGCAGCTATCTTGAGATGCCTGCATCCCATATCCAAGGGCCTATGGCAGAGTCCAGCTCTGTTTCAATCTGACTTTCTGCTAATGCACTCAGAGGCACCAAATGATGTGTACTTGAGTCCCTGTCATTCATGTAGTAGACCCAGATGAAGGCTCTGTCTCCAGCCTTCTGCATGGCCAACTTCTGAATGTAGTGGCCATTCAGGGAGTGAAGCAGCAGATGGAAGATCTTGCCATTGCCTGCCTCTCCCTCTCTATCATTCTGTTTTAAATAAATAAATTTAATAAAAAGAAATAAAGTCAACTAATAACTAAGCAAAAAATCAAAGCCACTCACAAAGAATAATGCTGTAGAATGGTGGCAATGTTTTGGGAGAAACAAAACAATTTTTGCTAACTAAAGTTCCATTTGCAAAGGCTAGACTTAAACTGTTTTCTGGGGTTGTTAAACGTCCATTTGTGTTCAGTGCTTGTCCTAAAACAATGCTCTCAAAATTCATCCCAATGAGTATCCTTATTGCTTTTATATGTATGCATCTAGTGTGTATAATGTATATGTCTCATTTGTATGGGGACCTCTGACTATGTTTCAAAATATAATCTAAGGAGGAACAACACTGGCATAAACTGGGGTTGGTAGGAATGCAGAAACTCAGGGACCACCTCAAACACATTGGAATTCATATCCTTACATTTTTAATCAGGACCTCAGGTGATTCATATGCAAGTAAAGCACTTTTCTAGATCATCTTTCCTATGCCAGGACAGGTTGTCCTATCAGGTCATGATGTTTAAGATGCTGAAAAGCTGCAGTATATTGGGCTTATCTTGCTTCTCAGGTCTTCATACACCTGCAAACAAAGATCAAATTTACCACTTAAGAAAGACTGAGTACACATAAGCTACTGCAAGCACACAGAGTATAACTTACCCTTTATTGGCATTATGATCCAAATTTGTCTGAGGTATCCTTAGCCAGGATATAGTCCTTTTTTTCCCAAAGGTGCAGTAAAGATCATTTGTTTCATTCCATTGAGCCATTCTCTGGTCATTTCTTCCTCTCCCTATATTTTCTTCCTCTTCTTTGCGTTTCCAGATATTCACTTGGCACGACAGTAGTTTCTTTGTTCATGCTTCAAAATTCTGACAATTAACAGGATTGATTTCCATATTCACCATTCCCTTCCTTCTAAGAATTTAATGTAGGTAAATTCTTTAAAATGTAGGCCTCTTTGTTACACTTTATGTAGAGGGAGATGGGGTAATCAGTATTTCTAAAGTTGCTAAATATTTTGAAGAAGAATGCATCCTTTCTTTTCCTTGGTTTTATCTAGGGAATCATGGCATTGGTTTTTTGCACAGCCTCTTTCCCCTTTTCCCTTCTTTTGTTACTTACATGTTTCTAATCCTGAGCTTACTTGAGACTGCTGAAGGTAAGCTAAGGTCATATTTCCTATATCTACTAGAGTGACACATTCTTCAACTTAAAAAAAAAGCATTTAGAGCAGACCAAAGATAACAACTCAGGGTTATTTCTGAAAAACATTGCCTTGGAACTTGTTTGTAAGTCTCTCTTCTGAAGGAATTGAGAAAAGGTATCTCCTTATTACTTTGCTAAAGATGACATCAAATGACCATATGATGCAAATGGTGAGATAGCATAGTGCAGGAAGTTGCATACAGCTGTAAAGTTGGAAAACCAGACATTAACTGATTATTTTATAGATAGCATCAGACTTCTGAGGCATGTTGTTAAACCCAAGGGTTAATAAATGTTTATTTTCAGGGACCAGTGTAGTGAGGTAATCAGACTAATCCTCTACCAGCAATGCCAGCATCCCAAATAGGGGCCAGTTCATGTCCCGGATGCTTCATTTTCAGCCAAGCTCCCTGCTTATGACATGGAAAAGCAGGGGAGGATGGCCCAAGGTCCTGGGCTCCTATACTCACATGCAGAACCCAGAGGAAGCTTCTTGCTCCTATCTTCAAATCAGCTCAACTCTGGCTGTGTAGCCATTTGGGGGAGTGAACAAGTCAATGAAGGACCTCTCTCTGTGTCTCTTCTTCTCTCTATAAAATCTTCCTTTCAAATAAAAACCAAAAAAAAAATTTTAAATCATTCTGTTAATTCTTGCAGTTACCTGAAGTCTATGTCTGAGTACTCATCTGTCTACTCCATAAGGAAATGTAAGCTATTAATAAGACACCAGTGTAGTACAAATATCTTAGGGTATCCTACAGCACATCATCAAGAAGACCATGCTAGGCATTACTTAACTGCTTTCCCAGGCCACAAGCAGGGAGCTGGATGGGAAGTGGAGCTGCCAGGATTAGAACCGGCGCCCATATGGGATCCCGGCGCGTTCAAGGCGAGGACTTTAGCTGCTAGGCCACGCTGCCAGCCCCCCAGGCATTTTCTCAATAGCTTGGGTCAGGCTCATGCGCCTGTCTTTACTGACTTCTTTCTCCCAATTTACTGTTTATAAGGATATTTGCATTGTATAGCTTTAAGCTACTTCTGACTTAAGTTGCTCACATGTCATGCTTAGTTCTGTTACATCACTTCAGACTGCTCAGCTCTGACCTCCTCCATGGTTCTGGCAACCAACTGAACCACTCCTCTGTGAATCTCTGCCTTAAGATCCAGTCTACTACGGTAATTTCTAGTTGCAAACTCCGAATTTTCACTACTGGCTTTCTCAGTTTATTATATTTTTATACTTAACTTCTGTTTTCATTTTCAGAAAGTTTTTTGCTCTATTTTTTTAAGTTGGTGCACAGCAGGGTGGATTTCTTTTTATCCAGAGTTGTGTTTGAATCAACAAATAACATAATATTGCAAATGATGAACATGTTCCAAAAGAGTACAAAGTAAACGGCAAGCCACAAATAAACCAGTCTCTAAGCTAAATGACCCAAGAGCTGAAACCATCATTAGAGATGGATAATTTCAGAAATGAAAACCGGGTGTGATGATTATTTGGGGAGGGTGCTTGCTATGTTCTAGGTACTTTTCATTGTTGACTTAAAAGCTGAGAAGCATACATTTTATTTTATGAATGAGGAACAGAGATGTAAAGAAGTCCCATGACTTAACCAAAATAAAAACATTTTAGGATTGTAACCCAATCCCAATCCCCTTTTCCTAGTAACTCTCTATTCACTGACAGAGGAAGTAAAGAGGAGACGAACATGGAAGGAGGTAGAGTTCAGGCATGCTGGAGGATTTCTTTGAGATTGCCATATTTCTTTCTTGGAAGCAATGAGTGTTATTTAGGAGGGAAAACCAGAATGCAAAGCTAGGGAATGTCCAGAAAAAATTAAGATGGTGGCATCTATCTGGAGGAAACGGATACCCCCATCCCCACAAAACAGAACAAAACAAAAAAGCTGCGCTAGGCTCTTGCAGCTATAGCACAGGTATCAGAGCTTTGAGCCAGACCGCTTTCCATTTCTTTGGCTTAAACCAATCAGAGTACTCTGAAGCTGATGGTTCCATTAGCCCACCTCAGGGATGAGCTGGGAGCCTGACTTCAGACAACAAAAGCCTAAGAGGAACCTGCAAGATTCTGGTCTTTTGAAAAAATTTCTTGCCTGACTAAAACTGAAAGTTATGAGAAAATGTGGCCCTCTTCTTCTTTTCTAGGACATTGCTGAGATATACATGACGTTCAGTCCCAGCTGCTGCCTTGTGACCAGGAAGGCACTATGAAGAAGTACAAGCATCCTGCGAAATGATAACGTCTGACCATCATACAATCATGGCATATAGGTGAGAGTTTGTTTCCACAGACCTAATTTCATTTAATGTTTAAGTAATCCTGCAAATTGGTTAATACCTGAGATCTGGATTCAGCTAAGAACCTGCAGATTCAACCCAAGCCATAGTAGAGTGGTAGAAATAAAGTTATCAAATGTTTCCAGGTAATTTTCTAATTAATCTTTTAAGGTGTTTCTAAATAGCTTCCAGTGTTGCCTAAAGTGAGCTCTTGAACAAGTCTTTGGACTTCAGACCCTCAGGATGTTGCAAAGAGAAATCAGTCACATTCTGAAGCACAGGTTTGTGTTTTGCTCAGTAGACAGTCTAGAAACAAGAAAGGGCAGGACTGACCAAACTAAACCATAGATTCCACTGTGCTTGTTGACACAATTTAGAGGCCAATTATTAAGGAAACGTCAACAGCTTCATACATTTCAGAAACTACGTGGAGTACAGACCTTGAAAATCATCTGTCATGAAGATTGTATTATCATTCTTTTGGAGAAATTTTACTATAGGATTTCAGGGTAAGTTCATAGCGGCTTTAAATCACTGGTCCCCATACTGTTACTATTCAACCAGAAAGCATTTCATTCTGTTAACCCTTGAAGCAACAGTCTACACAAGTAGTAATCATTGTATATGATGGAATGCCATCAAGTGACATTGTCCTGAAAATTACAGCACTTATAAATAAAGAAGAATGGGGGGGTAAATATACATATTTGATACTTCTCATGTGCCAGAAATCATGTTAATTATCTGATTTGACTCTTAAAACTTTGTAAGATTATCAATAATCTTTTATGGTGAGTGTAAATTCAAGTTTTAATAAAATACATTTTGAGTGTAAAGTAACACATCAGACTACCATTTTAAATTGTAAGACTCTCTACACATGGAAACAAAACATGAAAATTACTTAGTTAATTCAGTGCTTAAAACTGAGTCAAATAACCTATCTTTATTCTTTATTGGGAAAAGCCTCACTAGCTGAATAAAAATTTAAGGTGAAAAATAAAAACCCAATTTTTAGTTAACTAAACTGTACCTCCATAGCATTTGAAAAGATCTCAGTCAAGCGGCTTAGCTAGAACTGGTTTAGGGGTATGTCAAGTGATTATTCTTCTACCTTACATTTGCTTTAAAAAAAAAAGAGCAGTTTATACAAGTTACCTTATTAAATCATTCCCACATCCTACAAAGCATGAATTATTCACATTAAAATGTGAACGATAATGAGAAGATAAGTTCAGAAATATGAGTGTGATGCCTAGGTTACAGAACCTGAAAATGGCAAAGGCAGAATCTTAATCTAAGAGTGCCTGCTCCATCAGCCTATCACTACCATCACAGCGTGATTTTAACAGATGATAAGGAGAAATTCCTTTGCATTTTAAACCACAAAATGAACTGCTTTACTGAATGCATGGTCTGTTAGACAATTTTTCTTATGTAAGAATTTTATGTGTTTCCCCTTTTCTCCCTTAGGGAGTTACAGAAGGAATGAAGCCAAGTTCCACGCTGTCATTGGCAAGGGAGGCTGCACGAATCACAGCCCAGGTAAACGCCAAGACTGTGCAGACTACAAGCACATGGTGGTAGAATCACTTTGCTTCTAGACTTGATTTCTAGGTTGGTGATGTCCTTGTAAATCACCAATAGAAAGCCCACTGCTCACAACTGCCGCCCTACTCCCCCCCCCCAAAAAAAATCAAGTATCATTATTAACCAGGCAGCTATACACAAACACAGCTCAGTCAAGTTTGAAATTAACTTCAATAAAATAAAAATAAATGATTTGACAAGCAATAGATCAAGCCTTAAATTTGAATCTTGCGCTTCCTCTGAATGAGTGATAATTTGTTAAGTTCTTCAGTTTCTCTGAGCCTCAGTTCCATTATCTACAACAATGATTCTCACTATGTTTCTTTAAAACAAACAAACAAACATTTTTAAAGGTTTATTTATTTTTATTGGAAGGGAAGATTTACAGAGAGAAGGACAGAGAGAAAGAGTTTCTATCCACTGGTTTACTCCTCAAGTGGCTACAATGGCTGAAGCTAAGCCAGTCTAAGGCCAGGAGCCTCTTCAGGATCTCCCATGCTGGTGCAGCCTCCCAAGGGTTTGAATCTTCCTGCTTTCCCAAGCTGTAAGCAGGGAGCTGGAAGGGAAGTGGATACAAACCAGTGCCCGTTCTGGCACATGCAAGGTGAGGACTTTAGCTACTAGACTATCAAGCCAAGCCCTCAAGTGTGTTTTGTAAAATTCTAATTCATTGGGCCACCAACCTTAAAAAAGAATTCTAATCCATGTGAAGAAAATGTTTTATAAAATACATTACATGAATAACCAAGAAAATAAAATAGAAAAAAGTAGATAGAAAATATACATTGTATCTTTTTAAATTGTCATATTTAATGGGCATCCCATTACTCTTTTTTTTTTAAAGATTTATTTTATTTTTTTCGCAAAGTCAGATGTACAGAGAGGAGGAGAGACAGAGAGGATCTTCCTTCTGATGATTCACTCAACAAGTGACCACAATGGCTGGTGCTATAACGATCCGAAGCCAGGAACCCAGAGCTTCTACCCAGGGCTCCCATGCAGGTACAGGGTCCCAAGGCTTTGGGCCGTCTGTGTCTGCTTTCCCAGGCCACAAACCTGGAAGCTGAATGGGAAGTGGGGCTGTCGGGATTAGAACCGGTGCCTGTATGGGATCCTGGCATGTTCAAGGCTAGGACTTCAGCTGCAAGGTCACCACACCAGGCCCCCCATTACTCATGATGGCTCTAAGTTTCTATACACCTACTCTCAAATTTTCCATCATCTCACTGTGGATTGGAATGAGATGGCTCTCAGAAGGACACCTAATCAGAAACCACACACTGAATAGAACTGGTCTTTTAAATAAAGGGCAAAAATATCTTGCTGTTTTGGGTAATAATCCATCTGTTATTGAAGGATTGTATCACTATAATAACATAGTGAAAATCAGTAGGGGCAGGGGATCTAGGGAGAGGGAGAGGGGAAATCACAGAGCCTTTGACACTGCATCATAAAATAATTCTTTAAAAAGAAGACTTGCTAGAATCCATTGCACTTGAGTATGGGACAGGCTTGACAAAATGCCTGGTGCCTACAAAAACAAGAAAATGTCATTTCCTTCAGTAAAATTCAGAGCAGACACTTCAGGAAGTGGCATCTGTGGACAGTCTCCTGTCACCTGGGAATGAGGGAAGCCCCCTACTAAGCACATTTGGCTTTGCTGCCTGACTTTGCTTTCCCGCGGAGATATTCTTACTGCTTTTTCTCTCTTACTCCATCTCTCACCCTTATTGCTGACTTTAAACCTCACTGTCTATTCTTTTTTCACTGCCACTGTAGCATTGGCTTCATGGGAGGAAAAATTTCCCAGTTCTTGAGCCACACTGGTGACCACCAACCTCTTCTTGTTGCTTCTCTGTGACAAGTGCCATAGTTTGGACAAGGTTTGGCCATCAAGCTTATCTAATTATGGTATTTAGGACATAGGCTTAGTAGGAGGACTTTAAGTCATTAGGGGTATGCCCTTGGAAGGTAGTTCTCATGAGATGCTTTAGTTGGATTTATTTATCTGGATCCTGGTTCAGCATATACCCCTTCTGCTGCTCACACTCCATACTCTACCATAGCCTCTTTCATTGCAGGCCTAACTATGGAGCCAGTGGGTTTTACACTTTAACCTCCAAAACTGTGAGTTGAGTGGACCTTTTCTTTAATAAAATAAATTTTATCAGATATTGCATTATAGTGATGAGAAGTTTACTAACACCCAAAGTTACTTAATAGCTCTGGACATCAGTTTCCACAAGTGTAAAATGGGAGAGAAGTAATACTTACCTGATGGGGTTATTATGGAGACTAAATGAAGTGATAGATGTCAAGAGATGAGTGTTGTGTCTGAGACATAATGAGGAACCTGATGAGTACCTGACAGCTGTCACCATCACCATCATCACATAAATCCCACTGCATCCTTGACCTTTCAGCTGCAGGTAGCATCACTCTGACCCCTAAGCACAATAACACTTGCCTGGACAGATTCTCTCATGTGAGAAACTATGTCATATCAACTAACTAACTCTTGAATGAGTGTTACCAGGAATAATCTCACCTTTTAAATAGGCCTTCTTCCTCTCCCTAGATATGGCTACCCATATTGTGTGAACAATCTATATTAACACATACCCCTATTATAGCTTGAGATAACCTGGAACATAATTTATATTATATATTGTTATCTAGAAATAAATTCCTCTTTGTGGGATTTGTATCAGTTATTTAGAACCACAATAGTGCGGTGCAACAAACCCTTGCAAGCCACACAACAACAAGTATTTACAATTCATGCATGTAAGATGTGCAATAGAAAGTTAGACTGATTTTTGCTTAGCCAAGCAGTTATTTTGGTTTTAGTTGCGTAGGCAAGGGGATTGGTGGGTTGTTGACTGATCTAGGATGATCCCATTTGAGATAGTGGAGATACATACGTCAAGTGTATCTCTTGACATCCTTAAAGTTTACACAGGAATATTCTTATAGCTACAATAAAAGACAAGAATGCATGAAAACTGTTTCAGGTCTTGGCATGTACTATATTTGCTAGCATCTATTTGGCCAAAGCTGGTCACAAGGGTAAGCCAGAGAAGCACAGTATTGGTACCACAAAGTCAGATGGCAGTAAGCCTGGGTAAATGTGCTCACTAAATGTTAGTTCTGCCTTCCAATTCCCTATATCAAGTCAGGAATGGTACTTGCTAGTTCAGATTACCAAGTTAGGACCTAATATTAAGCCAAGATTTTATTGAATAGATCCGTTAGGATATGGCTTGTTCCATTGATTTAATGACCTCTGTAGAGTACCTTTTCTTTGTTATTCTCTTTCCTTCCACTGGGCAGAGAAGTAGCAACAGAAAACAAATTCATTTTTAATAATGGATATATGAGCATTTCATGTCATAATCCCCAGGATAGCTTGTAACTCCTACTGGGACAAAACTTTATCTGTGGTATTATGATATTCTCAGCAAATGAATTTAGCATCCAAGGAATAATACCAAAATAGCAACTTATTAGAGCTGAATGCTTTTCTCATAAAACTTGCAAAAATGTGAAATGAGCTTTCCTACTGGAGGCTGGCTCTAAAGAGATTTCCTGTTAGGAATTTGATATTTTCCTTTCAAGGAAGAAATAAAACCCTCTATTTTCCTTTCATAAGGTATTTCCTAGCTAAATGAAGAATTACTATTTCCATTTCTTGAGAAGAAAAATTATTTTCATTTGCATGAAACTTTTCAAGTGATATTTTGGCAAGAGGGAAATATGTTTTCCTTTTAGCAGTTAATTCTTCCATTGAGACTATATGGGAGGCTTCTTTTAAACTGTCCATGATTTCAAAGAGGATTCTGTTTTAACAGAAACAGCAGAACCTCCTTTTTTTTAAAAAGGAGCTACCTAAACATATATGCATGGAGTCACGATGGAGCCACAAGAAGGTCAGGCCCTTTTAGACCCAGGCTTCCTTTCAGTTTCTTTTTGGCTACTATTTATGTTAAGTTATGTTAGAAAAAGCTAACCTCCTAAAGATGTGTGAAGCAGACCCAGAATTAAGAAAAGGCATAAAGTGATTAAAGGTATGATGATGTTGCATAAAGGTTGTCTCATTCTTCCCTAGACTTAGATCATTGATGTCAACCTGTTGCTCAAAACATGAACTCCTGAGTCAGACTGCCTTAGGTGATTATTTTAAGTAGACGATTTACAATCTCAGTGACCCTGAGAAGTTGAAATTGTTTCTGTGAAGCTGAGGTTTCTCATATATAATGTGAGAATATGTTTCTTACACTGACAAGGATACCTGACACAGAGAAAGTCACTAAGTAAGAATGTCCTGCCTTCCCCACTTGCTCTATCTTCCAACTTTCTACTCCTTTGCTTCTTGAATCTGTTTTTCTTCACTGTAGCCTCAAATTATATAGCTGTTTCATATCCATAAGAAAGTGAGAGATGCAGAGAAGACAATGAATAAGAGAGAAACTAAAAAAGGAAGCCAGAAGTTTATGTAAATGTGGAGAAAAGCAGCGATGCATTGGAGGTATAGAAATACCAGAAAAAAGAGAGAGGGACTGTGGAGTTTGATCTTGGAGAGGAGGAGTGTGGGATTTTGGGTGTTTCACTGACATGAAGCACCAGAGACAAAGGGAGATTAAAACGACGTTAATTTTTACAGATATTACAGTTTCACTTTGATCTTGAGACAATGCCACTGAGCTAACTTCTGATGTTAAGCTCTTCAGGGAGGCAAGAAAGACTATGAGAAAGAACATATGAAAAAAGCCAAGTAGATTTCTTCATTCTGGGAGGAGGTACATGTGTGTGCGTGTGCATGTGTGTGTGTATGTGTGTAGCAATGAGATTGCAGACACAAGGAACAGGGTTAGGGAATTCCCTGTTGCCCTCAGGAATTCAAACTTTCAACAGAAGTCAAAGAGAAAGGAAACTGTTAATTCCCTCAGTTCCGTGCCAGTTAGAAACCCCAGGAAGAAAGTGGGCTTGAAGGATGTCTGGTAACACAGGCTCTGGAAGCCTTTTATTATCATATTTGTGGTTCTGGGGTATGATTTTAATGCTATCTTTTAACATGTTGCTGATTTAAGGCAATTGTGTCCAATTTTGACTTAAATTTTTAACAATATCCCAACTATTACTTTTCTCCAATTAGTTTTTCATTAAAGTGTGATTTCCTCATCTAAGATTTTCTTGCTAAAGCAACTTGTGCCCTGAGAGGAATGCACAGATTAAATATCTTCACATCTAAAGAGATCTGTTCATTAGGTAGGATAATATAGAGTAAACACAGAACTCTGAAGAATCAGGGACCTCTGCAGATTTTCTGGTCATTCCAGGTCACAACATTCTGTGTGACCCTGGGTGAAGTCAGGAAATTCTCTGAGTCAATACGGTTTTATGTGGGCTTTGTGAAAGACAGAAGGTCTTTCAGTTCTAAAAATCTGTGTCACCTTAGTCCTTTTTTTTCTTAAAGAAACTATTTAATGTGAAAGGCACAGTTACAAGGAAAGAGGGAGAGAAAAAAAGGGAGATAGCAATGACAGAAAGAGAGAGATCCTCCACCTGGTGATTCACTCTCTAAATACCCTTTTTTAACAGCCAGGGGTAGACCAGCTGAAACCAAGAGCCAGGAACTCCATCAGGATCCATATGTAGATGCCAAAGATTCAATATTGAGATCATAATCTACTGCCTTCCCAGTCATATTAACAGAAAACTGGATTGTGTTTTAGCCAACGTTCTCAGCACTGTAATGTTTGGATGAAGACATCCCAAGTGGTGGCTTAACTCAATAAGCCACAGGATAAATACGATTCCTAGAAGACAGTTAATATGAAATATGAGAAATAAGTACATGTGGTATAGTGCTAATTTTATCTTATATAATCACGAATTAGGTGAAAATTATAATAGTCTCCATCCTATTAGGTTTGTGGTGTGGTTCCCAGGAGAAAACATTTGCAAAGACAAGGTGAATAGAATTTAGCAAGTATTCCAAGAATATTGTATACAAAAAGTCAGCAATAACCAGAAAATTTGTCAAGTTTCAGAGGAAGGTCTCTGTGGACCTTTTGGGTCAGTGTCAGCTCATTTTTCAGTGTTTTTATCATCACGGGAATCCTATAAAACACAAATTTATCAACTTTACTTTGTAGATGAGGAAATTGGGATACAGAAAGGTTAAGAGACTTGCCCAGTGCCTCATACTTAGAGAACATCCTCCATTTTCATTATTACTAAGGTTTGAAGTTGGCACTATCAAGAAATCTAGTAAATCATTTCTTTTCCATCATTTTTGTTTCTCCAGGATGCTCAGAACGCTGGCTGAATACATGATGCACAAGCCAGAATCAACCAAAAAAGTTCCACGCCTACAGCTTCCCACCTGGTGCTAATGAACACACAGAAGATCTCAACGTTTGTGTAATGACATTAACTAATGCTGCCCCCTGAACAGTGATTATGAGGGGAGCTGTGCTGTGGCTTCAGCAAGCAGGTGGTAGAAATTCTTAATGAAGATTGCATTCAGATGATAGCATTTTGATGTAGTTTATGATGAGACTTGCCAAGGATTCAAAACCTTTTCCAATTGGCTCACTTATCCTCAGAGCTAATATGATAGCTGCGTGTAAAGAAATAGATTCATGGGAAGAACTAAATATAAATTGCATTTGAGCTGCTCCCATGTTGGTACACTGACTCAGACTGTTAATGAAGAAAGCTCAGGGATGCTGTTTGTGAAAAGAAATGGATAGGCAGCAAAGCATGGACTCGGAAGATCAATTCTGACTAAAGAATACTGGCATAGATTATGACATGTTGAATCTATTGGAGAATGAAAAGCTTGCTAAGAATTTAGAATTACATGGGCTAGTGGACTTGTGAACAATTGGACGTTGCTTAGAAAGTTAGAGAAAATGGCAAATTGCTTTCTATACTGAGTGAATAAATTTTTTCATGCTAACGCTAGGAGCCCAACTATTGAAAAGGGTTCAGTAACAGTGGAACCACTTATGATTTGTTCCAGGGAAATAGACTGGAGAGCACAATCCTGATATATTCTGCCTTACATACCTCAAAAAATCATGCTGAATGATATATTAATTTATTTTGACCCATGGGCGTAGTAAACATATTCAGGTTCAATTAAATGTATATGTGCTGATTAGGAAAGTAAGTCAAGCAGAAACAATCAAAAACCTACCTCATCATCTTTTGAAAATTCTTCCAAGCCTGAGAAAGGAAATTCACCTCACAGTAATATCAAAAGCCTTAAGATGTTTGTAGTTATTTTTGTTCAGCCTTTTCTCAGTAGAGTCTTCCAATTGTAATTCAATTGATTGAGAGAAAACAAGCTATTTAAAATTCCCTATTCTTCAGTGGGCATTAAGCCTAGCAGTTAATTTGCCCATCAGGATTGCTGTGTCCCACATATGAATGTCTGGGTTGGAGTCTCAGCTTCAGTTCATAATTTCAAACTTCCCACCAGTACAGACCTTAGGAGGAAGTAGTGATGGCTCAAACAATTGAGTCTCATCACTCACATAGAGACATAGACTGTGCCTTCAGTCACGCCCTTCAGCTCTAGCTCGGTCTGGCTATTGGGGGCATTTAGGGAGTGAACCAAGTCAATGGGAGAGTGAATGGGAGCTATCTCTCTACTTTCTCTGTCTCTGTCTCACCCCATCCCTCCTCCCAATTTTAATAAATTTTTGAAATTATAAAATTGCTTATTCTCATCAATCATGTTAAGACATCATCATTTTGTTAGTTTGCAATCTCTACATTAAAAATCATTGTTTTAAATGATAATCCAGTATTTTCCTGTTAAATATTCTCCATATATGATCAATTGCATTACTTTTCAAAAAGAGTGAATTAATAGCGACATTTTATTAATGAGAATGTAACAAAATAAGCCTAACTGTCCTAACTGCAAAGATAAAAATAACTGAAGCATCTCAGGTTTGACTGAATTGTTGTTTTGGTTGAGATTTGCATTTCCTCTTAACAACAGATAGCCATTTTTGGTAGCTTGAGCTTGTCTAAGAGATACCCATGGCTCTAGAAATGTTGAAGTGATGCTTGTATTCATGCATACTCATTAAACAAGACTAGCTTTTCCTTTGAAAGGAAAACCATTTAAGTTGAACACCATTATCACATGTGTACAATACTGACATGAATATACACACACGGAAGTCCCAGTCTATTCTTCATTATTCATTATCAAGGGAGGAAGACAGGGACAACAGAGAGCCATACACAATCCAAAACTGTTAAATATGATACTATAGAATATCTTGTTTGGGGTGAACATTGTTGGCTACAGATGCAGTAGCTGCTTAGGATGCTCTCATCCCATATTGAAGTACTAGTTCAAGTTACAGCTCTTCTGCTTCCAATTTCAACTTCCTTTTAATGGCCCTGGAAAACATCAGATGGGCTCAAGTTCTTGAGTCTCTGCCCCCCAAGTGGGAAATATGGACAGAGTTACCATGGCTTAACCATGGTAGTTGCAGTCATTAGGGGAATAAAACAGCAGACGGAGGATTCTCTCTCTCTCTCTCTCTCTCTCTCTCTCTCTCTCTCTCTCCCCCTCTTTCTCTCCTTTTCCCCATCTCTCTCCCTCTCTCTCTCTCCCTCTTCCCTTCCCTCTCCCTCCTTCCATCTCTTTTTTCCCCACAAGTGTGTCTACCTGTCTCTCACTATCATTCTTCCTTTTAACAAATGCCTATTTCAAAAATATATCATGCTTGATTTTTATTTGGAACTAGAAAACTTACAAAAATGATAGTGGATGTTTAAATTTTTAATAGATTCTTGTTACATATAGAATTCTAAACACCAGGAGATATTGTAGTACAGAAAAGGAATAGCCAGTAGATCATGTATCTTATAAAATATCAAGGCAAGTAAAAGGACTGATAAACCACACCTTCTAGAAAGAACAGATTAATAACAGTCAACTAATTACCAAAGACTATAGTTTTGTTACAGAGTAATTAAGACAGATATACTTCGGGCCCTGCACGATAGCATAGTTGCTAAAGTCCTCACCTTGCATGTGCCAGGATCCTATGTGACACTGGTTCATATCCCGGCAACCCTGCTTCCTATCCAGCTCCCTGATTGTGACCTGAGAAAGCATTCAAGGATGGTCCAAAGCCTTGGGACCCTGCACATGCATGGGAGGTCTGGAAGAAGCTCTGGGCTCCTAGGTTCGGATCAGTTCAGTTCTGGTCAAAATGGTCACTTGGGGAGTGCATCATTGGCTGGAAGATCTTCCTCTCTGTCTCTCCTTCTCTCTATATATCTCACTGTCCAATAAAATTAAATAAATATTTTTTTAAAAGATAGATACACTTCTTGGGTAAACTCTGTTTTACTCTACACTGGAAAGTCTTAGGAACTGTAGTTCTAAGACTTAAAGAATCATCCCAGACCTAAAGAAAGTCTGCATAATATCATTGCTTATTGACTTAAAACAGGTAATTGTAAGTGATTCGGCTAGACCACAATGTGACAATAGAGAATATAGCCAAAATTTTCTCATTTCTTATTCAGTAAAGAAAGAGAAGCACATAAATAAATCTTAAAAAAGGAAAAAGAAACGTGATCCGTGATTATTATAAAACTGCACCTCTTCATGAAATAGTTCTAATAGCTATTTTAACTGTGGCCACATAACATACAACAGGTTAAAGCAATTTCATTGAGTTGAGTGATCTACATCTATATTCTAAGTTGACCAACATTACAGTCATAAGAATAGCTTGCTCTTCATGAAACACTCCACATATATTTTCTGAGAGATGGCATTCATCTAAAATGGATCAATATAATACTACAAATGAGTAAAATAGTAAAACACTTCTGTACCGGTTAGTACATAATCACCTCTCTGATCCTTCCCTGCCCCGTGCTTCCCTGTCCTTAACAATTGCAAGAGCTGGGCCCGGCGGCATGGCCTAGTGGCTAAAGTCCTCACCTTGAACGCCCCGGGATCCCATATGGGCGCCGGTTCTAATCCCGGCAGCTCCACTTCCCATCCAGCTCCCTGCTTGTGGCCTGGGAAAGCAGTCAAGGACAACCCAATGCATTGGGACACTGCACCCGCGTGGGAGACCCTGAAGAGGTTCCAGGTTCCTGGCTTCGGACCGGCGTGCACCGCCCGTTGCGGCTCACTTGGGGAGTGAATCATCGGATGGAAGATCTTCCTGTCTGTCTCTCCTCCTCTGTATATCTGACTTTGTAATAAAAATAAATCTTTAAAAAAAAAAAAACAGTTGCAAGAGCTGCCAAGATTTCCCCCCAATAAGCCTATGTAACTGAGTAACTGAAAGGGGCACAGCCAGAGTCCTCCAGAACCCTGCTTTGTGCCATGGCAAAAAATTTTGCTCTGATAAATAGTGTTGAGTTCTTATTTGATACAGATTATTTTGTACTGTGCAAGCAGTCAAGTATCTCCACCTTTTACTTGACCATGCCGTGGCTCCTGTGGATCCATCTGCTTTGCATGCTGTTTCCCCTCCTTGAAACTGCTTTAACAGTTTGAGTAAAATTAGTCTCTCACATCTGAGGCTGGATCTTGAAGTCAGAAAGGGAAAGTCAGGAGGGGGTTGACCACGCAAGCACCAAAAAACGCTTAAAACAATGTCACTCTTTCTGCCTCTCACCTTGTTGATGAGTATCATCAGAAGCCTTCATCTCAGAGGTAAACAAACATACCACACCTGACCCAGGAGCCTGAAAGAATGTAAGAGAAGGTAGAGTTACTGTAGTCTCAGGAGTCCAAAAGGGTAAGGATGCAAAAATGGTAGTCATTGCAGGCCTGGCTACTGCAAACCAGCAATAGCATATGTGCACCATGGATGGCTGCTGTGTCCTTACTCATCCAGCCAGAATTTCACTTCTGCTTCATGCTAATGAGAAACATGGAAGAAACAGAATTCTGGGCAATATAGTTGAAGGACACATTTCAAAGCCATTGCATTTATATCACAGATCAAGGCCATGTCCTCCTTGAATGCTTCTTTCATCTGCTCTAGCCGGAGTTCTCATTCTCTCTTGAGTACCCAACATATACTTCTTACTTAATTAACATAAAAAAATCAAATACCCTATTTTAGCCATTCCTTCTGTTCTGAAGGTTATTCTCTAATGCCTACCCTGAATGTATATGCTTTGTTCAAGCATCAGCAAGTTAGAAAAGAGCAGTTATAATTCTTGATTCACTATCTTCTCATTTTTCTGAATGCTATTAACATATATGTGTGTGCATATATATATATATATGCACACAAAATTTTCATCTGAACCCAATTTACTGGAAGAATAAACTTGGGCAAATCACTTAACATTTCAAAGACTGACCTCCCTGTATTTTATTATCCTATTCTTAAAATAGAGTAATTGTGTGCTCACTGCCTTTGCAAGGTTTGAATTAGGTTATGTAAACTCTGTACTACAGCACCTGTCACGGTAATCACTCAGTAAGTACCAGCTATTATTAAGTTATCCACAGATAGACAGAATCTCTTGTTTAAGGAAATAAAAGGATAAGGAGGGAAACACATCAGTTTTTAAGTCTTGAATTATTTAACATCATGAGAACATAAATTAACATAAAAAGTCTACATTATTCTCTCAGCTAGTGTATTCATTACTTATTGAATGGTTATTATGTAGCATTGAGTGGGCTAATCTTCACGGACATAGTAAGTTTTTTAAAGATGGAATCCAAATTTATAGACATTTTTTAAAGTAAGGGTATATTAGAAGGGCAGAGTGATAAATCACCCTGGCACCTTGTTTTACGATTGTGGACAAGAGCGATCATCACTTGGCTCTTACACATAAGCTCTGTCAAATGAACTTCAGTGATAATAGCCTCATTTTTTAGAGCTGTGTCCACCTGGCATCCAATTGATTGAATCTGAAGACCTCACTTTCCATTTTTATAGCTTGCTTTCTTCTCTCTACATGCCACAGTCGAGAGAATTGATTTTCCTTGTACTTTGTCTTTTCTTTTCTCCACTTCCCAGGTATCTTTCTATCTCTCCCTCTCCCTCTATCATCACTGATTTTTCTTCTGCGTTCTACCAATTATCTCTAGCCCTGAGCGATGGCACTCATGTAGTTTTTCCTACACACTTTTCCAACAAGCGAAGGGTTAACAAAAAGCAAAGTAAAAGGTTTCAGGAAGAAGGTCATGCTATAGCAATAATCCTTTTTTTTTTTAACTTTTTCCTTACATCTTTGCTTTCCTGATATGAAACTGAGAGTTTATCTCACCAAAAAATTAAAAAGCCATATTTAAGGTTCATACAGGTAACTAAATACCACTACCCAAATCTTATGTACCAAAGCAGGGCCTAGAAAATATTAATTGAATTTTATAGAGTATAAAAATGATATTTTAGCTGGCACCTACTTTTTAAATTTAACCAACAGTAATTTGTATAATCATGTGTTCCTTTGATCGGTAATGATATTTTCACATGCATCATTTTTATTCCACACATTTGTCTTGTACTTCCACTGACCTTTAAAATCAACAAGAACAAGGGTTACTTGATGTAGCAACAATCCCATGAAGTAGAACAGACCAGATATGGGATCCTCATTTTTCATACAACTCAGATTTAGGTAGATGTGTCTTGCCAATGTCACTTGAACAGTGAAAGCAAAGGCAATGCAGAATCTGAGACTAGTACAGTCTGTGTCCACCTGTGGCTGGAGCCTGGAGATGCCTGGAGTTCAGCACAGAGCCATTCATCCTGTGGCTCGAGTCCCCACTGCCCCACCATCTCAAGAAATCCTCTATAGTGCTGGGCACAATCCCACTGTGCCAGAAATGCAGACCTCTGGATGGACTCTTCCAAGAAAGTTCTGCTGATTTGCTACAGCTGGACAACATTCCCAACTAATATTGATGAGCACAATAGCTAAAAGCATTTCACTGTTGGTAGAAGAGGGACTCACCAGTTCTGCAGCATCTTTAATGATGTGAAGGCAGATTAGGGATATCATCCTAAATGTGGAAATAACCAAAAAAAAATCAAAATAAAATTTAAAATACAATTAGAAATAACAAGCTTTTAACAGACATTTATTTACATTTTAAAAGGGGAATTTATTTGATAACCATTTAAAAACATGACAGAATACTTCATAGATCACTTTATACAGTAAAATAAGAAATAAAGACATACACATTTTTGAAAGCATAAACACTTGGGGATCCTAATGACAGTGACATGGGAATAATAGATATAGCAGGCAAACTGTATTAATAAGAAATACATCTGAACGTGAAAAATGCAGTTCAGGCATTGTGGTGCAAGAGACTTAAGCCATTGGTTTGGATACCAGCATCCCATAGTAAAGCACCTGAGATCAAGTGACACTGCTGCTTCTAATTCAGCTTCTTGCCCATGCACCTTGGAGGCACCTGAGGATGGCCCAAGAACTTAGACTGCTGCCACCCATATGGGAGATTCTGGTAGAGTTCCTGGCTTCTGGCTTCAGCCTGGCCCATTCCTGACAGCAGACAGAAGCATTCTGTGTGTGTGTGTTTGTGTGTATCTCCTTCCTTGTCACTCTGCCTTTCAAATAAGTCCAATAATTTTAAGAAATGAAATGTTTAGGGACTGCACTATTATGATGATGTGTTGGAAATCTGGTGGGAGGGGATTTGAAGAAGGGGAAGGGGAAATCCCAGAGCCTGTGGAACTGTATCATAAATAGTATAAAAAAATACATAGAAACTAGAAAATGAGTGAAATGTATACTTACACATTAGTTATTATCCTTAGTAACTAAGTGTACACAGTCTAATGACTATGATCATCTGATACTCTAATGGACAACCTAAGTCTTTCTACGAGATAGATCAAAAATCACAGAGTCATACTGCAGATACAGTTGCCCAAAGAACCAAGATCTCAAGACATTTGACCTCTCATAAGTGTAAATGGACATACATGACATCTCTTCATTTACTGAGGAGTTTTTAGCCTTCCATGCATACACACACATACACACTGCTTCCATGAAAAATCACCGTTATAATAATACAATTTTGCTGAATCAGATCCACAAAAGATGCATGAAACAAATTAAAACTCTCGAAAAATCTTTACAATTTCTACCTCTGGTACTGGAAAATATACAAAATACACAGAAACAATTTTTTTAAAATGCTGACAAAATAGTTGAAATAAACTAAAACAAAAATTAGATCTGACATTAGAGAATGTATCTATGGGAAAGATTATGGATATTACATGGAGGTGTCCACAAGAGTTGGTCCTCTTTCATGATCGCTCACTGTATTTTGAAGACTTACATCACACAAAAATAGGCATGTATATGTGTATGTATGTTTTATTCTTTTAGGGCATGCCTGTTCTCCTGTTCTGGAGGAACACATTCACATTCTCCTTTTTTTAAAAAATCAGATCTACAGAGAGGAGGAAAGACAGAGTGAAAGATATTTCATCGACTATTCACTCCCCAAGTAGCCAAAACGGCTGGAGCTGAGCTGATCCAAAGCCAGGAGAAAGGAGCTTCTTCCAGGTCTTGCATGCAGGTGCACAGTCACAAGGCTTTTGATGGTCCTCCACTGCTTTCCCAAGTCATAAGTAGGAAGCTAGATGGGAAGCGGGGCTGCTGGAACATGAACTGGTGCCCAAATGGGATCCTAGCACATGCAAGGTGAGGATTTTAGCCACTAGGCTACCACTCCAGGCCCTCACATTCATTTTCTATGTAGCTCTACTCTATGAAAAATTATTCTATGATTTATTATACATACTGACATGAAAATTCCCTACTAGTCTTTTCACACCACTTGTGCCAAGCTATGTTGGTTTTGATACTAGCAATTCCGTTCTTCATGCACTCATGTACAAACCAACGTTTGGTGGAAACAATATTGGTAATTCAACTGCAAAACCTTTGTGTATGTATCTTCTTTCCTAACTTACATATTATTATTTTTGGGTAAGTGAGTAACTTCGTTGACTTCTTTAGGCAAATTTAATTGTCATTTATTAAAAGCTCCTGAGATTTTAGCAGCTGGAGCAAATGCCAAGAAAGAAATCTTTTACTTATGGTTGATTGTTGACAAAGATATTAATATGATTCAATGGAAAAAAGGATAGTCCTTTCTCACAAATAATGCTGGATTCTTGACATTTATTCAGAAAAAAAATTAAATTTGATCCTTATCTTAAGATCCTCATCTTAATGTCATGCAAAAACTAATTCAAAATGTGCCATGAACTAAAACATCCATAGAAAAAAGTCTTTGTGACATCGGTTTAAACAATTTTTTTTTAGCAAGAACACAATAACTTGAGCCATAAAAAGAAAAAAATACATATATATATAGCTTAGGTGGCATTCACAAAATTAAAAAGCTTTCACACTCAAAAATTACTGTTAAATAAGCCAGAGCTGATGTAGTGAATCAAGCCTCCACCTATAATGTCAGCATCCCATATGGGCACTTGTTTGAGTCCCAGCTGCTCCTTCGATCTTCTTGCTTATATGCTTGGGAGAGCAGAGGAGATGGCCCAAGTTCTTAGTCCCCTTTAACCAATGTGGGAGACTTGGATGAAGCTCCTGGCTCCTGGCTTTGGACTGGCCCAACTCCTGCCATTACAGCTACTTAAGTAGCAAATTCTCTCTCTCTCTCTCTCTCGCTCTCTCTCTCTCTCTCTCACTTTTTCTCTTTCTGTAAATATTCATTCAAATAAAAATAAATAATTTTTTAAAAACAGAAACAGCTAAGTTATCGATTTTTAAAAATTCCATACTATATTAAAATCACAATTTGAGAAGGGGAAATCAAAGCAATCTGGGTAGAATATTTGGAGTTATTTCCATTCTAATCCAGACTCTCCAAGAGGAAGGGATACCTGCTTAACAGAACGCACCAAAGGCCTCCTGCGATACTTGCCTACTTTTAAGGAAACCAGTGAGTGCCATCAGAGACTTGGACAGTTTCCCAGCTCTACACTAACTACTGCAGTTAACAGGTGTGCATCTCACTTGCTTTAGAATATAGAATATAGATATCACAAAATGTCTCCATTATATAACAACTTTGTTTTAGTCAGCTTTTCATCACCTTCACTTAAGCACCAAAGAGGAGCTTCCTGGGGGAAAAAAGTTTATTTGGCTTAAGCTTTGGAAGCTCACAATTCAAAGTCAGGCAGACCCATTGATCTGGCAGCTGGAAGAGACTGGTGAAATGTATGTGAGAGGATGGTTGAATGGCGAACCAAGAAGCAAAGACAGATATTTGGCAAAACTCTGCTTTACAAACCAACAATTGCTAGAGAAATGCCTTCTAAGAATTGCCAGTTGTCTTCATTAAATAATCTTCAGTGACTATTTAAAAAAATAAGTAAATCCTGAGGGTTGGCAGATGCCCAAAAATGTTTGTGGACTGTGAATGAATTTTATTGTAAAATCATCCTGATTGGACCAAGTTACATGGTTTTCTCAACATAAACAAGAACTGACACAAAATCTTCATCTAGGCTCATTATTTTAGTAGTGGAAAAGTTTGTTAAGATGTTGCTTTGAAAGCTTTACCAAAGACCTAGTGGCTCAAACAAGACAGAAGTGTTTTTATTTTGCTGTAATATCAAGTTCTTCTATAGCTCTTCATCAAGGTGTTTACATGTATTAGCTGGCATAATCTTTACAACAACACTAACAGAGCGCTATTATTAATGTCCCCAACCTGTAATAAGACCATTGAACCACACAGGATTTTAATAATTCACCCAAAGTTACACAACTCATCAAGCCACAGATTTGGATTTGAATCCAGGATCTGACTCCAGAATCTATGCTTTCAATAACAATACCTAGGCTACCTTACTTTTAACTATAGTGTGCATTTAAAACACATTTTCCTGACAGTCTGTAGATTGTCTCTAACTCTCAGTTCCTAACATGGTAGATTTATACGGTGTTGACTATTGTATCATTTCTGTCTTAGTTTTCAGTATGATTCTCCCTCTGCCTCCTTTTACTGACCAGCGCACAAATTCCTTTGTTTCTAGAAAAGTGCATTTTGCCACTGAGTCATTTCCTGAATTTAATACTTTCAGATTGCTGACTGGATGGAGAGGGAATGACAATTTTTCATGCCCTAAATAGCAGCTTGGGATGAATAGTAATTATATAGTAATTAACATTTCAAATTTCTGAGTGCCCTTTAACATTGGCTGTATTTCTTTAATGACCTGTCTTCAATCTCTACTTGATTCTTAAACTGAATCAAGTTGTACACACTATCATCACAAATACCTATTTTGCCTAGAAGTTCTTATTTAACTGAAAATGTTGATAAGCACCTTTTGTTTTCTTATCTCTATTACAACCAGAGAAGTTCTTGAAGAAAATATTGCAAAGATAATTCACTCTATGTTTATGTGGTTTGAAGTGTAGACAAAGACTGGTAGGCCTTCTTCATTTCTATTGGAATATTTTGGTTTAACCCTAGCAGTTCAGACATTTTCATTAGGAAATTCAAACACAATTGTCTTTCCAGCAGTGGCAGATGAGCTGCTTGGAAGCAGATGCAGTGAAGAGCCCTGGCAGCTTAATACATTCATCACGTAACAGGCTTTCAGGATAACACAGCTTACTTCCGGAACTTGAATTTTCTAAAAATAAACAATTCCACTTTCATAACTAGAAAATACATTTAAGATAATAATTCTGTTTATAGTTGAAAATATGTTTGAGACAGTCATTCTGATTACAAGCTTTTCAATCAGAGACAAAACAGGAAAAAATATCCAAGCAGAAAAAAAGAAGTACATGGGATGAGGTAAAAATGATTATTACTGTGAGTTAACATCAGAGGATTTGAAATTTGGAGTTCTGAAATGACTCCATCTGAAAAAGCTGCTCAGCATAATGTAATTGAAATTAAATGAACTGGGTCCGGTGGCGCGGCCTAGCGGCTAAGGTTCTCGCCTTGAACGCACCAGGGTTCCTATATGGGCGCCGGTTCTAATCCCGGCAGCTCCACTTCCCATCCAGCTCCCTGCTTGTGGCCTGGGAAGGCAGTCGACGACGGCCCAAAGCCTTGGGACACTGCACCCGTGTGGGAGACTTGGAGGAAGTTCCTGGATCCTGGCTTCAGATCGGCACAGCACCGGCCATTGCGGTCACTTGGGGAATGAATCATCAGACGAGGGATCTTCCTCTCTGTCTCTCCTCCTCTGTGTATCTGACTTTCCAATAAAAACAAAAATAAAATCTTTTAAAAAAAGAAATTAAATTAATTTCTCTCTCTCTCTCTCTCTCTCTCTCTCTCTCTCTCTCTCTTTCTCTGTGGAAGACAAAGTATGGGCTTATTTTTGGACAGACAGGAAAGTTATTTCTAATTACTTTGTTTTCCAAAATGGCACTGTCTGTATCTTAAAAGGGGTTGTAGCTATCGAATGGGCTGTGGCAGACATGGCCAATCCATTTGTTTTAGCTTTTTCAATAATCATTGAGTGTCACTGCAGGCTCGGTTGGTCTGACTGACTGTAAAGACAGCCAAAATGAACAGCTCAACTGTCTCACAGTCTCATTTCCCACCATGTATTGACCCAGCCCAGGTTACATATGTTACAGTATTTGCAAGGCTGTCACTGTTATAAAACACTTACTGGGATCTGCAATCGACAGGGGCTTTAGGACAACATGCTAAAATTGGAAATAACTAGTCCTGGCCTGTTTGATTTTGAAAAAAAAAATTATATGGGCAGAAGGAATTGATCTGTTTGAAATCTATGCATTCTTACAAACATAGAAAGCAATGATAAAATAACTCTAAAAATTTCATCTGATAAATTTAACTGGACAGAAACTGGGAATCAAAGCAAAAATAGAACAATCTTTGTGTGTGTGTGTATATGTGTGTGTGAGTGTGTGTTAAGTGCTGCTGTTTTTAATTTTTAAAACAAAACCAACATACAATATTGTGAATGTGTGAAATAGAGACCTAGCCCTGGGCCCTGTCTTACCCAAAAAAAGGAAGTGCTGGCATCTGCTGGTAAAGGTGGGGACCACTCTTGAGCATGGGGTGTCTCTTTAACTCAAGTAATAACCTAGTCTGACTGCAAACTGCCTGCATTTCAGACCCCTTGGCTGATTTGTGGTTAAAGCAAAATGGTCTGTTTGAAATTGTGGAGCCAGCAGTTTCTTTCATTCATCTTTAAAGCTTCAGTTGAATTCAGGAGAGATCAGAGAGATCTCTCATTGCACTAAATAAACTTCTAAGCATTCTGATTGAGCTCCTCAGATGGGATACTATGGAGATGTGGGAAACTCAAGACTCATTATATCACTGAATGGTCTGAGCCAAAAATTATGATTCTCTGGTCACCCGTGGTTAAATGAGAGCAGAGGTATAATGAATTTATCAGGCTAAAAGTGAGCCGGTGTCAGGAAGAAATCAAACTCATTAATTAGGCCTTCATTTAAACTACAGAATAATGGTACTCACTAGTGTTAGTGGAAGGTAGCAAGGTGGCAGTGGTGGTAATAGAGGTGGATAACTTCGCTTGTGGTCAATTAAGAAATGTTGTGGTCAATTAAAAATGTTGGTTAAAAAGAAACAGGGGGCAGGAGAATTACCAGGCAATTTTAACCAATTTTCATCATTGAGTACAATAAACTTGAAAATTCAACTCTACCAGAAGTCTGAAATTGAGTAGGACCTTCTCCTACTTTGTTTGTGGTAATTCCCAGCTTACATCTACTCTCATAAATATCAGGCTACTTCCAAAGCTAAGGCTGGTATGAATTAAGAAGCTGTCAACCCCCAGAAAATGTGGGTTTTCCTTAGTTCCAAGTACCTGAGAGACATGGGGATAAAGCCAATCTATTCACACAATAATAGGAAGAAACCTCCATTTCCATTATTTGCAATTAATTGGGCATTGGAAACTCAGGATGTGAGCTTTAGAGAATCTTGGTTTTATGTCTTACCATGAGATCCTTGAGTATCCATTTCTTGATGTCTAATATTTGGGTAGTAATTCCTAATGAGTGTTATGAGGATTTTACATGTAAGATACTTAGTACCTAGTGTTTGTTAATGCACTT
This sequence comes from Ochotona princeps, assembly GCF_030435755.1. Lineage (NCBI taxonomy): Eukaryota > Metazoa > Chordata > Mammalia > Lagomorpha > Ochotonidae > Ochotona > Ochotona princeps. The sequence goes on from NC_080845.1 coordinate 42,959,978, forward strand.
CACAAATGGACATGGTTGTTGTGGCCCACTTTCTATAGAAAGGGGAGGATTCTCCATTTCATTTCTATTTTCAACTAGGATGAATGACAATGGAAAAGAAAAAAGGAAGCAGATGTGAAGTGAACTACAGCGTTTAGTCTGATTAGCAAATACAGGGGCTAGCTAGACCGGGTCACTGCTCTTACAAGGCTGTACTTGTTCTCATCTTGCTTACTCTGTCATGCTCTTTCTCTCCCTAAACTATACCTTTTACTTCTCTCCTCTTTTGTATCCTTTACCTGCTGAAAGAATGTGGTCTTGCTACCACTTTCTTTATAAAGCAATGACACCTTGTCTGGGATTCAGAGAAACTACAGAGAAAACTGTACCAGCTGAATCTGCAATTTGGTGTCTTTTAGATTTCTGTGTGGCAACTCAATGTGAGATTAAACATTCTAGCCTTGATTTTGAGCCCCCTGATTCTTTAATTTAAAGAAAACAAACTGAGTTAAATGTGTGTGACTTCCCTGATGAGGAGCACTCTTTGTGCACCAAATGGACTTATGTGAAGAAAGACCAGTTTATCAAAACCAGAGAGAGATTACTAAGGATGTCAAACAGAAATTACACAACCTTCTTCAAATAGAAATTAATGCTTTAAATCAAGACATTTGGGAAAGTTGGTTTCTGTTGCTTGTTTGTTTGTGTTTCCCCTATGACTACCAAATACACATATAAATACACACACAAAAGCAACTATGTGCAGGTTCATGAGGCTATAGGTGGGTGAAATAAGGCATCTATGTACTAATTCCATAGTCTCCTGGCACCTGCACACGCATTTCATTGGAATGAACATTATGCATCATAGTATAATAGCAGGAAAGAAGATTCAGAAAACATTGTCCCATATGGGATATTGCCAAAGGCAAAGGCTGGTGGAAAATTGTACTTTTGTCTTGAAAAACATTCTGGCTAGTGAGAAGAGGATATCATGAACTAGAAGTTTTTTGAAACCCATATGCAACAATTATATCTAAAACGTGCCTGTTTGATAGATTGATTCCTTCTCAATTTTTTTCACTCTTGTTTTAAATCATTTTATATTTACATTGATGAGAAATATAGCATGAGAGTTAAACTTCTTGACAGCAGGGGTTTTTTAAAAGTCAGTTCTATAGTTCCAATTTCTTCTTTAAAGGATTTATTTATTTATTTTACTTGGAAAATTAGAGTTACAAAGAGAGAGGGAGAACAGAGAGAGACCGTCCCTCTACTGATCCACTCCTCAAATGGCTGCAATGGCCAGAGCTGGACCAGTTTGAAACTGGAAGCCAGGAGCTTCTTCCAGATCTTCCACATGGGTGCAGGGGCCCAAGGATTTAAGCCATCCTTTGTTGCTTTCCAAGTCCATTAGCAGGGAATTGGATGGGAAGTGGAGCAGTCTGGACTAGAATTGGCACCCATATGGTATGCCAGTGCCAGTGGATAAAGGATTAGCTTATTAACCACTGTGCCAGCCCCTATATCCCTCCTATATTCCTAATTTCTAACACCAAGTAAAATATCAACAATGAAGGATTGGATTGTGGTAGCTTTCAAGTAGCAGTGAAAAGAAGAGGGTAAGTTTTTACAATTAAAAAAAAAAACTAAAGGTAGCATGTTTCTTATTTGAAATATTTCCAGAACAATGGAATGTTAGAAATATCATTTCATGTCTTGGGTTAGCTGAAAAATTTTATTAATAAATTTCTATTTATATATATATATATATTTATATATATATAATGTACACATAATACACACATATATTTGTCAAAGAAGCATAAGTGTGCTCTCAGATTGTGTTTTTGTGTGATTATTGCTAAAAACTACTAGTGTATTTGGGGCTACTGCAGGATTCCAAAGTGCTTTGTATACATTGAAACAATAAAGAGATAGCTTGAAATGCTCAGAGAATTAATGAAAAGGGGCCTTAAGAAATATAATGAAAATAAATAGTTATTCCTCTTCCAACTTCCCTCCAAGGAGAAGGTTATGAAAGAGAGCTAAAATAGTAGACTCGAGAATAAAATTATTCCATGGTAGTAAGTAATTAGGGGTGAGTACATGAAAGCCTAGGTTTAATTGTTCTTTTTAATGCAGTGAAAGAAGACATTCATCATACAAGTTTAAATGAGTGTCCTGTTAATGGAGTATTCCCCCAATGGGATACTATAAATTAATATTTTTATATGTCCTGTAATTATTTTGTGAGTAGCTCATTTGTAGTGCATTATACTTAGGGGTGTGTTTTAAAATCCTTAATCAGGTAAATGTCATCATTTAAAATACACCATAGGAGTTGATACTACATTTAAGCATTTCTTTATATTTTATATGCCAAGCCTTTCATTCAGGTGACCAGTAATTTCTAAAAGGACCTATTTATAGCTCTCATATACTCTCTGATACTGATTTCTAAATTTTCCACAAAATCTCAATTGGGGTCACTTTTTGGAGTTGAGCCTTGGGAAATACAGTGAATTTCATTTACAATTTCAAGTTTCTGTAGGTTGCAGCAGCACCATCTAGGGCCTCCCTGCTTTGACTATGGCAGTACAATGGGCCTTACTTTCTTACATCTGAATTCTTGGGAGTCAGTAGGGGCTTTGTGAGACAAATGACATCTTCCTGAGCATGATGCCACGTGGCTTTAAGATACTCTCAGAGAAAACATCCTCTTTCTAAACAGTCAGATGAGAAGAAATTGTATTAGCCAAGTCAAATTAAAAATTCAGTGCTCTGTTTAAACACATCTAGCTGTCTTTTTCTTTCCCCTAGAAAGTTTCCATACCTTTTCAGAATATGTACTCACATCCTGGATTCTGTCTTGAAGTGTAGTTTCTTTACAAATCCATCCCAGAGGAAATGGGGCCTCGACATCACCTGGATGTCAATTTGAACCAGCTGCTGACTCTCCATGTCATCTTAGGCACATTACTTAACCTCACTGAATTTCAGTTTCTCAACTGTAAAATGGCTGCAAAAATGTTACCTGCATCTTTGAGATTTGCTGGGAGAATCATAAGTTAATGCTTGTAATGTGTGTAGCATGGACTCAGCCACTTAGAAATGCAATAATAGAACTTACTATTATTTCTGCCTCAGCTCTGCTACTGAAATTACTGAACAAGATGTTTACTCTTACTGAATTCCAGTCTCTCAGGGGGTTGACAAAATGAGGGAAAAAATATGAATCAGGCATGGAAAACTATTTAGGGCCATAAAGGCTTACAAAATGCCAACCAAAGTGAAAAATTAGAATAATAAATAAAGAGATGAGTAAAAATGTTTAAGCCCCTAAAATATTATTTGGTTAAAATCTCTGCACTTTTATACTTTATCTTTTTAGGGAAATCCTTATAATTTCAGTAAATGTGCATCTGTGCTTGCAACCACACAACTACAAAGTATCCTTCCCTTAGGAGATTAAACTCCCTTTTATTGATTCCTTGTTAGTGTTTCATATGTATATCATCTGCTTCTTGGATTGGAAACAGACCATTATGATAAATGTAGTCATTCAATATCTTGGTATAAGGAATATCCTTAATAATTTATATAAAAATCATTTAGCATTTGCTTCTAGTAAGTGTAGGATTCTAAATGCTATGTTATAACCATTTTTACTAAAATAGGTTTAAAAGAGATACAATCATCCTGTACTTTCACAACTCCAGTAAATACACAGGCACACACCATACACACACTTCTACCAAAAATTGAGAAATCAATCTTGTGGTTTTCAAAAATGTGTGTTTTTTTGTTTTGTTTTGTTCTGGCTTTTGTTTTGTTTTGGTTTGGTTTGGTTTGGTTTGGTTTGGTTTGGTTTGGTTTGGTTGTGGAGTAGGGAGGTTGAATGTGTGCTGTTTCTATACTAACCTGATTCCAAAGGACAGGAGGACAGGCTGGCCTCCGAGATTTATTTTTTTAACCTTTTTTATGTGTCTCTCCTGCACAGTAAAACTTGGGTGGGCAAAATTCTCCCCATTCCGGGGAACCTGTATAGACTGTTGTAGGATTTTATGGGACTGATATTCTATTCTTTTTCAGGGGGTCATTTATGCCCAGTGTCTTCCCTCCTCTCAGCCAGTGTACATCAGTCTCTAAATCCTCCTCCCCCACCTTTGAAAATTTATGGCAGCTTTCAGCCAGGCTTGGCTTAAAGCCATTGACCTCTGTGGCCTACGTTATTGACCAGAACACAGCATCTTCTGCCCACATAATATATGCCTCTTTATCTCCCTGAAAGGAAAGGAAATGACTCTTGGAATGGCCAGGAACACAATAAAAATGAGAGTGGCTTTCCCATTTTTGTGTCAGTGGCGTTTGGCTTTACAAAAAGCCACACTGGAATCAGTGTGTATATTAGGCAGTGCTTTGAACTGTGCAGTGAGAGTACACCTTTGGGAGCCAGCATTGTAGACCAGAGGCTTACCCCAAATAAAAGCACGTTTTTGTAACTTCTCACCTTGAGTGTACATGGAATGAATGGCCTTATGTTAGCAATGCTTGGGGCTGAAACTACAGACTCTCTGTGCTAATAAATCCATGGGGACACTAGTGGAAAACACAGGGTTCATGGATCCCACAAGCCATTTGGGATGGGATTTCAGGGTGAAGGTCACAGTGTCAGAAAAGGCTGGAGCGGGAAGAGACATGAGCACTCATCTATGCCAAGTTCCTAAATGCCTAAATGAGGAAGTTGACATCTGACAATAGCGCAAAATTGATCTGAAATCAGAGCAAATGAAAATTCAAAATGTCTTTTTTCATTTTTTTATAAACATTTGGAAACCCCTTCTCAGTGTTAGAAAGGACACCCACCACTAGCTTAATGCATGAAGTAAGGCCTCAAATCTGTATTTGTCTTTAAAAGTACGAATTCCAACTGTTAACTCCGTATAAATCACCATGTAGCAGGACTTCTACACAGCGCTCAGCATTCTCTCTTCAGCAAATATTGTCTGAAACCCAATTCTTGAGAGATAGCAAGATACCGTATGATTCTTACCACCACATTCCCAAAGAAATTGGGAGCATCCCAGGGAAAAATCCTAAAGGAAAACAGTACCAAAAGTGGATCTTACAGTTACATAGCCTTGGAAAAGTTTCTCACCATCAACACCTGCACTCCTCCATGGGCTGCAGTGGGAATGGTAGCAACCCCTCAGCTCCCAGGAGCGTCATGAGAAGTGAGATAGCTGGCACAGAGAAGTGTTCCGTGGTTTGAAGTGCTATTATTGTTACAGCCTCTCGGGTGGAGAAACACCATCGGAGGCTTGTGCTACCGCAGAACAGCCAAAGAGAGTGGAAGTGCTTCTTCCAAGAGTGCCAAGCTTTGCTGGAGAAAAGCTTTGGCAGGAGTCATGATTCTTAGCAGAGCTGTAATTCACTGAGGGCTGGCAGCTTGCAGTCTACCTTCAGGACTGGTTCTCAGGTTTAGAAGGTAGAGCACTTAGGTGTTAACACATGCTTTGCAGCACTTGGGGATATGCTGATAGATGCAAGTGTATATAGAAACCGGAATCCAGAAACAAGACTATAGGAAGAAGTACAAAATAGCTCCTTATTTATTTAGATGAACCATTATAATAACCCAGGAGGAAAAAAACATTAGTGGGACTAGACGCAGCAGATTCTATATGAGCTTTTCATTTTCCACCACCATTTGTTCCTTGCTTACTTGCAAGTTGTTTTTATTTTAACTGTGTCGTGTTCTGTTGCTGTTGTTGTTGTAAGAAATTAGCTAAAGCAGATACCTAAATTTTAAGCAAAAAATTTGACTGAAAAACTACGCTTTTCTGGAAATTTAGAAAATATATAAATAATTGAATCATAGTGATAAACTACTTCAGTACAGCTTACAAACCAACAAAGATCCATGGGAGAATTCAAGAATTACTGTATTGGAGGTTTCATAAAATGAGAGGACCATATTTTCCAGTGATCTAAGTGTTAAAACAGAGGAAGGAGACTGGAAATTCATAAATTCAGGTGAATTTTAATGTGTTACCTAAAAGTAAGATTAAAAAATATGAAGAAAAGCTTAACTATTCCAGGATGTGAAATCAATTTTAAAATTTAAATACTTCTTTAAAACATTGATTTACGCATTTTTATTTGAAAGACATATTTACAGAGACGGAAAGATCTTCCCACTGCTGCTTTACTTCCAAATGACTGTCTCAGCCAGAGCTGATCTGAGCCAGAAATCAGGAGTTTCCTCCAGCTCTCCCACATGGGTGCAGGACCCCTGGACCCCCAAAGACTTGACCCATCATCTGCTGCTTTCCCAGACTATAAGCAGGGAGCTGAATCAGAAATGAAGCAGCTAAAACAGGGACAAGTGCTATACAGGATTCCAGCATTGCATGTGGAAAATTAGACCGCCAAGCCACCATACTGGCCCCCTTTAAATACTCTTTAATAGTCATGCTTTCATTTATAAGCATAATATTTCTCTCTTAAAGCAGAAAGGAAGTAGGAAAGTATTGGGAAGTTTTTAGCCATGAGCTATGTTGATAGAAGTCAAATGGTACCTTACTTTTTTTTCTATCCTGCTTAGGATCTCTTTCCATTTTCTCATATATTTGTTCTGAAAAAATGGCATATTGAAGAACATTGGAACTCAATCTTTAATATTGAATATTTTAGTCTTTGTTTTTTAAATGATGACTAGTAGACAATTGGCAAAAAAGAACTCAATATATACTAAAATAATAGGTTATACAGACTTTAAAAGAGTTTCTGCAAGACTGTCTAATGATCTAGAGAGATTCTGTATACTGAAGAAAAAATATTCTACATAAGTCCATCTACAGTATTAATTTAATTATTTTGAATCTGTTTTATCAGTATGTGTAGAAAGCTCAGGAAATTGTTAACAGTGTCAATGTTACTCTATTTTTATGTATAGCATTTTCACTTTAATGAATACTTTGATTTTTTAATAAGTCTGCTGCAATTACTAGTATAAAAATTAAATCTGACTTTATATGTGCTTGTCTAATTCCTAAAGTGCCAGAACAATAACATTTATGTAAGACTTTTTCCACTACAAACACACTGAAGACAGAATTGAAGTGCAGCTTTAGTGTCCAGAAAGAAGAACAATAAATGTAGGTGAGTGTATATGGTTTTATTCATCACAATACGTTCTATTTCCACAGACACAGATATCATGAATGAGCTATTTCTCATATAGATCTCTTGCAAGCACTAACACTGATTAGCTCTTGTGCATGGGGACACTTTCCAAGATCATTGTCACCTAATAATTTTCAATAACTCAGTTGACAGAAATCCAATGTTCATTTTTAATACGAAAAGCAATAATCCTGTTATCACAAATGGCATCTTCTTTTCAAAATACTCTAATGTGTCACTTGGAACTGAGTTCCAATGAAATTGCTTATCTAGTAGTTGAGCATGAAACCAGCAATTTGGGTTGAAAACTACTCAAAGGAAAAGTCGAATCATGAAAACCACTGTTCATACATCTCAAAAATGGTGTGGAGAATGGTAATCACCTCTACCTGTCTTCTTTAGGGAAACCTTCAGAAGAAATTTCATTCTGGCATTTTACTAGCACAGGATAGCCAAACTACCAGCCTGCCATCATCCTGTGGAGACTGCGAATGGACTGGTAGGGGCCCTTTTTCCAGTTGATCCCACACCGCTCAGAGCCAAATGTTTGGTCCAGCTGTAACAAATGTGCAGAGCAATGTCTATGTGTTTTTAAACCAAATTTTTGATGCAATTTCATGTTCCTACCATATTTTCTTTCTCCCAGCACACTGCCTCTCGCTTTAAAAAAGGAAAGAAAATTCCACCTAGGAAGTACTTATGTACGGGAAGAGATCGAGGAGGATGGAAGAACTGAAGTTGAAACGCAGCAGCCCTTACACCTCTGCTCTCTGCCTCCACCCCATCCCACACCCGACTTAACCTCTATTCACTGCGTTCCTTTTATTTATTGTTTTTTTAGCAGTTACCTCCATAAATCTAGATAAATGGTTTAACCTCTTTTTCTTCATTTGTCAACTTAAGATAATATAGCTAGTCAACTTTATTTGGAAAGAGGAGGATTGGCTCATTTATTCTAAGCTTCCTCCTCTGAGAGTTTTATATTCGTATTATTAGTCTCAGTTTTTCTACAGTTTCCACCTTTGCAACTTTAAGTAATATCTCAATCTGTTTTTAAATTCTTGTTTGTTTGAGGGAGGAAAGAGAGGGCTGAACAGAACTCCCATCTGATGGTTCACTCCCCCAAAATGCATGCAACAGCCTGGATTACGCTGGGCTGAAGCTGGGCGTAAGAACTCAGTGCAGGTCTCCCACATGGGTGGCAGAAACCCACCCACTTGAACCATCTCCACTGTTTCCCGTGTGCACCAAACAGTTGTTAGCACCTGCTTTGCTTGTTTCCCCAACCACCCCCCAGCTCTGAAAAGTGTGGGTCAGTCTTGGGGAGTTTTAAGCAAAGTTTCTTCTTGTCCTGCAAGGCAAGCTCCAAAAAGCTAGTTAGTCTTCATCTCTTAGCCTGAAAGAGTACAATTTTACCTTCACCATGGCTTTACTCCCCTCACTGTAAGCTGCTCACCATGGGACCTCCAACAAGCATGCGGGACCCCAGGGAGGACCAGAGACAGCTCTGATGAAGACAACACCAATGTCAGACAGCTGGATTGAACCTCCCCGGTCATCTACCAAGAGCCACACAGTGGAGAGATAACCCATGTCCCCAGTGGAAGCGCAAGGGTTGTAAACCAGACAAGAATTAACCCTGCGCCCAGACTGAGCTTGTACCCAGAGGAGGTGACTAGTTAGACTTGGCAATTATTGAAGGCAAGGGTCAGGTGACAGTTGTTTACCCAGCTCGTCCTGACCCTGCTGCTCTAAAACGCTGTGGAATTTTAAAAAATCATTATTCGTTTTAATTCCTTGGTCCTATTGAGCACATCCAGAACTGAATTCTTCAGCAAGGACTTCATGCCCAGCAGAAGCCTCTCTCTCTCTCTCTCTCTCTCTCTCTCTCTCTCTCTCTCTCTCTCTCTCCCTCTCTCTCTCACACACACACACACACACACACACACACACACTCCAGCTTTTTTTTTTAATCAAGAAAACAAAATTCCACAGGGGACATATGACCAAACCCCGTATCTGTAAGACCTCTGTCAGCCTTCCCCTCTGCGCCCCAAACTTCTCTGCCTCAAATTCCTCGCTACAGACCTCCCTAAAGTAAAATCTTCCCGTTTCAACGCCTTCTGCTGTCCCTCCAGAGGAAAGCAGACCTGCACGCGCCAGGCGGCGCCCCTCCTGCCCTTCGCTAATTAACCACGCTTAAGAGGCTCTCATCAAGCAAAAGGGAAAGTTCCCGAGATCTTTACAACTCTCTAGGAAGTACAGGCTAACATTTCCTCTTGGAAAGCTCTTCGCCACGATTTTCCCAGGCTTGCACTTGAGTGAAACCCCCAAAGGAAATTACCACTTAAATGAGGCAGGATGTGCCGGCAGCTCGTTTGGCCTAGGCCACGCACGCAGCCAGCCGGGCAGGCTGTGCGGGAGGCTAACAAGCCTGCAGACCGGCGCCCTGGCGCCCCAGGCCGGGTGCTCGGGGCGCCGGGGAAGGGAGGCTGCTCCGCAGGCACGGAGCTGGGGCGCGCGTGCCCGGGGTCCTGGCTGTGTGGGGCCGGGATGGGCGCACGCGTGGGCGCTGCCTGTGCCCGACCAAGGAGCAGCCACTGAGCAAAACCAATTCTGGGAGATGATGCCATCTGGTCTGTACCTGTCAAGTCTTGTCGGAGGTGGGACTGATGAAAGATTGGCCTGCTATGGGGCAGAACCACTGAGTATTGGAACCTGCCCTGACAGGTGGCACGGCCTCACATGGAGACCTCACGAAATCAAAGGGTTTGCTTTGTTTTGCTTTCAAGATCTGATTTTCAGTTCTAAAATAGTTTTTTAAATTACCCTTTGAAATGCACTCACTCAATGATTTTAGTATAATCATGCAGTTGAGTAACAAACTCCTTTTTTCATCATCCACTAGTGACATCTCTTACTCATTTGTCCTCTTTTCTCCCTTTGCCCATAACCCTGGGGACAGCCCATTTGTGTGGATTCACTTCTGAGCATTTCATGTGAATGGAATCACACCAAAACCATGTTAAGTGAATGAAATTATGCTATATATGGTTTTCTGACTGGCTGTTTCTTTCACTTAGTATAATCTTTTCCAGGTTCATTCAGGTGGTCACAAATCAACAACTTTACTCCTGTTTTGTAGTCAGATAATGTTTCATTGTATGGGAAACCACATTTTGCTTATTCCACCATCAGTGAAGAAATATTTGGGTTGTTTCTAAGATAGGCTATTGTAAAGCATGCTTTTATGTAGATGTATGTACAAGTTTTTACATGGATGTTTGTTTCCTTTTCATTTTGGCTCTCTACCTGGGAGTGGAATTGATCGGTCCTGTAGTGAGGATCTGTTTTGACCTTCCTCTGAGTTCCCAGATGACAGTCCAGCACCTTCGACACGTGAATGAACGGATGAGTGAATGAAATGAGCACAATGGGCAGCTTTTGAACGTGACAGCATTCTATCCTATGAAGAGCAACACATACAGAATTTGCTGCTATTCTTGAATAATGATTCCAGAAGTTCCTAATCTGGCCTCTCTGGAAGAGCTTCAAGCTGATTGTGAGTCTCAAAACTTGTTAAGTGGTTTGAGCATGTGCACCTGCCTGTGGGTATTACCTTAAGAAGGATGCCTTATACAGCTTGGTCTACCTGTGTCACACTCAAATGGACATGATGTGTGAGAGATCAAAGCAATATGGCCACCACAGAGCTTCTTCCTCCTTTTTGCCCAATGGTTCATGTGCCAGACCCCTGGGATTCACTCCCTGAAGAGCCCAAGCCTACCTCTCCAAGTGTTATGCAATAGTATCCCTGGCTGTGCTTATCCTAGGTTCTTCCCTCACCTAAGCATGCAGGTAAGCAGGCTTTATCAAAACTAAAGGGAAAGTGAAGGCAAGCCCAAGAGACAAGGAACAAAAACCAAAGTGCAAAAAGACCCCAAAACATACAACCATCTCATGAAAGTTGAGGCTGGTTTCTTAAACTCTAGGGAGGCAAAGGGTAGTGTCTGGGTGGGACTTAACTGAATATTCAAAAGGGGAGAGTTTGGGATGAGACTTGGAGTGCTGTTCATTTCTGTGTACTTTTTTGGAAACATCAGAAGCACATGAATGAGAGTGACATTACAATGACCTGAGGTTACTCACGAGGACATATCCTGCAGCTGCATTGGGTATTTCCAGTGAGCACTGGTTCTAAGTTACAATAATGTCCATGGGAAACTTGCAGTTCCTGCTACATGAAAAAGTGAGGGACTTTGTTGGTACATTGAAGGTGGACTTGGGTGGTACGGAGAAAAGGAGTTTAATGCCGACTGGGCTGTCATGCAGGCTCAGCTGGGCTGCCATGCAGGGACTGGCCAGAGCTGTCCCACAGGGAGTTGCATAGAGCGATAAACCCACGGGTCAGCAGGAGCTGTCAAACCTCAGCTCTTCTCTAGTAACCAGCATCTGGGCATGCCACAAGGAAGACAACTGTGCATTGGGACCTGTCGTTCCAGCCTTAGGTTCCTCTGAAGAACATAAAACCAGTGAGGATAGATCAAGCTGAGTGTGCTACGGGCAAAGTTAGATTGGGTGGGGTGAGGAAAAAAAAAACCTGATCCGTGAAAAAAGGGCCTGCCTTTGTTCTCATGTTCCAGTTCTTAAGTGCTGAGGGAGGACCATGAACATATATCTATTTTTTTCAAGTAGATAGGATATAGCTATCAAGCTACCAGCAGTTTCTCTGAAGCTTAAGACAAAAAAAAAAAAAAAAAAAAAAAAAAAAAAAAAAAAAAAACCCTGAATATAATGGGAAGTGTTGAAGACAAAAGAGAACAACAGAGTGAATGTATAGGAAGTCCTGAATTTCAGCTCTTTTTTCCTCCAGTGCCAACATAAACTTGTATAAGTGTTCATAAACTAAAGCATCCTTACAATAAACTTGAAACAACTGTAAAACATATTCAATGTTGCTATACGTTGTAAGAGAACACAAATTGTCATTTTAGCAATGTGAACTAACCGATTTAATTTGTTTACTTATGAGTTTGTTATTATTCAATAGAAATAACAAATTCATAAGTAAAAGTTATCCAATAGAAATGTGTTATTATTCAATAAGATATGATTAGCGGTGTTGTTACTGTTGTTGTTTGAGCCATGTAGTGTTTGGCCTGGGACTGTAGGATATCCTGGAACATGGGACTTTTCTTGCTCAATATGACACAGTCCTGGGCAAGCCAAAATGGCTGGTCATCCTGATTTGAAAGACACATGTACTCTTTTGTTTGTGATTTAAATTTAAAGTTTTTAATGAATATGTCAATCAATTTGTGTTTTCTGCTGTCTGTATCTCCTTTTTGTGACTGAATAAATTATCTTTCTGTAAGATGCCTGTATACACTAATTAGTACAGAAAGACATTAGAGAAATTAGTATCCTGAACGTTCTGAATAGATTTTTCTGTAATGAAAATGAACTACCTTTATTCTCGTTTTATGTATTAAGTATATTATCTTCTATGTGTGTGTTGGTTAAAATATTTTCTTATAAATCACACTGTTGTTTGTGGGCAGTGCATATGTTTTCCCCTACTCACGTGTCCATTATAATTGCTTTTCCTGTGAATTTCCACTCTGATCATTTGATGGGTCCCAGGGTGAATGCCCACTGGTTGACCACAGCTACATTTTGGAAGAATGTTCTTGGGTCTGCTTGCTATTGGCTTCAATTACCAATGTTGTTCTTTCTCAACTGTACAGCATTCTCATTTTCATTTTTGTTGTTTAAAGAGGTTTTGCTTCCTGCTTCTTTAATTGACATTCTGTTATCATTATTATTCCTTAATGTCCTTTCTTGTAAGATAATCAGTCACCGCTGGTCTGCACCAGGGTCACATAAATTTAATGCATAATGTTAAAGCCATTCCTATTTTAAAGTAAAGGTGATAAGAAACCCAGGGCTTGATCTATCGTGATAAGCAATAATCTTAATAAAATTTCCCTCATAAGAAACCTATAACATGGACACAGGCCTAAAGAGTCAAAAAAAAGTCTAACTACAGCTCTTAGCTGGACCACGCTCTTTTGATGCCTAAATGTGGACAAAGTATGCAAAGTCTCTGGCACCCTGCTTCCCGGCTATGGAGGACAATGGCAGCTGGTCAGGAATTCTTCACCTAGAATTTATTAGTATTCTTCAGGAGCCTGAGAATGTTCCTGAAATTGTGATGTGGTTAGTGTCCATGTGACATTAAAACAAGAGGTTTCATTGTTTTCCCTACAGGAGTTCCTGACCCAATCAACTAGCACAACAAGAAATGTGAATGGCTTTCTCACAGGCATTGGGTATCGGGGTCTCCCTGCTACCCAAGAACTACACAGAAGAAATTCAGGGTGTCAGGCCTGGAGTCAGCCTAGGGGTGGCAGACCTGTTGACAGCTAAGTGACACTGTGGGAATGTGTTCTGGGGAAAGAGGATGTGAAATCAGTGCAGCAGGTACATATGGAAAGACGTTGGGGACCAACAGTCACTCACAGGACAGCAATTGTTCAGCCATGTTCTTCGTTAGGCCATTGACTTGAGACCCATCTCCTCCTGAAGAAAAAGTATTGTGGTCCATGAGCTGTGAAATGTTGCCTTAGAAAGAGAGCATATTTTCATCACATAGCCTTCAGAACATCTAGTAATTGCTACTGAACACAGCATCTTCCCCAATCTGAACTGACCACTCTCCTTATGCCTGCCCACACAGTCCTGACAGTGAAGAGCAGCGACTCAGCGTCCAGTAAACTTTGGTGCAGGGTCTTCAAAAGTTTATGAAGAAAATAGTAAGAAAAATTAATACATGGATTTCAAAACCAAGTTTCGAGGCACCAAAATCAACGCATCTTTTAATTTCATTTTCCATGCCTTCTTTGGTTAACCCTTGTATTTATTACTTCTGTGTACTAAGGACTATGCTAAGTTTTGGGGGCAGGGAGGAACTCAAAGTCACATCAGCTGCCACTAAATTGCTATTAACTGGATGCTATCACTCTAATTAGGGCTTCACTCAGGAGCTACGAGGTCACCCACTGAGGACACTGACCCCAGTTTCGAGGGCTCAGGAGTTACTTCACAAACAGGTCTGTGAGCCCCAGCCCCAGGAGAGTCAGAGGTAGCCAGGCAGAGAAGAAATGGAAGGCAGAGGGAAGAGTGTGCAGAAGTGTAAGCACACCTCGGAGGAACGCAGAAGGTGGGCAGGTCAGCATAGACAGAGGGTGGGCCATTTGTCAGGAGACTAGAGAGATGACTCTGTTTAACCCTGAAGTGTCACAGTGCCAGGGGCTCTAGGTGCTGGGACAGAATCTAACTCTATCCTGGCGATAAATCCATGGTAGGATTTTAAATCAATAACTGATATAACAGACCCATATGTCAAAAGTTTCATTCCATGTCTTTGGTGCATGTGCACATGTGTGGGTAAACACACACACACACACACCCCTCTGTTTCTTCACTGAACATGAAACACAGCAATACCTACCTTAGAAAAGAGCCTAGAGGACTAAACAAAATCACTTTAAAGTGCTAAACACAGTCCAATAATACGATGATTACAATGATCCTATGTCTCAGTTCTCACTGTGGCTTTTCTTTGGACTGGAGCACACTCGGGCCAGACAGGATAAGATGGAGAATAGATGGAGAGAAGTGAGACAAGGAGAGCCTCTGACTGAGGATCCACCCCGGGTCGCCCAGAGTGAAGAGCTGCAGCTGGGATTTGAACTCAGGTCTCCTCTCCCATCTCCTTCTTAGACTCTAACGGCGTATTCAGCACATCATTCCAGAATCTCCTAGAAATCCAGCGTGTTTAAAAACAGACACTGGTAACTCCTTTCTGCTTAAAAAGGACCCTGCGCCCTCATGACAACCCTCTCCATGACAGGGCAAGTATTAAGGGTTTAGAAAAAACCCAAACCTGCCTCCCAGGTGTGGGAGGAAAGCTTGGCCCAGCCTACAAAGCCTCACTGAGTCCACGGAGCCAACCGCTGGGAGTCTCCAGGACAAAAGCCTGCCAGGCTTCTGAGCCTGTTGGCGTGCAGCCAGCCAGCAGTCAGGGTGAGCACCAGACCCCTTCAGGGTTGCCACTGCTGGCAAACAATGGCCCCGACCCCCTGCCAGGTGCAGCAGCCCCTTTCCAGCTTGCACTCCAGGCTCAACAGTGGCAGGCTCTGTGTGAACTCCAGGGGCAGCAAGTCAGAGGGGGATGCCTGATGTGGTTTGTTCCCTTGCTCAGTACTCTGCTCTGGGCTTTCAGAAGACATTCCTGGGTTTCAGTTCACACCCCATTGGGTTTCACGTCGGCCTGAAAACTCATGGGAAGGTCAGCTGAAACAACTGAGTTTGGCCAGCTCTCCTGTTGGAGCCATAAATCACACTGGTGCCACTAAGGGGAAAGGGATGAGAAGGCAAGCCCCTCCTCCTCCTGTAACTGACCCCAGTGGGTGCATGCACACGCACGTGTGTGTGTGTGTGTGCGTGCCCGCTGCCTGGGTTTGCTTCCTAAGATGTGTTTCCTGACAGCTAAATGCTCTCTGCTAGGAAAGAGGTATCAATACGAGTCCAAGTGACTGTTTAATAATAGTGGACAGGAACTATGTTTTTTTAAAAGTAATAATAGTAATAATTATTACAGGTACTTTACAGGGGCGAGATAATATGCTGATTTCTAAACGTTCTCACCCCAGTTTGATTCTCAAAGGAAGCTGATGCCATCATTAGCCTCAACCTACAGAGAAGGAGCTGAGGTGTAGCCAGCAACTGGGCAGACAGGGATGCCAACCCAGGCTGGAGAGCTGAGGCTCCCACACAGGGCGCGGGACGGTAGTGGGAGCCTGAGGCTCAGGCAACCTCCCTTCACAGACGGTGGGAGCAGGAGCTGGGCAGCCACAGGGTGGGCATCGCTTACAAGGGCAGGCGAGAGGCTGAAGCTGGATGAGGCCCACTGCCAGGGCTCTCCGGGGATCCACACCTCCCTGAGTCTCAGGCAGGTTGGAGAGGCGTCCCCTCCTCCCAAAGTGGCAGCAGCTGGCTGGGAACCCGATCCTGGAATCTCCACCTTCCTTTGTGACTGTATATCCCATCAAGCCCCAAGAAGCTACCCTCCAGCATCAAGGGGAACCCATAAACAGAGACCCGGGACCCCACTTTCCCCAGAGGCCCCTGTTCTGTTCCAGTGCTCCCCGTCGGGCGTGGTGAAGGTCTGGCCACGGCCATTCTGCCAGCTGCTACAGATATGGTTTGCTCTTTGAAAGGATGGTGTCACTCATAAGACAAAACTTGTGTGCTCTGTAGAATGTCTTCTCCAATCGTCTCAGGACGATTGGATCTTCGAAGAATCGTTAGGATTCTTTTCTGGATCCCTGCTCTCAAGGTTCCCTTTCAGTGCCGTATAGATGGAGGCTGTGCAGTCACTGAACCTGGTTTGTGAAAAGATGATAGATACCACTTTAAAGCTTTTTTTTTTAGTACCAGCAGGAATAGCACAGCCTCCAAGTTAGACAAAGCAGAGCGAGAGGTCCATTATGCGCTACGAACACCTAGTCAAGAATGACTCGACATTTGAAAAGAATCCTGCGAAGGATCTAGAAGGATCTGAGGGTGAATGCTTGCACTTGGCAGCAAAGAGAATCAAAGGTCATCGCAAGATCTCAGCTTCAACCGGTCAGAGACAGGGCTTTCCTGGATCGGTGGTGCTACATAAAAGGCGAGCCACGTCACCACAGCGGGGAGAAAGGCAGACAGAAAATGGTGAAGTCAAACAAAGGGCTGGAAGAAAACGCAGAGAAACAAAAGTGTTCCTCCCCCTTGCAGAGGGAAGAGGGCCGCGGCTGGGCTCCAAGCCGGTGTTCTCGCGCCATCTAGTGGTCACGACGTGAGGCTGCAGCACAGATGGCCTCGCCTGTCCTTGACGCGGGAGGTGCGGGTAAGACCGCTCCCTCCTGGTCTGCGCGGGAGGCGCACTCCACCGTACCCCGGATAACCTGAGTCAAACCCGCCTCCGGTAAAACAGACCCTGGTCGTCGCACCCTGCAGTTAAAGAACAGAGATGTATGCCTTGCTCAATCTGCCGGTTAACAGAGGTTGGACTGAGAAATCCCCCTGCCCCTACTAGTGTCTTCAAAAATTCACCCGTGTAGCACACAATTACAATCTCTGTTTGAAAAAACTGATTATGTATCAGTACAGACTATTGCTGACTTCTGCTTTATGACTCGATCCAGGAGTCCAACAGTCTTTAAGTTTTAAAACAGAAAAGGACAGGGATTCCTCCGCCAGACTCCACACCCTGCTGGAGGGACCTCAAGTTTTACTCTCCTGACTCATGAACTTTCCTTCAAAAATTGCATAACGCAGGGTCTGCTCATTTTTTCCCCTTGTAGATTTCTCACATTCTCAAGGACAAAATATTTGATGATCCAAGCATTCAGATTTTGGTAATAGAACTCACTAACATAACAGGAAGAGCTTTTCAACACGGAGCACTGCAGTGAAGGGAATGAAACATACACACCCCTAAAAAATTAGACTTTCAGAACCATGTATGTAGGCCCCGAGTGATTATGCTTGCCAATGTGAATTCTCATAAATGTCTTAAGATTCTCGGAGATGACAAAAAGATCAAGTGAGTACCACCTGCAAAATCCCATTTCTTGGTGCCTATATCTACACGGTGAGCCACAATTGTAAATCTAAGCCACAGCCTACTTGCTCTAACTTCCTCGGCATTCGTTTCTGGGTCGCTCTGAATGTAGACCATTCTGACTGAGCAGACACAGGTGCCAGCCTAAACCACTGGGCTATGGTCCTCTCCTGTGTTGCATAGCACATCTGGGTGGATCTGAGGCATTCCTGGCCGATCTCAGGGTGATGCTGCGTAGTAGGCCACCTGTGTGTGCTCTAGTGTGTGCGGGTGACCAAGGCTCCATGGGTGCTCACTGAAATTTCCAGCTGGATGCCCTGGCTTGGTCTAGGACGAAAGGTCCCATGGAACTGACATCACTTGAAGATGGACCTTCATGAAGACTGAGCGTAGAATAATCCGATAAGCTAGACTGGTTCTTTCTCTCCTGCATTCAAAAGCTTGGTTTTCTTGCGAAGAGCCAAAAGACCTCTAAGATAACTATTACAGGGAAGACAGCAGACTCTCCTGGAGGCAGGAGGGCAGGAAGAGGCTAGGAGGGTGAGTGGTTGCTGTGGTGAAAAAGTGACTTTACTGTTTTGTGAGTCAGCCAGAGAAAGGATCTCCTTCTCGGTAGTGAGGTATGTGGTCGTTACCTGGATTCACTGCGCATGTCACAGGCTGTTGCAAATCCACGTTCTAGAACTTCAGCTCACCTTGAGTGCACCGGCTCCCATGTGGTCACAGATTTGTGTCCCGACTACCGCTCTACTTCCCATCCAGCTCCCTGTATGTGGCCTGGGAAAGCAATCGAGGATGGCCCAAAGCCTTGGGACCCTGCACCCATGTGGAAGACCAGAAGAAGTTCCTGGCTCATGACTTCAGATAGCTCAACTCCTGCCAGTGCAGCTATTTGGGGAGTGAATCAGCACATGGAAGATCTTTCTCTCTGTCTCTCCATAAATCTGATCTAATCTGATCTGCCTTTCCAATAAAAACATAAATCTTTTTTTTAAATTTCAGTTTAACCCTTAAAATAATCAAAGACAACTAATTACCTCTTTGCCAACCCTGCTCCCAGATATGCTAAGATCACAGATAATGTCAAAATTAGCAGGTGGATTGCACCCTTTTGCTGGAAAGTTGTCCATATCCACTGAGGCCCCTGATGGGTACATTTGATTAGATCAGTGATGAACAATGAACCAAACCAGCATTCTAGACATTACAGGGCATATCTGCCATGGAAGTGGAGGATTGAGGACCAAGGTGAATCAGAACAAGAAGACAAGTGGGGAGCTGGAATCCCCAAAAGCAGCAATCACAGCAGCATCCTTGAGAAAAAACACCTGACATCTGCAGCGAGGGATGGCTCAACAGCACAGCCAGCCCTAAGGAGCTTCCACACTATGTCGGGCTAAGAAGGCTGTTCTGGCCTCATCAACCATTTTGTTTCTCTTGCTCCTCTACAAAGAGTTTCATAATAAACGTTATTACCTGAGTGGGCTGGGTGTGTCTCCCTGTTCTTTCATGCTGCTCAGCCAGCTGCTCTGCTCCCACACGGGGATGGATATGGCACAACCAAATGAGCTGAACACCATGCTCATCACCCTCGCCACCCTCTCCTTTTAGAAATGTTCCCAACTAGGCTCAGCTTCTGCTTTTAATGCCAGCATCCCCTATTGGTATGTGGGTTCCAATTCTGGCTGTTCTGCTCCAGATCCAGCTTCCTGCTAATGTGCCTGTAAAAGGCAGGGGAAGCTGGGGCTTGTCACCCATGTGGGAGACCACGATGGAATTCCTGGATCCTGGCTTCAACCTGACCTGGACCTCACTGTTGCAACCATTCAGGGAATGAACTAGCACATGGGCATGGGAAGGTATCTCTCTCTCTCTCTCTCTGTCTCTCTCCCTCACACACACACACACACACACACACACACACACACTCATATCCTTCCTCGATATAGTTCTGCCTAATAAATAAATAAATAAAAAGAGATTATCCCAACCAGGACTCTACTTATTGCTCTCTGCAGGGATATGATTGGTAGATTTTATTTTCCACAGTGTGGCCACCACAATAGCAACCTCACTTATTCCAGAATGTGTCATTCCTCTACGCATGTGGGTGAAGTTAAAACTGCCTCATCCAGGAGGACAGCAGACATGATACTATGTGATTTCCAAGGTTGGGAAATAAAATGGCCAAGGACTTTACCCTTACTATGGAGGGAGTGTCAAGAGCCAGTACTGAGTCGGTCTCAAGAGAGGACTATTCTCCATCATAGCTAGGGTAATGTATTTCCTCTGTTCTAGGATGTTGCATATTTAAGAAGTGTCATCAATTCAATGAAGCCTTCAGGGGCACAAAAGACCTACGCCTACCATATCAAATGTGTCTTCTATTACAAGACTCATTAAAAGAAGCAATAAAATGTGAAACAAATTCATGAGGCACAAGGAAATATAGCAAGTCCTTCTTCATGCTTGGGTGGCTTTGAACACATCTGAAAAGTACTGAGGGCTCCTGGGACTCACTTGCAAGTGTTAGCAGGGCTGACGTCCACAAGGTACAGTGCCTGAGGCCCACAGAACAGTTAGAATGCCACACATCTTCCTTTGCTAAAACGAAAAGAATAAAAAGCCCTTTTGGGTACAATAAAATGTCTGAAAATATAATGGGAGTAGGTTCACTTTTAGATCAGCATGCTCGAAAGTGACATTTTCAGCAGTCAAGGATAGACACTGGATACGCTTTGTGGAAGAAAGTCATCGCACAGCTGAATTGTCTCTGACCATCTACTACAAGAGACTGGGATGTACAGACTCGCCTTTGTTCCCTCTACATCCAGACAGAAATGAATCACAGAAGGATTTTTTGTTGCACTTCGTACTTCCATACTTGGAATCTAGATGGCCCCATTGCTCTAAAGTTAACCTGCGGTGTGATGGGATTTACAAGGACTGCTCAGAAGCTCCTCCTGGGTGTCTCCTGAGGTGCAGGCGAGGCGACTGTGGGTAGAGATAGCATTCTGTGTGCACAGCTGGAGATAGGCTTGGGATTTTTCATGGCTGCCATTCTTTCAAGTTTTCAGTCCCTGAGGCTAATCAATAGAAAGTAAAACCTGGCCATTTTAAACTCTACTTGAATTATTGAACATGCCGGCATGAAAAATTTAAATGTCTAGGAAAATAAATAGGGTGCATAAAAATATTTTATTGAATTTCTCCAAATCAGAGGTGAATAATAAGTAGCTGCTTTTTAAAAGCATGGTAGGAAGTCCCTGCCATTTGTTGGGAGATCTCTAGTATCCATTGCAAATCATGAACACAAATACTTAGGGACAAACCAGCAGGAAAAATACAACTTTTTGAAGCAATTTCATACTCAGGGAAATAGCTTATAAAATTTTTTTGATCAAACAATACATTTTTGACTTTCAGAATTCTTAGACCAGTCTTTTACACTTGATGGCTGCTGACAAAACAAAGATAGCTTATATCATCCAATTTCAGTTTCTCTAGTGCCTGGGGGATATGCCTAAAAGCACGTGAATCAAATCATGTTTAAGGAGCTTAAAAATCCACTCATGTCATCCTTGGACAGGAGTGTCCTTTCTTATACCTCTGTGTTTCACTGGAACCTTCTTAAACCTTTTCCTCCCTCTTGACCACTTTGGTGATTTGTTCCTATTGTATTCAATTGAAATTGTGCATAAATAATAGATGTCATGTCTGTAATACGAATTGCCAGTGACACTGGGGTTTCTTGTCTGCAAAGCATCAAACTTGGCAGTCAAATGAATGACGCAGGGGGTGAAAGGAGGCTTTGCACCTGCCATAGATCTCCTTTGGGAACATCTTCTTAACCTTAACTTAAGCAAGTTATCTCTGGCAGGGGAGACTCAACTAAATTGTTTCCAATATTGTACAGGTGAGGGATTTAAATGATCCCCACAAACAAAAAAAATTCATGTTTATGTGTGTGATAGAAAATGATTTTTTTTTCATTAAAGGCAATTACTTAAAATTTCATGTGGCATAGTAACTTCTAAATGTTTAATAGTTTTTAAAACTATTGAAAATGATACCTGATTATTTAGTGAAAGTAAGGAAACAGGTAAATGTTAACTGGTTACTACAGCTGCACTGTTGGAAACAGGTTGATAATTTCCTTTGGAGCACTCAATTAACAAATATGAATAAACAGCGTATGAAATATGTCAACTCTCTACTAAGCTTATTCCCAAGATTCACTCACTTAATCATCGCAACAACCCTATGATGTTAGGTAATGTAATTATCTCCCTTTTACAGATGAGGAAATTGAGGGCTTGAGATGTTAAATAACTTGCCTAAAGTCATAGATGAAAAAGGGTTGATCTGGTCTGAACTCAGTCTGGTTTCAGACTCTGTAATATTGCCACCAGTTCAGAATGTTGCAGATTCTGTACATGTTCTCTGCAAGTCCTCTTAGAACTCACTGTTCCTATAGAGGTCTTAGCTGCCCTGGGACTCTGCCTGGCCCTAATCCTCATCACATCAGCAGGTGGCAAAAGGGAAATGCCTGAGATCTAACACCCACACCTGCTCCCACAACCCTCAAATATACCCCGAATTCAGCTGGTGGCTCGGTATCAACCATAGATGGGCTGCTCTCTTTCTTTTCGAAGCTTCCAGTGGATGAACACACAATGGTAATTTTGTTTTTATGGTCCCATATGCCAACTTCCTCCTCTTCCCTGTTCTACCTGCTCATGTGCATGGTAGGAATTTCCTAAAACCTCCTCCTAAATAAAGTGCTTGTGCTTAAGAGACTGGGAAGGGATAAAGGGCCTTATAAGAGGATCCCAAACTAAAGATGTGAATTTTGTGATTTGAAAAATCATAAATTCTAAATTAATCATTGAAAAATATGGAAATCATCCTAATGTGAACTTTTTTTCCTTAATTGATGGAGGAAAAAAAAAACCATTTGCACAAAATTTCAAAGTCTTCCAAAACATTTTAAACACTTCTGAGCAATTGCAAAATGTATCTCAAGGCTGCAATACTTAAATGAAGGAATTTGAAAAACTGTTATTGGCCTTAGGAATTACTTTTACAAAGTAAACCTGTCAGGTGTTGCCTGACTAAATCAAGCATCCAAAGGTGTTTTTCAGATGATGTAAAAATTTGTAACAAATCACTAGAAAATTAAAAATGTCCAGAGCAGACGAAAAATTATATTTCTTCCAATACTTACAAATATCTTCAACCCTTAAGAAATAAGAATATCCTTCCCCCATGAACTTATGTTTAATGGTAGTTTTACTTTTCCCTAAAAATAAGCTGGTATCTGAATATGTTTGGTCAAAATCTCATGTGTCATGTTTATTGATCTCTTTAGCCCTTCCTTTGTTTCGATTTTATTTAGTTATTTGTTTGTTTGCTTGTTTGAAGGTTGTACAGAAGAATTACAGTGTCCAGGATCTGGGTTAAGGACCTTCCAAAGCACAATGAAAGAGGGTATTTATTCTGAAAGCCAGTGGATAAAAGCAGGTGCTTTCTGCCTAAGTGTGTCTCTATGGGCTTGGTTGCCACGAAATTTGAACCCTCTGGGAATAAGCCGAAGCCAGCATTATACCTTCACACCATGATCTCTTCCAGTTATGCTCTAAGAAATCATGCCCCTTGATATGAGCCAACATAGGTTCCCTTGCATAGCTTGCTGGGCATTTTCTTGTTTAAAAATTCTCCTGAAACTATTCCCTAATTTAAAAAGCACACTAAAACTCTAACACTCATTTCATTTAAATCTGATCTCTCCTCTAACACTGACCTATTTCAGAGAAAGAGACATAAATGACTTCATTCTGCTCGAAGTTCAGGTCCTAGAAAGGAAGGTGAAAAACCTGTGATTCAAATGATCTTAGTTGCCAGACATGGCGGTCCAGCAACAGGACCCTCTGTGAGGCCGCACGATGGTTGGTCCCGTGTCCTCATTTGAGAACAGCTCCCCTGAAGCAGAGGAAGCCCTTCAGTCCTTGGGCTTCACCCTGACCTCCTCTGGTCTTCTCTCTTTGCCCTGATTCACATGACACTCTGGGTGAATGAACACCTTTAAAAAGGCTCACGGTGAGATCATCTTAAGGCATCCGCAACTGGACTCTGGGGAAACTCATGGAATTCTTCATTGGCATCAAGCAGAGAGCATCAGCCAACATCTGATCGGACTGGCCACGTTCCACAGTGACATGGGTGAGAGGTGAGCGAAAACCAGAGATGATGAATGAAAACGGGGAAAGTGGGACCCAGTGGAAGAAGAGTGATGACCTTGTTTTGGCTTAGTGGGTTTCACTGCCACCTGTGATACCAGCATTCCGTATGGATTTATGCTCCACTTGCTCCACCTCTGATTTAGCTCTCTGCTAAAAGCCTGGGAAAATTAGTGGCAACATTGGGCTCCTGCCACCCATGTGGGAAAGCCAGATGACTCCCTGGCTTCAGGCTGACTCAGACCTAGCTGTGGAGGTCATCTGCGAAATGAACCAGCAGGTGGAAGGTGGAAACTCCTCTCTCTCTCTCTCTCTCTTTCTCTCTCTCTCTCTCTCCTTCCTTAATATTTACTTTCAAATAAATAAATAAATCTTTTAAAGAGAGAGAGTAAACTGCATGGGATGAATCAAAACTATTATAGAGCAAAGAAAGCGACAGAGTACCTCCCTTGTGGGATAAAGCCAAAGTAACTACAATGTCAAAAGATGACACAAAGAATGCCAAACAACAGTACAAATGGCAGGTCATTCTTATGAACGTAAGTTTAAAATCCTAACTATTAGCAGATCCAATTAAATAAATAAGATACCACAACCAAATATATTGCTTCCCAGAAATCTAAAAATGGCTTGTAGCATGAAATAGATGCCTACTTGTGCATGTGGTGTAAGTGGTTGGAAGGAGGAAAAAAGCGAAATTATTTCAAATGATAATGTAAAGCCTGATTATTTACTGAAAGTCACTTAGCAAACCAGGAATAAAGGGATGCATCCTTACATGAGAAAGAACATTTCTTTTAAATCAACAGCCAGTCATTTTTTTAATGGGAAAGCACACACCTGAGGCATTCCATTACCTATAAAAGTAAGATAATTATTTTCTCTGCCCGTATAGGTACAGATTTGTATCTTTAAAGTTCTAAATAGGATATCAATGTTTGAACCAGAAAGATATCACTATTGTAAATAAAAAGGCAAAATAATAACTACTTACAAATTATGGGATCATAAATCTTAAAACTGCAGAGCAGCTACTGAAAAAATGTTGGGATATATATATATATATATAAAGTAAAACCTATACTGCATAGCATTGAAAATACATTTTATCTAGACAAGCAATGAAAGGTCATATTCAAACATTCAACACTAAGAAGTCCAAAATCCTCAGGGATAAACTCATAGGCATGATCCATATAAAAAAATTACAAATCAGGGCCCGGCACCATGGTTCAATGGACCCAATCCATCTACCACACTAGCAAAAAAGAAATCTTGCAGCTCCCTAAACCCAAATAGACCTCTCAGAGCAACTATGATCCCAGCACCCGAGCCTGTGCAGTCCTCTGCACACAAGAGATGAGATCCAGACCATCAATGAAGTCCTGCTTCAAGGCCCTAGAAATAGGGGTATTTGCCCTTTCAGACTCCAAGCCCATTGTCCCCTACTTTCTCTCCTCCCACTGTGTAGGACACTGCCTGCTGCTGTGGTCTGCTTTTCCTCGGACAGCTGGAAAGGGCTGCCAAGATAAATCCCTGCCTCCAAAGGCTGCCAGTCAAATGACATCAGGAGAAAGAACATTGTATGATGTGCAGAGATCTTCAAAAAGAACTAAACAGAAATGTTGGAAATAAAAAAATTCAATTAACTTTAGAAATACAATTGAATACTTGAACAACAGGATACAACAAGCAGAAAAAGCCTGCCTCTTCTTCTTTCTGTAATGTTTTCTTAAAACAATAAATAAAACAAATAAAATTTAAAAAGTAAAAACGGGCCCAGTGTGATAGCCTAGCAGCTAAAGTCTTTGCCTTGAATTCGTCGGATCCTATATGGGCACTGGTTCATATTCCAGCAGTCCGACTTCCCATCCAGCTCCCTGCTTGTGGTCTGGGAAAGCAGTCGAGGATGGCCCACAGCCTTGTTACCCTGCACCTGTGTGCGAGACCTGGAAAGAAGCTCCTGCCTCCTGACTTCGGATTGGCTCACATCCAGCCATTGCAGCCACTTGGGGAGTAAACCATCAGCCAGAAGATCTGCCTGTCTGTCTCTCCTCTTCTCTGTATATCTGCCTTTCCAACAACAACAACAACAACAACAACAACAAAAATAAATCTTAAAAAAAAGAATAAAAACTGACAAACACAAAAATTTGTTATTGGTCCTTCCAGATATAAATATTAAAGTCATAAAAATAAAATACTATGGCTAAAATTTTAGAAAAAAATGAAATTGGATATTTCCTGAAAACTTACCATAACATTTCAGGTGAATAAGTGAAATCAAAAAAAGAAAACTAAAATCTGAAAGTGGAGACAGATGAGTGTTTCTGGTAACTGTGGATTAGAGAATTCTGAACCTAAAAGTAGTTTAGAAAAATATAAAAAGAAAAAAAAAACTTAGATGATTTATTTTACAGGGAAATGTTAAGCTTCTATAAGTCAGCTTAATTATCAAAATTAAATGGAGATGAAAATATGTGCAGAAATTTTACTACAAATATAACACATAGATTATTTGTATCCATACATGAAGAACTTTGGTTCACACACCTCAGTAGGAAATGTATAGAAGTTAATAAATAATCAAGAACCTTATAACAGGTTTAATTCTACTTTGGGCATCTAACTTAAAATTAGATTAAAACACTACAAAAAGACTATATAAACAAGTTTATTACATCATTGCTTATGACAGGAAAACACTTGAATAACCTATTTGTTCAGCTTAGGGGAATAACTACTGATTATAAATCCGTATAGTAGGATATAGCTGTTAAAATGATGTTCTCTGAGAATATTTAATGATACAAAAAATCCCTCATAACTTAATGCTATGTGGAAAAATAAAAATAGATAGCAATATGCCTCAGTTTCTGTATCTCCATGTTGTATGAATGTATGAAAAGACAGAAATAGCTGTAAAACTGTAAGGAAACTTTCAAAATGCTAAGTCAGCTGAAGATGAGTAGCAAAGTTTTTCATTATCTTTTTAAATTCTTAGATAAGTTTTTAAGTTGCATTAAAAAAGAGAGCACATATCATTTATATATGATTTCAGAAATTGTGCATGCCCCAATTTCAAAACTTACTCTCTGGAGCTAGCACTGTAGTGCAGTGGAGTAACCTGTTGTTTGTACTGCTGGCATCCCATATTAGAGAGCCCAGTTCGAGTCCCAGCTGCTACACTGCTGATACAGCTTCCTGTAAACATGCCTGGAAAATCAACTTGTGATGTTTCAAGTGCTTGTGCCCTATCACTATATAGCAGATTCTGATAACACTTCAGGCTCCTTCTTTTCTCTTGGCCCAACACCTGCTATTGAAGCCATTTGGGGACGTAAACCTATAGTTCCCTCCCTCCCTCTGCTACTCTGCCTTTCGCATAAATGAAATAATTCTTTATTTTAAAGAATTTAATCTCTAGTTAAATCCCATTTGGCATTAAATAATATTTAGCTGTGTCAAAACAAGTAAGTGGGAACTTGTTTTAGTGAGAAAAAAATATTTTTAAATCATTCCATATTTTTTTCAGAATATACATATTCCATGTACTTTTTGAGAATCCCCATACAAGACACAAGCCAAACATGCAGGTGTAATTGAAAATATGGATGAAAATACAGGATCTAAATATTGAACAGAGTGGCTGTAGCTCTTCGAGCCACTAGTAAACTGACTGTGGCTAAAGTCATCAGGTAATATGAGACAACCTGGAAACAAGACAAAGAATGTGATGGTATAGACGTGTTAGACATTGGCTACAATAAAAATAGAGAAGGAAATCCATGAATCAGAGAAGTAATTGTCGGACATATTATTAAAAAAATAGACTTTGAGGAAGGAAAGAATATTGAAAAACAGAGGGCCATTTCATCTTCGTTTTTAAAGCCAACATTACCTTAATCCCAAAACCAGACAGAGAACTAACAGAGAAGGAAAACTACAGACCTATCTCTTTGATGAACACTGATGCTAAGATTCTCAACAAAATCCTAGCCAACAGAATTCAAAAACACATCAGACAGATCGTTCATCCAGATCAAGTAGGATTCATCCCTGGAATGCAGGGATGGTTCAACATTCGCAAATCCATAAATGTGATACACCACATCCAAAAACTGAAAAACAAGAATCACATGATAGTATCAATAGATGCAGAAAAAGCTTTCGACAAAATCCAACACCACTTCCTACTAAAAACCCTAACCAAGGTAGGCATAGATGGAAAAATCCACAACATAATTAAAGCCATATATGAAAAACCCAACGCCAGCATCATACTGAATGGAAAAAAACTGGAACCCTTCCCATTGAGATCTGGAACAAGACAGGGATGTCCACTTTCTCCACTACTATTCAACATAGTCCTAGAGGTACTCGCTGAGGCCATAAGACAAGAAAAAGAAATCAGAGGAATCCAAATGGGAAACGAAGAAGTTAAACTCTCACTATACGCAGATGATATGATTCTTTATGTAGAAGAGCCAAGAGACTCAATACAGAGACTGCTAGAACTTGTACGAGAGTTTGGTAGAGTGGCAGGGTACAAAATTAATGAACAAAAATCAACAGCCATAGTGTATGCGAACAGCCCCAAGATGGAAAAAGACTTAACCAGCAAGATACCATTCAAAATAACAGAGAAAAGTATGAAATATCTGGGAATAAATCTAACCAAAAATGTAGGAGACTTATTTGAAGAAAACTACAAACTACTTAAAAAAGAAATTGAACAAGACTTCAAAAGATGGAGTAACATCCCATGCTCCTGGATAGGTAAAATCAATATCATTAAAATGTCTATACTGCCAAAAGCAATATATACATTCAACGCAATCCCAATCAAATTGCCCAAAACATTCTTCATGGAACTGGAAACAATGATCCAAAGGTTCATCTGGAAGCACAAAAAACCACGGATAGCTAGAACCATCCTGAAGAACAGGAAGTTAGCAGGGGGAATCACAGTTCCGGACCTCTGGACATACTATAGGGCAGTGGTTATCAAAACAGCGTGGCACTGGCACAAAGATAGAGAGGAAGATCAATGGAGCAGAATAGAAACACCAGAAGGAAACCCACACAGATACAGCCAAATAATCTTTGACAAAAAGACAAACGACAATCCAGGCAAATGGGAAGGTCTGTTCAATAAATGCTGTTGGGACAACTGGTTGATAGCCTGCAGAAACAAAAAAATAGATCCACAGCTCTCACCATACACTAAGATCAGATCTAAATGGATAACAGATCTAAACCTACATCCAGAAACCTTCAAACTTTTGGAAGAAAATGTTGGAAACACACTGAAACACTTAGGGGTAGGCCCTCACTTCCTAAAAAAGACTCCAAATGCAGTAGAAATCGAGACCAAAATAAACAATTGGGACCTCATCAAACTAAGAAGCTTCTGTACAGCTAGAGAAACAATCAACAAAGTAAAAAGGCAACCCACAGAATGGGAGAAGATCTTCGCACACGACATAGGTGATAGAGGGCTGATCTCCAGAATATACAAAGAGCTACAAAACAACCAAAATGTCAAAACAAACAAGCCACTCAAGAAATGGGCACGGGAAATGGGCAAACACTTCACAAAGGAACAAACCCAAATGGCAAATAAACATATGAAAAAATGCTCAAGTTCCCTGGCAATAAGGGAAATCCAAATTAAAACATCAATGAGGTACCACCTAACGCTAGTAAGACTGGCCCACATGAATAAAAGCACCAACAACACTTGTTGGCGAGGTTGCGGGGAAAAGGGATCCCTACTCCACTGCTGGTGGGGCTGCAGGCTGGTACAGCCTCTATGGAAAGCAGTATGGAGAATATTCAAACAACTCAAATTCAACATACCGTATGACCCAGCAATAGCACTCCTAGGAATATATCCAGAACACTTGTTTTATGAGAAACCAACATGCACTCCTATGCTCATAGCAGCACAATCAGTAATTGCAAAAACATGGAAGCAACCAAAATGCCCATCAACAGAGGATTGGATAAGAAAGCTATGGTTCATCTACTCCATGGAATACTACTCAGCTATTAAAAAAAACAAAATGCAGTTCTTTGTGGCCAAATGGGCCAAACTGGAAACCATAATGCTAAGGGAAATGAGCCAATCCCAAAAGGTTAAATACCACATGTTTGCCTTAATTTAAGATGATATGATGTTATGTATAACATGTTATGTTTTGAATGTTATATGTTGTGTATAAACTAAAATTGAAGTGTAGGTGAGGTGGTCACAGAAGGTGACTGGGAACTCGCATTTACTTTTAACATATTGGTTACTCATTACTATGTCAATTAATTCCATAATGATGTAAATTTTTGCTGATGGTATGTTGGAGCTTTCAATTGACTGGGATGATACTCTGCTGGCTCTGTCTTCAGACCAGAGAGGGTATACCTAAGAAGCCGTTGAACTTGACGGGACAATAAGATGCTGGACTCTATGTTTGGTATACGCTTGCAATGGGGGAATCTCAACTGAACTTGAGCTGTGGTTATGCAACTAGGTGGAGGAATCCACCATGGTGGGAGGGTTTGGGGAGGGGTGGGGAGAACCCAAGTATCTATGTAATTGTGTCACATAATACAATGTAATTACTGAAGTTAAATAATAAATAATTTAAAAAAAAAAAGCTTTTCTGCTAGTTTCACAAGTCTTCAAATTGAGGAAATTGTGAGTATAATGTTTTGGATGTCATCCACATATGACATCATTTTTGGACAAGACAGAGAGATAAGGGTTGAATGGAATACAGATAGAAGGATGTGAATTAGGCAAGTGAAGACGCTCAAAGAGAGAGAGGTTAATGGACCTGTATCCACCATCGGAGGCCCTAATGTCAGCTAAAGAGTTCTAGTCTCATTTGATCTTTGTGAATATCTTATGAATTATGTGGATGTAAACAAAAGGACTGACTGTCTAATTGCTGAATAGCATGCAGGCGGGAGGAACAGTAAGCTCTTCGTATGGCAGGGTAATGGTCTCACATGCACTCACTGGGAGAATTACTTACTGTCAGACAAAAAGAAGATGCCGAGAGGCCACACGTCACAGTATAGAAACAGAGGACCCACGTTCCAAACCTGACTATGACAGAACTTGGCCACTTACCTAAAACCAATGATTTGCAAGTTATACCTGAGTTAGATTCTTATAGGTTCCCACATCATTCAAATGTTGCCAAGCTCCATCCATAGACAAACATCTAGAAACAATGACTTAAACTTTCAACAGATTCAATAACTTAGTCCATTTTCCATTTCTTGAATAAATTACCTAAAGTTTAATACTTTATGAAGAAAAGAGGCTGAAAGTTCAAGATCTAGTGGTCCTGCCTGTTTGGTGTCTGGCGAGGGTCTCAAGACAGATGGCATTATAAAGAGTGCACCTAGCAGAGATCACATGCTGGAAGTAGAAGCCAGAGGCATTCAGGGGCCAGGCTTGATCTGCCTATGTATAACATGTTATGTTTTGAATGTTATATGTTGTGTATAAACTAAAATTGAAGTATAGGTGAGGTGGTCACAGAAGGTGGCTGGGAACTCGCATTTACTTTTAACATATTGGTTACTCATTACTATGTCAATTAATTCCATAATGATGTAAATTTTTGCTGATGGTATGTTGGAGCTTTCAATTGACTGGGATGATACTCTGCTGGCTCTGTCTTCAGGCCAGAGAGGGTATACCTAAGAAGCCGTTGAACTTGACGGAACAATAAGATGCTGGACTCTATGTTTGGTATACGCTTGCAATGGGGAAATCTCTACTGAACTTGAGCTGTGGTTATGCAACAAGGTGGAGGAATCCACCATGGTGGGAGGGTTTGGGGAGGGGTGGGGAGAACCCAAGTATCCATGTAACTGTGTCACATAATACAATGTAATTACTGAAGTTAAATAATAAATAATTAAAAAAAAAAAAAAAAGAGTGCACCTAGCAGAGATCACATGCTGGAAGTAGAAGCCAGAGGCATTCAGGGGCCAGGCTTGATCTGCCTATGGTTGAACTTATCAATTCCTTCCAAGAGCTGTCCCCCTAGTTACCTTTCAAAGTGGTCTCACCTCTTAAAGGTTCTACCACCTCTCGCTTAACATCACCCCTGGGCACTAAGCTTTCAGCATATGAACCTCTGGGGAGTATACATAACCATACCCAAACCATAGTATCCAACTTCTGTATCTCAACAACAGAGTTCTTTAAGATGATTCCAGAGGTCTTTTCCAGTTCTGAATGTGTGTGTGTGTGTGTGTGTGTGTGTGTGTGTGTTTCATTATGTAGAAACAGGTGGGTAAATAAATACTTAGATCTTAGAGTGTGAAAAGCTCCCTGGCCTTTTATGCAGATGGTTTCTCTCCTAAATTTATGCATTTCAGTTTGGTTAACCCTAAATTTTATCCTTGAATGTCTGATGTTCATCTAAATGGAAAGATAAGGCAGCGTTCTGGGATCAGATTGAGGCAAGCAGAAATGACTGTACCCTGGATACCTCTCTCTCGACCATAGGTCAAGTGGATTTTTCGCCACAAAACAGGGTTAATGGTACAATGACTGGAAGGCTAAGATAATATTAATGTCTCACCACCTCTAGAAAAGAGGTTATTCAAAGACACTGAAAGATAAAACCACAGATAGGATCGGTTGCCTGTCAGTAGCCCAGGAAATCTCAGCCAGTCACAAAGAAGCTCAGATCCAACTTCTTCTGGTGCTTTCTTCTAAAAATGTTGATTGACTATGAACCATGTGCCAATTATTTTTCAAATGTTTATAGCCTTGTGCAAAAAGCAACACAGAGTTAAAAATCAGAGTTACAATGGAAGTATAGAGATAAGCCATCTCTTCCTCTAGAAAGGGTGACATCTGGGGAGAATTTTAAACTAGATAATAAAAAGCTGATCCTGGAAAAGTAAATCTAGAATGAACCATTGTGGATAGCTACATGTATGTGTCAGTTAGCTAGAAAGATCTAGAAAAAGATGTTCCAGGTGATTATAAACTTAGGCATAGAGACACATGGAGTGTGTTGCATGTGGAGCCCTCCAAGAAGAGACAACAAGTGACAGAATCACAAGATATGGAACTGAAGATGAAGACAAAGACCAAGTGTGAGACCTCCGCTTTATTCTGGAAGCAATGGAGAATGCCTTCAGGGGTTACATGGACAGGACCAGCCTTTTACCTTCATCAGAAGGATGGGTCCAGGGGAGCTGAAGCCAGAGGCAGGAAGACCAGTCATTACAATGCAGATAAACGCAAGATGAATCAAGTCCAACCAATAAACATGATGGGAAGGGTGGAGAAGCAAGGCATCATTTTAAAAATATTTAAATTGTATAAACTGGCTTTGCTGAAATATGGTACAAGGGGAAGGAGGAGACTACAACAAGTTTGTGGGTTCAAGCTTTGGGTGTTGGGATGGCACTAACTTGCTTAAGAAGAGATTTTAGAAGAAAAAGAAGGCAGGGTGGGTTACTTTGAGATTTGCATGAAAAGAAAATAAGACTGATATGGTAGCTACAAAGGGATGAGACACCAGACTACAAAAGGAAACTTCAAAAAAGTTTTGAGAAAAGATGGAATTCAAAGAGAATCTCATTTCTGTGCAAAGGATTTTTGAAATCCACGTGGAATCTCCATGAATTTTTTGAAGGACTGCCATATTTCCTAGTCCTTTTTGATTTATCATCCCATGAAACACAAACTCTGTTTCCTTTGTTAAAAACATGTGCAAGTCCCCACTTCTCCGAGGTCAGGGAACAATACTTCACAAAAGATGCAATGCTGCATCCTGAAACAAAAGTTTCCATGGATGGACAACAACATAGGTGTCCAAAAAGAAAACATGGGGAAGCTGAAGGAAGTCGTGCCTACCTAGTTCCTGCTGCCTTGATTAAGTGGGAGACATAGCACTGCCCCTCCATAGAGCTCTTTCTCACTATGTTAGATGGTATTGAGTCAGAAGATTTGGCTTTTCACTCCTGAGTTTTGTTTCTGAAGTATAATGGAGTACCAACCTGGCATTGAATGGATTAAATGGGAGAAAAAGAAGTTTAGAAACTCCTTCCAATGAAAAGAATTTTAATGACTTGCTGTATAGTACCTTGAGACTCAATGACCCTTTTTCCTTTACTTCTCCCTTCCTTGAAGGCAAATTCTTTATTACAAGGATCTTTATTCCCTCAAGTAAATAGAGCCCTGTCTAGCAGCCTTCTTTGCCAGCTGGGCAGATGTGTCTAGACTTGCTAAAATCCCAAAGCAACAAAACAAAACAAAGAAACCTCTGACTTTCATAGTTTCTCCTGCAATGTTAATTTATTAAAATGTTTCATGTCTTAGACCCACGATCCACTTATTAGGAAGTTAATAAAAAATTTAAATGCGGGGTGATGCCATGATGTTGTAGGCTCTCTCTGCCTCTCCTTCTCTTTGTAGCCCTGCCTTTCAAATAAAAATAAGAAATAAATCTAAAACAGAATTTAAATGCAGAGGGATAAGTTCAGATGATAACATCCCATACTGTAGTGCCTGTGTTAGGTGCTTGCCTCTGGCTCTTGGCCCCAGGCCTGCTGAAGCTGGCCCTGGAGGACAGTGGTGATGGCTCAAGTGCTTGGTTGAACTCTTAGCTCCCCATTTAGACTTTTTTTGGCGTGTTAACAAGAAAATGGACACCCTTTTTCTTCATCTTTTTCAGTTTCTGCCTCTCAAATAAATAAAACTTCTTTTTAAAAAATCCATGCACAGAAGGTGATGAGAAGTGCTGAGGAATATGAAACAGCAAATCCAAAACCACACCGTGTCTTAGTACTTACCTTGCCTAATTGAGAAAGATGAAAAACAACAAAACTCAGAAAACAGTATTTACTTGTCCGCTAAATATATTGATTATTTCATGGAAAGCCTTCTAATCTAACCCTGATGCTCCTAATACTTTCAAATGGCAATTAAAACATGGCTTTGTTATTTTGCACCTTGGATTGCATGTGTGTGTGTTTCTATATAGCTTTTGCAAAAATAGGTGGTTGCTAGAATGTGAACTGTGCAGTGCTGACCCTGCTCTGAATCTTTGCCCAAGGCTCTCTGTCGATGCCAGGGCCCCTCAGTGAATGCCACTGTGGCTCATTCAAGTCACAGGGCTTGCCAGTTAATGAGACAGAACACCCCTTCCACAAAATATAGTTAAACTGCCTGTTCTACTGCTTGAATATACCCTTTGGGTATCTATTGTCTCTCACATTTAGCAGAAGTATTTTTTTCAAATTCCTTTTTAATTAGTATAAAATTGTGCAGATTCATGAGAAATTGTGTGATAATTGGACATATGTGCAATGTATCATGACCATATTAGTCTACCTCTAAGTTAATCCTGGCAGGATGTATAGGGAGGGGGTTGCATTTTCATTCAACATGGTAAACTGGGATAAATTCAAGCAATCAGTCTGTGTAGATAACTGTTTGGCTCAGTCTTCACACTGTCTCCCTTATCAATCATTTCTAAGGGAGCACATGGCTACAGAGCATCCCGGGACATGTGATCTCATGGTGGGTTATTATAACGGAAATGCAGAATCCTTGGATTTACATGATATCTTCTAAATCGGTGCTTCTGAAACCCAAACGCAGCGTTAGTTATCTGTGTATCTGGCACAGTGCAGGTTCTGACTCGGTAGTTCTCTGCTGGAGTCAAACAACCCTAGTGAGGCTGTTGTTGCTTGTCCGTGGTCATTCTCTGATGTGAAAAATGTTAGCTCTTTGCACAGCTCTGCTGCAATATGTCTGATCTGCTCAGCTTCTTGGCCAGAGAACTTTGAGTTATGGAGCCGTTCCATTAGACCTTACAGTGACAAGCTGGCCCCCACTACTGATGTGTATCATTTCAGCCACCTTCCCTCAGTGACAGTCTTTGCACAGTGCAGCTTCCTCTGGTCCTCTCAGGGCATGTGTCCCTAATCCTAGGACATGGGGAAAAAAACTGGCTTCTCTGAATCCCGCACAAGATGTAAGAGCACAGAGGAAGAGATTGTTTGTAGGCCGCCTTGTGGATCCCCGCTTTCCTCTAACTCGCATAATATCCTTCCATCTAGCTAGATATTTCTGAGGTCTTGTATCAAAGTGCAGTTTCAAAAGGAAAAATCTAAGACTCATAAAATACTTCTGCTGGCTGAATCTCGGCTTGTCCTCTTGCGGTGATCACCTGGATGAGAAAGGAAGGGCTTTGGTTTCCTCTGCTACATTCTAAGCTACGTGTCTCCGCTGTAGACTGAATCTTTGTGTTTTCCCAACATGATGCTATTTGGAGATACAGCCTTTGTGAGGTAGTTAGGTTTAGATGAATCCCTTGAGATTATTGCTGTTGCAAGAAGAGGAAAAGAGATCAGATTTCTCTCTCTCTCTCTCTCTCTCTCTCACTCTCTCCCCCCGCTCTTCCCTTCCTGCCTCCCCCCTCTCTCTCCTCTCATAGGATATGTTGACAAGGTAGCCTTCCATAAACTAGTAGGAGGACCTTGGACAACAACTTGCCTGACTATCCTGATCTCAGCATTCCTGCCTCCAGAACAGTGAACAGGGTTGGTTGTGTAAACCTCATGGCTTATTTTGTTTTGTCATGGCAGCATGACAAAAATAAATAAATAAATAAAATAAAAAGGCAGGGTGAGAACACAGGACCATTAAACCCATGTTTCAGGTGAAACTGTTACTCTCTAAACATAGTTGAATCCTATGAGGGACTCGATTCTCATCGTTGAATCCCTTGATCTCTTAATTTAGAATTAAATAAATTCAGAAAATCCCTGATTTTTGAAAGATCTGGTCTTTAAGACTTGCTATAGACTTTGAGACTCAGTTACTCCTTCCCTCAGTGGGATCTGTCCTCTCTATTCCAGAAGCAACAAGCTTCGTAGCTTAGCCCTGGGAAGCTGGAAAGCTGCAAGGAGGGAAATAAAACTATATTGGTTTATTCTGCCAAATATATACAGAACCCTATTTACACCATGTGTGACAAATGTTACTTCATGTAGCCTACTGCTTCACTTCTAATTTAATTGTAATTGAGTGATTACCTTACTTTGTATTCCTCCTACACTGAAAATCAGGTCCTGTCTGGGAGCTCATTCTCTTGTGTTCACTGACACATGATACCGATAATAAGGATGAAACTGTTCCAGAATCTTGAGCAGATGACTCAGTATTCCCTTCCAGAATGAACTTTCAACAGATCCAGAGAAAACCCAATATACCAGAGCTAGTCTTGGGTACCTAAAATTAACAACTGATCAAGGAAGTACAAGTCCTTCTCCACAAACCAAGACACTTGGTTATCCAGAACTGACCATCATAAGCACCGTGTTGTGGCCAGTTTCCATCAAGTTACAAGGGAGTCGCTCATTCTCCAGGAGATTCCCTGCAGGAAATTAGTGCTGGTCAACTTACCCTTTTCTCTTCATTTTAGCTCCTTTATTAATGGTTCAGGCACAGAGTTTATGCTCTACCAGTCACATGCATTCAGGTGTGAATTTAGAAGAAGGCAGGGTGAGGACAGCTAAAAGTCCTCATCTTGAATGCGCCGGGATCCCATATGGGCACTGGTTCATATCCTGGCTGCCCCACTTTCCATCCAGCTCCCTGCCTGTAGCCTTGAAAGCAGTCAAGGATGGCCCAAAGCCTTGGGACCCTGCACCCATGTAGGAAACTCAGAAGAAGCTCCTGACTCCTGGCTTCAGATTGGCTCAACTTTGGCCATTGCAGCCATTTGGAGAGTGTCAGCAAGATCTTTGTCTCTCCTCCTCTTTACAACTAACTTTGCAATAAAAAATAATAAATCTTTTAAAAAATAAGAAGCCAGGGTGAGAACACAGGACCATTAAACCCATGTTTCAGGTGAAACTGTTACAGAGACCTCTGGCTTCTGGGAATAGCAGTCATGGCCACAGGTATCCAGGGATCACCATTAGCAGTGGCTACTGTGGTTCCTGTGCAATGGGTACTCGGAGACCCAGATGGAGGTCCTCACCTCTGCCTTCAGCATGACCCACTACTGTGAACATTTTGGAAGTGAACTGGCAAATGAAAAAGCTCCCTCTCTCTCTAAGAAACAAAACTTAAAACTCACTCAACCCTTCCCACTTCAATTTCTGTTTTCTGTGCAAAGCTCTTATTTTATTTTGCTTTTATTTTTGTTTTGTTTTTACTTCTCTGTAAAGGCTGCTGTGAAAATTAAACAAAATCAATTGTTTCGTGTTCAGTAAGTATTATCTATGATTGTTACCATCTTGCAAAGTGTTTCCTGTTAACAATGCCCGGTATCCTAAATAAATTGGCATCTCAACGCATAAGCACCATGCACCAATGTTATTTGAGAAACATCTTCCATTTTTTAATGGATTATGAAGGCAAATGCGTCATACTTGAAACCTAAGCTGTTTCACATTTCATATGTACTCAGAGGTAAACTTTTAAGAAATGGCTCTTTTGACAGATTGCTGTACATCATATCTACAAGTGTATTTCCTACCTGTCAGGAAGGCAGTTGACAACCAGATGCAGTTTTTCATTTGTGCTAATTAATGTAGCTAATGCATCTTTATTTCATTTGAAGAGGCCAGAGGAACGTGTCAGATTTCCCTTTCATCGATTAGAAAAGATTTGCTTCCTTCTGACCTTTCCCCTACTTCACCCAACAAAACTGACTGTGCTGTTAGGATTTATTGGAAAGTTCTCCGCCCCAGTGTCTAATGGTGAGAAACATCTTGCCGGCTTTGGGCTCTGCTGTGCTCATTAGGTAGAGAAAGGCCTTGAGAAGACAGCAAATGTATTCAGATTTTTGTTTGTCTGCAGTTTGATGGAATAGCATTTTATTTTTGGCCCCCAATTGCTCAGCAAAAGGAAAAAAAAAAAAACTAAACCTTGGTTAAGCTGCTGATTTCCTCTAAATTGCTGAGTACAGGGATTGTAGTTTGATGAAGTCATTTAGAGCTGAATGTTTATATTCACACCATGCCAATGGCTCTTGCTGGAGTTTTTCATGAGGCATGTGATGCTGTTTGACTCTTTGTGGAGTTGAACCAACGAGGACGTTATCAGTACCGTTTTTCAAGGGATATTTTTTTCAAGGAATTTTTTAAAAATTAATTTTAGTACTATGAAACAAAACTCCTTCTTGGTTTTATACAGAAGAGAATGTCATAAAGAGAAATCATGTAAACTTTGACTAAGTAAAATTAACTGCAACAGTATGGAATGTTCCTGAATTCTGAATCATCGGTCCATCATTCATCAGCCTCAATGTGACATGTCATGGCATTTCCTTCATAATATGACCGTATTTCAGAAAATTCATGGAGAATGAATTATAAGTGTATCTACATGCAAAAAACACTTTGAAATCCTTTCATACTTTTGTCATAATTTTTCTCAGACTTGTTGAAATATCCCTGAATTATCAAACCCTGTTTAGAAGGGAAAATTCAGGATTGTAGCAACAATACTAAGGTGAAACAAGGAAGTAGGAACAGAGAGAATCTGTGTAGAAATTATACCTGCAAACTTTTTCTTTGTTTATTTTCTTTTCTATTTTACCTCCTTTTCCCAGCTCTAAGAGAAAAGAATGACGTGAGAAGGTAAGCTGTGCTCATCCAAAGTGAGAAAAAATGCTGAATTAGCTATCCATCCACCCCTCAATCTAGCCATCCATCCAGAATCATATTTTGAACATCTTTGAAATACTAAAAAATTCACTAAAACACATAAACGTCACTGGGTTGTTCATCAGTTCAGTTATTCACTTAATAAACTATCACGTAGCCAATGCTCAATTCACAAAAACTGAAAGCAAATAATAACAATCTATAGGCTAAGTATATAAAAGAAAAGAAAACTGAGGAAATAACACCTAGGCTATCCCATGGGTCTAAAATGTCAGATTTACCCTCTAGCCAGAGAGAGGCAACCTACTGCCATTCCTGCCCCATTGGGGCGGAGGGGGGCCCGTGTGAGCCTGTGGATGCAGGCTTGGCTGGGGGAGGGTTGGGGTATAGCACCAGTGGGCATGTGGGGACCTGGGCAGGTGGAGTAAACTTGGGAATTTTTCCATGTGCTTGGTCCTGAGTGAGGAAAGGGGAGGGGAGAGCCCCAGGTCAGCATGCTGCCCTGGTGTGCTGGCAAACCAGGTCTAGAGAACTTCAATGGGCCTGGATCTTGGGTGTGTGGAGGGGTAAGGTACCAGGCCAGCACATGTGCCAGGAGCTTAAGACTCTGGTGGTTGGGGAGAGCTTTGAATCAGCATACTACCCACTGGGCTTCCAAAGGCTGGGCTGGACAACCCATACACAAGGATTGTGGATTGAATAGGGAAAGGAGCAAGGGGATATGGTATAGGAAGGGCCATCATGGAAGTATCTTGCAGGTGAGGAAGGACTCCTGAGGAACTCCCAATGACAAGGCCACTGTACTTGCAGGTGAGTGAAGGGACTGACTCGGTGTTCTGGAGGGGAAAGATCGGAAAATATTTATGGGTCAGACTTATGCACCAGCTCACATGGGAGACCTGAGGTAGAGGTGGGCTTGTTAGCATGGAACATAGCTGACCACCACACGCCAGCCCACATTAAAGCTAGGGCTGGGAGCCTGTCTGGCAGGGCTAGATCCTATTAGCTGACAGTGAGTGTCAGAATAAGGGATGAGACACATCAGACTGGGCCATGACACTAAGCAGTATACACGTGAACCAGCTCTAGGGGTAGATTCTGTGAGGTATATGTGTTACTAACCCTATGGAATTACAAGTCCCTCTTGTTAGCTTAAGAGTTGGGGTGGTGATGGGTCGAGCTAGGCATGACCATGGAACCCAACAACACTCACAGGTACTGGGGCTGGAAACAAGCTGGGCAGGTCCAGCCAACAGCACTTGCATGCGCACCCCAAAACAGGGTGTGAGGCTCGTCAGGACACAATCCAATAACTCATACAAAGACTGAGATAGAGGGGGTAGGCTATGCCAGACAAGAGCCTAGTACCAAACAGGAAAACTTGGGAAACTCCCCTGGTGGGCCACAACTCCCATTGATGAGCACATGATCCAGGCCTGGGTGTTGCACAGGCTGGGCAAAGTAGCTCCAA
Organism: Ochotona princeps; assembly: GCF_030435755.1. Lineage (NCBI taxonomy): Eukaryota > Metazoa > Chordata > Mammalia > Lagomorpha > Ochotonidae > Ochotona > Ochotona princeps. Next base: position 43,001,196 of record NC_080845.1, read on the forward strand.
CTGTTGGCAAATGCGTGGATTGGTTTTAGAAGGGGCAGATCAGGCAGGGCCAAGCAAACCTTAGTCCACTAGCAAGTGCAGAAACCAGGCTCCAGCAGGTCATGCTAGGCTAGGCTAATACACCTACTGATTTACATGAGCCAGGGATGGGAGCAAACTGAGCAGGGCCAAGTTGCGGCACCCACCAGTAAGAGTTGGGACTGGGGGCTGGTCAGGTTAGGCCAGGCTGTAATATCTGAAGACAAAGGCCAAGACAGATGTGGGACTAGGCCAAGTTGGGTCAGAGCAGCCACTGGCATGTGTGAAATCTGTGGCTGGGAATAGGCCGGGTTGGGGAGCTAAGGAACACCCTGACTGGGTTGTGGTTCCCACTGGTGAACATGAAGAATGAAGTGGGGGCAGCTGTCTGGATATGGCTGCAGAGTCCCTCAGCACAAGTGTAGACTGGGTCTGGGATGTGCCAGATTGGGCTAGATTCCAGCACCCACTGGTGCTCCTGAGAACCAGAGTGGGTGTAGGATTGGCTGGGCTAGGTTTCTGCCCCTTCTAAGCCATGCATGAGCTGTGACTGGGTGCGGACCAGGTTTGGCTGGGCTGTAGTACCCAATAATAAGAACCAGAATAAGTGAGGGCTGGTCAGGAAAGGCAACTGTTCTTGCTAGGACAGAGCATGGGCTTAGTAGGGCTAGCCCATGGACCCACTGTGTGCATGAGATCTGGCATTGGGAGAGGTTCTGATGGAGGAACTTGGGGAACTCCTCTCTTGGGACACAGTCCCTGCAGGTGAATGCAAGAACCAAGAAATGGAGCAACCCAGATCAGGCCAGATAAACAGTAGTCACAGGCATACATTTCATTCAGGACTGGAGCGAGCCAGCCTGGGGCAGTTCAACTCACCTGCTGGCAAATCCGAGAACCAGAATGGGGGGTGGTTCATGCCAGGTTGGTTCGCAATACCAACCAGTTTACATTAGGGCCAGGACTGGGGGCTGCTGGGCTGACTAGGCTGTAACCCCTACCAGCATGAGATGGAATTGGGAGTGGGCCAGGCCTGATCATGCTACAGCACTCACTGGCAAATGCCAAGGAGAGGCAGACCATGTCAGACTGGGCCGCAGAAACAACCAGCACTCATGAGACCCAAAGGTATGGGGATGAACCCAGTAGAGTGGATGCTGGGGGGTCCCTTACTGGGCCACTACTCCCACTGGTAACCATGAGAGCTGGGATTGGAAGCAGACCAGGCTGGGCAGGGCTATAGCACCTGTTGGCCTGCATGTGAGCCAGATCAGGGGAAGCCCAGGCTGAGCTGACTGTACCTTCTTAAACGTGAAAAACCAGAGTGGGTGTGGGTGGGTTAGACTTTGGCACAGTATTAACTAGCAGATGTTGGGATGAAGGGCATATTCTGTCAAGTTAAACAGAACTGCCTGGACAGTATAAGACCTGGGAATGGGAGTGGGCCCAATAGAGAAACAGTGGGCACCTCCCTCCTGGGTTGCTACTCCCACTGATGAGCATAAGAACCGGGTCTAGCGGCAGGCATGGCTAGACAGAGAGCTGCACCCACTGGCACCAGTGTGGACTGGATGGTGGGGCTGGTTGGGATGAACTAGGCTTCAGTATCCATTGACATGTATGACAGCTGAATGTTATATGGGACAGACGGGATCAGTCTGATGTACATAAAGGCAAGCACCAGGGCAGGGGGCGGGCCTGGCAGAGGTTATTGCAGGTTGTTCCAACTATGCTGCAGCTTCCACTGGTTTGCATGAAAGCCGAGTATGTGGTGGGCAGGATTGGACTGGACTCCAACACCCATTGGTTTGTGTAGAAGACAGGGCTGAAGATAGAAGTGACCCAGCAATTGCACCTGTGTGCGTAGGCTGATTTGGGTGATGGACTCTGCCTGACCCTGTATTGGCAAGCACACATAAGAATAAGGTCTGGGATAACCTCAGATAATATTTCTTTGGGGATTTCCCCCACAACTGAATTGCTGGACTCAGAGCCCCAACCATTGAGAGAATTGCAGGTTCCATGGTTGACCATAGAGTGCATGTATCAGAGCTGAGCATCTTCAATGGCTTAGATGCAGCAACATGGAGGATAGGGCACTATATTGGAGTCTGCAGAGAACACCTGGTAACATAACAGAGGATGGAGGACAGAACAATTTGATCAATTACCCCAGCCAAGTGTTGGCAGTGAATATCTGGGTAAACAGACTTTAAGGTAGACTATGTCAACCAGTGGATTGTGGAGAAATTTCATTGCTATTGAAGTGGTGGGACTGACAGCAATGCAGAACTATTGAACTATCAAAATCACTTGAGTAGGACCCTCGAAACATGCTCCACACAGGAAACCCTGGGATGGTTGGGAGGCTGGATGTGGTTTTTCCCCTTATTTCCTCTTTTCCCCCAGATACAGGAAAGAAAAAAGAGAATATGGGAAAAATCGTTTTACCCACCTTCCTCTAGCCCTTGACCCTCTGCACCCTAATCAACTATGTAAAAATAATCAAAGAAGAAGAAGAAGAAGAAGAAGAAGAAGAAGAAGAAGAAGAAGAAGAAGAAGAAGAAGAAGATACATTTTTAGAAAAAAAGAATAAAACGAAGGTCAGGTTTCAAAAACTCACAAGCTGCAACAAAACACATAGCAGAGCTATCTTTATCAATCCTGGCCCCTCTACTTTTCTGCAAAGGTGCTTAGAACACAGTGTGAGAGGAAGGAAGGGCTTTGGTCTCTGGAACTCACAGTCCTGTGGTGGTAGACTACTAATTGTCCTTTAATAGTCATTCTCCTCAATAACACAGATCCTACATTTGGCTTGACACATGGCCACCCAGAATTGACTGTTTCCCAGTCTCCTTTGCAACTAGGCATGCTTTGTGGTAAGTTTTTGGCTAATGATTGCAAACATAAGTAGTGTTTGTAACTTCCTAGAAATGCCCTTAAGAAATCAGATTTATCTTTTCAGTCCATTTGTCTTCTCAGCTAGCAAGAAGACAGTCATGAAAACTGATGCTGGAGCAGCGACCTTGAAGCTGACAGGAGGGTGGTAGAGTAACATGAGCCACGGAGTCTGATGATGGTGATGCCACGATGCCCTCCTTACATGGCCTGTGAGAGGTAAACACAATTTGCATTCTCATTGGTTCCTTGCACCTGCAGCAAAACTTAATCCTAATGCCAGTGATAAGATTCTCAGCAAAAACATCCTTAAAATCACTGATACTCAGTTTTCTCATCTATAAAACCAGAATAATAATATTCTATTGTTCTATTTTTATGTTTGTTGGAAGACCAAACTAAAAGAATAAGTAAATTTAGTACGCCTGGAATAAAGCCAGCTATCTGGCACTATTGTTATAAATAGTAGTTGTTTTGTAGTAATTGCTCCAGCTTATTCAAAGCTTCTGCTCAAGTCTCCAAAACGCAAGTAGTATCAAAGCTTCTATTTCCTACAATTGCACCAAACAGGGAGGTGTTGATTTGATCTGCTAGTGAAAACAGAATGCCCTGAAATATGTGGCATGTTACAACCTAACCTTCCCATTCACTGTTCTTCATCTTCAAAATAGCCTTGCTTTGGGTGGGATGTAGCCTTAGACGACAAATGCATGGATAATGGGGCATGACGAGGCTCAGTGCTAGAAACCAAAGTCCACTGAATTGAAGCTGAAAATATACCAGGAAGCTAATGTGAATATAAACACTTTCACATTCTTCAAGTTATTCCACCCTGAGATGACACTCCCTGTCCCACTCATCTCTCTGCTTATCATTCAAATACATGTGCTGTCAGAATCAAGATGGCGGAATAAAGTAAAGGCATATTCAAACAGATGAAGAAATATTAGCCATTGTGAAGAAGAGCTCACATTCCAGGAAATAGGAGAGGACAGAACAACAGCAGAGGGGTACCTGGAGACCGACAGACACAGGAAATCAATGGACACAATGGTGTGGTGTTGCAGTGACTACTAGCCCAGTGGCATTCAGCCAACAACGATCTGAACTCCACCAGCAGCCAGAACTCAACAGGTTCCGGCAAGATCAGCACCACAAACAACCTAGCCATATAGAACACCTGGAGTCTCCCTAATCCTGGAACCTATTCCAACTGGAAGTGAAAGAAAGGTTGTACAGACAACAGTGCAGCCTCAGCACAGTATCACAGGAGGTGGAGAGTTTTGAGCCAGGAGCTGCAGCTACTGAGACCACGGTGGAAGTCTAACATAAGAACCCAGACCTGGAACTTGCTGGAGGGAGTAGCACAATTGACTACAAACAAAGAGACAAAGAGCTGTGTACCAACTGCAATAAGTAAAATCAAACTGTAGACCTGTGGGTGACAGAGCTTAGAAACCTGCCTCAAGGAGCAGAATCTGATAACCAGAAGTACAATGACCAAGAGCAAAAGAAAATACAGAGGCACCATGAATATTACTGAAGACTCCCCTGCAAAGGAGCAAAACCCTTTGCCAACTACAGAGTTAACTGAGGAAGACATCGAGAAAATGGGGCACACTAAATTCAAAACACTTTTTATAAAATTTATCAACAACAAGAAGCATATAAAGCAGGCATGCAAGGAATTTAGAAATATGTTGCACTGGAAATAAATCACATGATAGCTGATATATTAAAAATGAAAAATACAGTGGAGCAAACTAAAAGTACAGTGGAGGGTCTCCAAAATAGAATGAAGGAGGCAGAAGAAAGAATCTCAAAATTAGAAGATATTTCCTGTCACCAGGAAGAAACAAACAAAAAGTTGGACGCAGAGCTGGATCAGGCCAAAAACAGTATTCAAGAGTTGAAAGATACCATTAAAAGGCCAAATATAAGAGTTATGAGAATCCCAGAAGGTGCAGAAAGAGAAGCTGAGTTTACAAATGCACTTAATGAAATAATAAGGGAAAATTTCCCCAATCTAGAGAAAGAATCGAGAAACAAGATCCAGGAGGGGTACAGAACTCCCAACAGTTTTGACCAAAAGCAACCTTCACCAAAACACATGATTATCAAGCTCTCTTCAGTCGAACATAAGGAAAAGATCCTTAAATGTGCACGTGAAAATGTCAACTGACATATAAAGGAATGCCAATTAAACTCACAGGAGACCTCTCACAAGAAACTCTACAGTCAAGAAGAGAACGAAGCAACGTATTCCATATTATAAAAGAAAACAATTATCAGTCCAGGATAACGAACCCACTAAAACTTTCCTTTGCCTTTGAAAATGAAATAAAATTCTTCCACAGTAAAGAAAAGTTAAAAGAATTTGCCTCTTCCAAACTTGCCCTACAAATGATACTTCAAGATGTTCCCTTGACAGGGAAAGGAATAGCACCCACCAAACCAAAGGCAAATGCGAAGAACATCCCAGTAAAATAACAACAGAATACTAAATCAATGAACAATCCATTGCTAAAATGACAGAACCAAATTACCACCTATTTGCATTAATCCTGAATGTAAATGGCTTAAATTCATCAATCAAATGTCATAGATTAGTAGACTTGATTAAGAAACAAAACCCATCTATTTGTTGCCTACAGGAGACACATTTCACCAACAAAGATCAGCAGAAACTGTATCTCATGGATTTTGACGTTTTTTGTTAGTTTCATCTCGTTAAAACACTTTCTTGTGATTAAATTCTTCAATGATTCATAGATCATACAGAAGCATCATTTTCTTCAAGGTTCTTCATTTTCTTTTTTATTTCTTCAGCAACACATTAGTCATTCAGTAGCATGCTGTTTAACTTCATGGCATTTTTAATTTCTTTTTTTTTTCTTCCCGCTGTTTATTTTGGTTTTTGGCTTTTCATTTAAGGAGATGCATAGTAACTGTGTAATGGAGACTATCATATTCAGATGTGAGGATACAGTGCGGTATGCATCTTTACTTTCAGACAAAAACGGACTTAAAATGAAACTGTTTACTGTATCTTGACAATAGGATATTGGACTCTGTGCCATTGTCCATGCCCAGAATGATGTACATATGACTGTGTATGAAGAGCTATACTACAGGAATGATATAGGGGAACTCGGTGAGGGGGGAAGGAATTGAGGAGGGAATAAGGGAAATCCCAGGGCCTATGGAACTCTATCACAAAATGATAATAATAAAAATAAGTAAAATTTTTAAAAAGCAAGAATGAAAATGTATGTGCTGTGATTGTTCATAAGCCTGCAGAAATATGTCTATACACTAGAATGAAATGGGAGAAATAGGAAGAGTGGTGGTGTTATTAATGCAGAGGTTTTCTTTGGTGGGATGTATTTGGCGAGTCAGGGGAAGGACTTTTCTCTAGTTGAGGCCACCCATTGTCATCTTCTCTTCCCTTTCTGCATTTGGCCTGGCCACTTGGCCCTGTCGTGATTTACAGGAACTCAGGCAGCCTCTTGGGACAGGGAGGCAAATTCTCATCCCTTGGGAAAACACCTGGTGAGCACAAGATTCCAGATGGTCACACAGAATGCCGATCCATGACATAGCACTTACTAGTCATACAACCTTGGACCACAAGCGATTTACCTTCTTCAGACTCCACTTTCTTCTCCCGACACTGTAAAAATAAACCATAGATTCTCTAGTCATATGAAACAAAGAGTTGATCCAGTTGGTCTCAATTACGTGAAATGTGGTTTATAAACTCATTAAATGCTAGCCCCTAGGCAATGTAGATTTTATTCAGTCCTACTTCACTCTTACCAGTGAAAGTTAGGGATGTATCTCAGACATGTGCAGTGAGTAATAATTAACATTTGTTGTTTGACTCAGCAAACATGTGTACATTATACATTATATAAAGCATTATTTTAGGCAACAGGATCATATGAAGAATAAACCCTAATGCCTGAAAGTTATTTGCTTACAGGAGGGATAAAAAGAAATAAAGCTAAAACACTGAAATAAGCAAATTGTATATGGTGACAAATGCCATGGTAAAATAAAATTAAGTAATGTGATGGAGACTACCTTAGGTGGAAGGTAGGAGCACTATTTCAATTTTATTTTCATTTTCTTTATTTAAAAGACAACTAAGATTGAGAGAGATCTTTCATCTTCTGATAACACCCTAATGCCCTCAGAAACCTCAGATTGGGTAAAGCCAAACCCAGGAGTCTGGAACTCCATCATTCTGCCACCTGGGCAGTAGGGACTCAAGCACCTGGCCCATCATTTCCTGCCTCTCAGGAGATGGCATTAGCAGGAAGCCAGACTGGTGGAGTAGGTGGGACTTGAAATAGTCACTCCGATAGGGGTAGGGGCATATCAAGTGGCAAAAGCACTCCTTTAGACATTTTGGTTAGGGAAGGTAACTAAGAAAGTAGATTATTTCATTGAAACATGAATAATCCGCAAAAGACAGTTCTACAAAGAATATAACAACCACTCTAACCAGAAAAAAATAGTAAATGTAAAGTTTGTGAATTAGAATAAATGTAATGTGTGAGAGGAATAAAACGAAGGTCCGTGTTGTGGAGAGTAACACATGGAGGGCAAAGGGAGAAAACTCTTTTAAGATATTTATTTATTTGAAGGAGACACATGGAGTGAAGGAATATGATGTGTACTTAGAAACTTGTACACCTGAAACCCAGATGCGGGGGTTACAGCCATTTCAAGAGTGAACCAGGGGATGGAAAGATTGATCTCTCTCCGTGTGTATCTTTGTGTGTGTGTATGCATTCCTCTGCCTTTCACATAAACATATTTTTTTAAAATTCCACCCACCATACTGTCTCTTTTATAGGAGTATGCTTGCCTTCTGCTTTCTACCATGAGTTGAAGCAGCTTGAGACCCTTTGCAGAAACAGAACATTCTGGTTTCCTGTTCTTGGGCTCTCCAGCCTCGAGAAGCAAGCACAAAAATAAAACTCATTTTAATAAATTGCTCAACTTCAGGGGTTCTGTTACAGCAACAGGAAACAAACTAAAAGAAATAATAACATTCAATTTGAGGGAAGCAGGTTATGTATTATTGGATGAGCCACAGAAAATGTTAGGTTTTGTTCTTTTTTCAGTGGAAGCCTTTACGGATTTTAACCAGGCAGTGAGATTAGCTGACCTGTGCTCTAAAACATGTTCTCTTTCTCTCCTTGCAAATGCTGGTCTGAAAAAGACAAAACATGAGAAAAACAGAAAAAGAAGGTGGCTATAGCAGTCCAGTTGACAGGTACCAGACATGGATGGAGATAAGTCACTCGGGTAAGATTCAAGGTGTATCCGGAAAGGGATGAAAATCAACTTGTTGGTTGACTGATTACACAGAGAAAACAGGGATGTTGTTCAAGAAGAGTGTAGGATGTTACGACAGGAAATGATGAGAGATGAGGATAGAATAAGGGGAAATCAATAGTTCTTTTTTCAGATATGTGACGCCTGAGATGCTTGCCAGACATCCAAGTGGATATAAAAATTGAGTCAAAAATTTGATGTGTCATCATGTAATAAATGAGAAATGGATAGGAGAAGCCAGATTAGAGGCTTGTCAGCATAAAGAGGCCATTAAAAGCTATGAGATAGAATGAGCTTATCTAAGGATGTAGATAAATATCAAGATAGAAAGATAAAGGACATAGCCTTCATGCATTTCAACATCTAAAGATCAGTGAAGGTCAATGTGGTTAATAAGGAAAAACAAAGGACTGGCATGCAACCCTAGAGAGTCAATGTTTTAAGGAAGAGGCTGTAAATGATATCAAATGTTCTTAGTAAATTTAGTAAGATAAGGATGGGAAAATGCTCATTGATATGGGTAAAGACCCTGGCAACTTGAGTGTGGAGGAAAGTCTCCAAGATAGTGTCCGAAGAGCCTTGCCTACAGATATTCATGCCCTTATGCAGCCCTGTTCTTTTTATTGTGAGTTGAATCTCTTGACTCATTTCTAATAGATTATAGCAGGCATAATGCAAATTCACTTCCAAGACTAGGTTACAAAGAGTGCGGCTTTCATCTTGCCAACTGTTGCCAGCTTTTGGCTTGAGTTCTAAAATACAGTGAAGAAATTTAAACTGAGTTGGGATTTTTCCAGGCATTTGTTGGGGAAGAAAAAGACATGTAGTTTAAGGGGATTTGTAATGAAGTGGTTGTATTTGTAGTCCTTACACTTTAAGTTTGGTAAGAAGGGAAGTGGTGATATAAAGTATACAAGAAAGACAGCAGGAGTAATAGATCAAAGAATTAGAAACTCAATGAAAGGGGATTTGGTGGAACATCAGAATAACTGAAGGAGAAGGATAAGAAAAAGCAAGTAAAGAACACTTTAAACAGAGAACTCAAAACTGGTACTGGTAAATACAATGTGTGTGGTAAAAGCTTATCAGTAAGCAGCACACAGGAGCCAAGAAAAAGTATGCACATCTCTGGCAGTGTTCCTGCTGTGTATGCTGGCTCTGCTGATGGCCTGTGACCATGGATCTCCATTTAGCTTCTCCATCTCCTGAGCTAGGCACGTGTGCCACTCTGTTAAATTCTTCATGAGAAGGACATCAGGTTCTTTGGCAGGGTTGGATGCAATGAGTAACAGCCCCAGATGGTGCTGTGAACTCCAGGTTGTCCTCACAGATCGCAGCTGTCCTTGTTTTGCCTCCATATCCTTTCCCTCATGTCAAGCTTTTCTTAACATCTACTCTCACAGCTCACTTACGGTGACTCCAGGTTGTCATTAGACACAGAGACAGCTGATTCCATATCCCATATAAATCTCTAATCCATAGAATCCAGAGTGGATCTGTTTTCCTGATCAGACATTTAGAAAGCAGAAAAACCCAAATCAGAACCATAATTGATTTGACAACAAATCTTTCTCAAATCTACTCTCAGGTATACATGTAGGTGTACATACACCCTCAGGTATACATGTAAATTATATGTTTAATGAAACATTACAAAACCAAAAATAAATAAATAATCAATTGCACTGGTACCAACGATGATGCTATCACACTGAACAGGGACATCATGATTTCTGCTTGAGCTTGGAGGTATGAATGAAACCTCTGCCATATGGAGGTACTCACAAGGATAAATTATCAAGCAGCTATGATTTTAATTAATAGGCCTTCTGTAGAACATGTTACAGGAGAAAATTCTCTTTGGAAGTATTATTCATAAGAGGCTGGTGTCACGGCACAGCAAACTAATCCTTCTTCCGTGGCACCTGCATTCCATATGGATGTTGGCTCAAGTCCCAGCTGCTTTACTTCCCATCCAGCTCCCTGCTGATGTAACAGGGAAAGCAGCAGTGAATGGCTCAAGCCCTTGTGCCCCTGCACCCATGTGAGAACCTCTTGGCACCAGGCTTTGGACCGCCCTCCCTACTAGCTCTGGCCATAATAGCCATTTGTGGAGTGGATAGAACATTCTCCCTTGCTCTCTCTCTCTGTCATTTTCTCTCTCTCTCGTTCTCTCTCTATAACTCTGGATTTCAAATAAAAGTAAATGAAGTAAGCCTTTGAAAAGAATAATCATTCATGAATACCAAATTACGCAAAAATGAAATCCATAGTTTTGGTTCTGAAGTAACACATATTGATGACAGAGTTCCAAGCGAAAGATATTGCATATGAATTTACAAAAGTAATGCCTTGAACCTCTTTGGCTTTTTCCACACCAAGTGGCAACCTTTACATAGGAGAGCTTTAGTCAGGCCAATTTCTGTCTATATGTGGGACATACAATGAAAACTTTAGAAACGCGTCAGAAATGATGTCAAAATACATCATTTTGCAGATGAGAGAACTAAGCCCCCAGAATGGAAATTTGAGCAACTGCACATAGTTTGCAAATAATTTGGATGAAGATTATCTGCTTATAACTTGTTGCTTTCCAAAATTCCACTATGCTTCTCATTTTAATTGATGCTTATTATATACATTTCTTCCTTCTGCTAAATTTGTAAGACATGAATCTGTACACAGTTCAGGAAACCATCACTGTACCTGCATGTAATTCTAGTTCAGCATACTATGGATGATCTTCTCAGTTCAACGGGTCAATTTGGGGATGGATTAAATAGCTTGGATTTCTAAATTCCTCAATATCTTGAAGAGATAGGGACATTTATCTAGTGGATACATGATATACCTATTAAATATATTAATTGTTCTTAACCCACAGTCACAAAACCTGATTATCACAATCCTTGTTTTTTTCATACTCTAAATCACAACTGTTTAATCAGTTTTCTTAGAGTATAGTTATTTTCCTCAATCTTTCTGTGTGTCTATGAAGCTGAGGAAGCTTGACAGGAATATGTCCATTGCCTTTGTGGACTAGCCTCTTCATTCAACAGGGCATAACTTGGTAGAGAGCTTAAAAGGTAGCATTTATCAGATGTTATACAATATTGTCGATTGCTTGCATTTATTTGGGTCAATGAGTTCAATTCATCCAACCTGTAGGTCAGATCTGGTGTCTTTAGAAAGTGGTTATCCAGTAAAGAACTGGGTAGGAAATGATTGCCAATTTTTAATAATCTTTCATTCTGCTTCTCTATAAATCCTTATAAATTACTGGAGACAAAATAAATCCCCACTGAGTTGGGGCTGACAGAGAGCAAGGCTGAGCTTCTCTTAGACTCTGAACAGTGATTTCTGTATCTTTCCTTATGCCAACTTTTCTTTATTGCTCCTCAGAGAACTAAGAAAAGCATGGAAGTCAGGGACGATGGAAGTTTTGTAAGCCAACAATCGGAAGAAGAGATGCCAAGCTCCAAGGCAACAAATAACCACAGATAACAATCAAAAAAAAAAAAAAAGGAGAAAAAGAACAGGGGCATAAAATTCTCAAAGAAAAAATATATAAAGCTAATAAGTAAAGATGATAATATTTGGACTGAAAATCAAAGCACCAGTAAGATGCCTTATTTTTTTTCACTGAAGAAAACAAGAAATGACTTTAACGTATCTATTTGATGTTGACCAGAGGTGCTAAGATGGGTAGTCTCGCTTTATAATAGTATAATACTTCTAGAAATCTACTGAATAGCATGTATCAGGAGTCTTTAAAATATTTCCACTTTATTTTATTTTTGAGAGCCACCCCAAGATCATAATCAAAGAGCAAAGATTCATGTATGGCAGATTTTTATAGTGTTATTTGTAACAATCAAAACTGTCAACAACATCAATGTGAGATTGCAAAAGAATAGTTGAATTATGGAACACCCAGGTTGTATTATTAAGCAGTTATTATGATTTTTAAAATTAATAACATGAAGATATGCTCATGATTTGACAGTGGGTAAAGAAACTAGAGCATGGCTTAAGTTCCCTACATAGTCAGTCCATAGACTCCCAAGTTCCCTTTGGAAAGAACTGCTCTGACCAGTTGTTGAAGGCTAATAATGAGATGAGCTTGTATGTGATGGTGATATCCTATTATTCAACTTGTACAAATTTTACTCTATGCCCTCAGGGAAAATGAGAATGAGAAAGAGAGCTCCTAAAATAGTGCTGACAAGGTTGCCTGTCATTCTACTCAGTGAGTTTGCGCCTCTGAGAGAGCAAGAGCTAAGAGTTGTCAATAGGCCATTCCTTCAGTTGGTGTCAGTCTTCAGTGAGCTCTTAGTCTGCGTATTCTACTAAAATGAGCAATACTCTAGCGCATAAAGAGACATTTCTGTAACATTATCCTTTGCATGCAATCTCTTGTTGTACTGTGCTTTCCCACCAGGAGAGCTCATGTAAGGGTCCCCTAAAATGGCTGTGTTGCCAGACCAACTAGGTGGTTCCCAGGCTTCCTGTTATAAAATCTGGCAATGGCACTTCATATGTTTGTTTCTGCTTTCTTCAAGACCATTTTCCTTGATTTTGGGGAATACTATCATCTCTTTTTCACATTATATTCACTTCAGAGTCTCTTCTGCTGGTCCCTTTCGTTGTCCTTCAAATTAAGAAAGAGCCTTAATCTTTGACCTTCATTTTCAGGTAACCTCATTGGGTACCATGGCTTTAAATATCAACTGCACTCACATGATTACAATAGGATAATACCTGAAATGCTTGCTTTGCGTCCTATTCTTTTTTTTTCAAAAATTTATTTATGTTTTATTACAAAGTCAGAAATATACAGAGAGGAAGATCTTCCCTCCAATGATTCACTCCCCAAGTGATCGCAACGGCCAGTGTGCGCCGATCCGAAGCCGAGAACCAGAAACCTCCTCCAGGTCTCCCACACGGGTGCAGGGTCCCAATGCATTGGGCCGTCCTCGACTGCTTTCCCAGGCCACAAGCAGGGAGCTGGATGGGAAGTGGAGCTGCCGGGATTAGAACCGGTGCCCATATGGATCCCAGGGCGTTCAAGGCTAGGACTTTAGCCGCTAGGCCATGCCGCCGGGCCTTTGCGTCCTATTCTAAGTATATTGCAAACACCAATCAATCCTCACAGGATCACCATAAGTTTCCATCCTGAAAGGAAAAGAGTGAGATAGACATTACATAAGTTCATCCGTCACAACTAGAGGGAGGTGGAATGCATACTTGAACCTAGGCATTCTGGCTCCAGAGTTTCAGAACTTTCACACATGATATTTTATAATGAAGCCTCCTCAGTGACTCACAGTTTTACCTCTATCTGCTCTGCTGCCTATCTCTAGAAAAGGAAGAAAAAGGAAGAACAAAGCAAGAAAAGTTCTGGATGCATTTCTATGTTTTTCAGAGTTTTTTGTCTTGATAATCAAAGATAATTTTTTTGATCCAGATGTAAGGGGTACTGCGGAGAAAGCAATTTCATATTATAAAAGAAAAGACTAAGATAATTATATAGGATGTTATTTTTATTTGTCAACCTTATTTTTAATTCACTCATTCTTTTTTGCAAATACACAAACAAGAATGTAAGAAATTCAAATGCTGACTTTGGAATTTGTGTTTGAAATAGCTCTTACATTTCCAGTTGAAAAAAGGAGTTAATTCAAGGACACTTAATTCTAGTCAGTGTGCCCTCTACTGACTTCTTCCTTTTTTCATAATTTTCAATTGAATTTAGGCTTAATATTTTCTGATACTACTAGGAAGTAAATTAAAAAAGAAAACTATGCAGATTTACAAAACCAAAAGCATTTTAAGCTTCAATAACTCATTATAACTATCTGTTGGATACATATTAAGTTGCTATTTTCTTTATCATAAGTGGATGATAATGATTATGCCTGATAATTCTATGGAAGATACTTTTAAAAAGTTTGTGGAGAATTGGAGTAAGTTTATTTTGGAACAACACAAGTACATTTTGGTACAAAACCTTTTCAAATTCATGCACAGTGCATTTTCCTTGAACTTTCTTGATGCTTTCTCATAAGCTGCTTTGTTTAGACTTCCCTAAACTCATGAAAATTTGACATACCCTAGCAATTCCAATTTAACAGCAGTTCACAAGTGCAACACTAGATTACAAAACATCTCTTTTTAAACTACATACAGTCTCTTCACTGTTCGCCTGAAAATCACTTCATTGGCTCCCAGACTGACTCCAGGAACCTGTTTTTCAGCAGCTCTAACTCTAAGCAAGTAACAGCTACAGCATGATTTCCTTGATTATAACATCACTGCTTGCATATAAGAAGAAGTAGCGGCCAGAGAAAGAGATTACATTCAACAGAAGACAGGAATGAAGAATGACAATTAGCAGACCAAGAGAGAAAATCCAGGTGCAACACAGTAATGATGAGCATTTTTATTCTGTGGTTGAAAGATAACTTTGAAAATGGCCTCTAAAGTTGGAAGCAGGCAAGGGCCAGAGAAAGCTCCTCTCCCTAGTTCCGAAGGAAGTTTGCTGTTCTTCTGTTTCTGCAGACTGCTCAGGGATCCTGGTTGTCGTTCCGATGACCCTGGATCCTGCAAGGCAGGAATTGGGCTTCTTCCATCCCACATTGTAGGTCCAAATGGGGGTGGGTGACCTCAGAGTTCTTGGCCTCTGAAGGCACTCCTTTTCCCCCGTGGTCTCCTTGGCAGTAGGGATGTAGTCCTCGGTTCTAATACTTATAATCCTTGGTGAGGCTCTGGGAGTCTTCAGGGTTGGGATACAAGCCTCCTCCTGTCCCCCTGCTCCACTCTGGGGTGGCCCCCCTGCTCTATGCGTATGACTTCCTGTTAAGAGGTGTTAGGATTGCTCCTGATTCCCCCCACATGTCTTTGTAGTTTTGCTATTGTCTAATGCTGACTCAAGTCTGCTGTCTATGAGTTACCAGTTATGATCCTGATGGGTTATACTTCCCCCGTCTTCCTCACACCTACTGGGGTGATGTAAGATTTCTCTGCTCTCCCTCCCCATTTCCAAGTATCATAGGGCCTTACAAGTTTATTAGGTTTTACAATTCTTGATGTAGATCATAAGCAATCTGACTCATATCGATTGTTGGTTCATTGGTTACTTCACAATGTCTTATTGCATGAGATACAGGCTGTTTGGGGTTGAAATAATATTACTGTTTTCTGGATTGACATCATTTCATAACAGCCACATCAATCAGAACAACAACAACATCAACAACATAGTATAGCACCCTGATAAAATAATGCGCCTCTGAGTAACCAACACATGCTTAATTAAAAGGAAACACAGAAGTCTTTTGGGAAAAATAATGCCATCATCTGCTTCATGAGCACGTGATGAATTCTACTAGTGGAAAGAGATTATTTGGGAGCAATCAGACTGACATAAAAACATTACCGCAGTCTTGTTCGGTCTGTCCTGCTTCTCATTAAACTCTGGAAATTATTGATGCATTTTGAAGCCCAACTTGACCGGACCAGCCCTCTACCCAGCCCAGATAAATACTGGCATATGCGTTTCTGTTTAGCAATTCCACCCCATCTTGGTTTCGTGTTCATCAGAGGGGTAGTTACCTAGGAGGAAGATGCCCACTATTTCCCTACTAGGCTACTCGGGCTTCTGGGTCTTGGTTTGGTTGGTAACTCAATCTGGTTCTAATAGTTCTTATGGGTACTCTCATTCAAACCTTCATGTCTCAGTCCCACTCTTGCCCTAGTGTTTATGTTTACTATTGCTGGGAATCACCAGAAATTCATCTCTGACCTACACAAAGGCTGGTCTTATTCAAGAGTGTCCCTGGGCAGCTTTTTCTGATCATAAAAACTCCATAGTTAGCCGCCAGGCGGCCAGCAGGCAGAGCCTGGCATCATTTGGTGCACTGGCCACCCAAAACCAGGGACCCCCTCACTGCCTTGCAGCAGTGGTCTTGGCATGCTGAGTCCTCATTCTCGGGTCCGGCCTGGCTGGGCTGCTCCCCCAGGGCCGCCCCTAGCCCTGGGGGGGCAGCCAGCCGCCTCCAGGCCAGCCAAGGTTCCAGTCCCTCCCCCACTCGCCCCACCTCTAGCTTATGGCTGAGGAGCGGAGCTAGCCCTCTAGCCCGGGTCTGGAGATTTCCTCATGGCGGGCTTACCCAGGGGTAGGCAGTAGCACTTGGGCCTGGGAAATAGCCAGGGACCCCCTCACTGCCTTGCAGCAGTGGTCTTGGCATGCTGAGTCCTCATTCTTGTTTCCGGCCTGGCCGGGCCACTCCCCCAGGGCCTCCCCTAGCCCTGGGGGGGCAGCCAGCTGCCTCCAGGCCAGCCAAGGTTCCAGTCCCTCCCCCACTCGCCCCACCTCTAGCTTATGGCCGAGGGGCGGAGCTAGCCCTCTAGCCTGGGTCTGGAGATTCCCTCATGGCGGGCTTACCCGGGAGGAGGCAGTAGCACTTGGGCCTGGGGTCCCCACCCTCTTTTGTAAGGACCATCAGGATTGCTCCAGAAACCCCTCATAACAAACAAACACATGAACAAACAAACTAGAATAGATAGACAGAACAACTAGGAAAGCTTAGAAACAGACAGGAAGCAGCCAGCTGGGATGCACTTATAACTCACTGGGTGGGACACAAAGATCAGTTACCCCTCTCTGGGGTGTTGAAGATTTCTCTGCACACCCCTCCCAAAAACGTTCACCTAAACTGTTGACATTTGTCTTGTTAAAGTTATAGAGTTAGACTACCCGAAAAACAACCAGGTTTAGCAAAATCATGCTTCAATGCTATAAAATGCTAAATACTAACATTGAAATAGACAAGAGACAGCTGAATAGCAATCTATAGCCATTTTAAGGTATATAGAACATGGTTGAATGTAAACCAAAGTTGAAATGTCTATGAGGAAGTCAGAGGTTGCGGTCGAGAACCTGCATTTCCCTAGTAACATATTGGTTAATCAATACCACGTCAATTAATGCCATAATGTTGTAAATGGTTGTAAATATTATGTTGGGTTTTTTTACTTGATTGGGATGATACTCTGCTGGTTCTACCTTCAGACCAGAGATGGTCTCATCAAGAAGCCATTGAACTTACCAGGACAATAAGATGCTGGACTTTATGACTGGTCAAAACCTCCAATGAAAGAATCTCAACTGAATTTGAACTATGGAAATGCAACAAGGTGGAGCAATCCACTGTGTGTGGGGGGGAAGGGTTTGGGGAGGGGCGGGGGGAATTCCAGTGCATAAAAAAAATGTGTCACATAATGCAATGAAATTAATAAATAAATAAATAAAAATTAAAAAAAAAAAAAGAAAATGGCTTCTAGGGGACAGCCATTGTACCACTGCATGCAGTGTCAACATCTCATATAGGTGCTGATCAAATCCTGGCTGTTCCACTTTCAGTCCGCCTCCCTGGTAATGTGCCTGGAAAAAGCAGCAGAAAATAGTTCAAGTGTTTGGGTCCCTGTCACCCACATGGGAGAATCAAAAGGAACTCCTGACTCAGCCGGGCCTGACTCCAGCTGCCAACTGGGAAAGAATCAGCAGATGGAAGATCACTCTTTGTAACTCTGACTTTTAAACAAACAAACATTTGTTTCTAAACAGAAGTCCAAGCATTTCTTGAATCAGAGTGTCCATCATCTAGGCAGGACTATTTTGAAGACAGTTATGTTTTGTTTTTAAAGATTTATTTATTTATTTTTTAGAAAGGCAGATATACAGAAAGAAGGAGATACAGAGAGGAAGATTTTCCACATGCTGGTTCACTACTCAGAGGAGGGTTGATACAAAGCCGGGAGCCAGGAGCTTTCTCCAGGTCTCCCACACTCACACCAGTGTAGGGTCCAAAGGTTTTGGGCCATCCTCTACTGCCTTTCCAGGCCACAAACAGGAGCTGGATGGGAAGTAGAGCCACTGGGGTACACACCACCATATGGGTTCCCGGCACTTGTAAAATGAGGATCTAGCCATTAAGCCATCTTGGCTCTGTGTAATTCAGGGTTTCTTTTTCTGATCATTATAATGGAGAGTGATAGATGATCGGTTCCACTATGCTGTTGTTTTGTTTTTAACTCATTATTTACATTCTGATTTATTCCAGAAGGGATTTCCTTAATCTTTAATGGTGCAATAAACAAGATTAACTCTATAAATCCAGTGCTTATTCTGGATTGCCTAATGGTGAGCTGGCCGAAACCGGCAGTGCTCCCACTCCCCGTGGGAAATTCACATCATTCTGAGTTCCATAATTCAGTTGGTGTCTCCACTTTCTCACTGGCTGCAAACAAACATCTCACTGTTTACCTGCTTTGCAGGGTTGAAGCAAACAGCAAACACCAGAGCTCTGACTGTATGATAACAAGAATTTCTCCTCCGATGCTCATACTACAAACAAACAAACAAACAAAAAACGGAGATCAGCATGCTGTCTTTTGCTGGAGCACTCTGGATTTGCCTAGTCAAATGACCTCTGCACAGGACGATGACAGATCTGTTGCCTTTTGAGTCATGAGTTCTGGACAAAAACATTTGCCCCTTCGGATGGTACCCTAAGCCTCATAGATTCACATCATAGAAAAACTAAATATATATGATAAGAATGAGTAATGAAAATTAATGGTGGGAAAATGAGATTGAAAAAGGGTAAACTGTGTGAATAATTAAGTACATTCCACTAAGTTATCCACTGTTATAGGAGTCTTAATTGTTTCAGCCTTCATGTATTGCTATTCCGTTTACACTTGATCTTAGCCAAAAGGCTGAAAAGCAGTATATTCCCTTTAACACCCAAAGCAAGAATCCAAGTGTCCCTTCCTTGTGACCATGTATAATCCAGTCTTTCTCCAGGTTTCTTTGCCAAGTGTTCCTAAACCCTACATAAAGACTCCATTATCCATAGCCTACCTTGGTCCTGACATTGCATCCCAGGTTGCCTAAATTTGAGCAGGTAGGTTCTGTCCATCTCAGAACTAGTTCTATCCTGACTACTGTTATTCTCATCACATCTCTTCATTCCACACTTGGTGTACATTTCCAGAATAAATGAGGTTTTACTGAAAGTAAAAAACTGTAGAAAAGGAAAATTTTCAGTCATATATTAAAGGCCATAGCCTCTAGAATCCAGAAAGCAAACAAAGTAGCTTTTCTCTCCTTTTCTCCATACTCAGTTTAGTGGCAGGCTCCACCTGACCTTCCACAAGGGAATGCATTTTATTCCGATTTCCTTATGGGAAACCCAGGACCCCAACATTTCACTGGAGGCTGATAAAAAGAAAAGAAAAAGAAAAGAAAAGAAAAGACATCACGGTGAATGTTTAGTCAAGTGGTAAAGATGCCTGTGTTCACACTAGAGTATCTCAGTTCACTCCTTGACTCTCGCTCCTGAGTAGCTTCTGCCAATAGAGATGTCTGGAGTCAGCAGTGATGGTTCAGGTAATTGTGTCCCAGACATTCCTCTCAGCTCCTGGCTTTCTAAGCCCAGTCCAGGGTGCTGCAGGCATCTGGGGAGTGAGTCAAAGGACAGTAGTACTCATACTTGCTCTCTCTGTTTCTCTCTCTCTCTCCCTCTCCCTCTCTCTCTCTCTTTCTCTCTACCCCCCTTTCTGTCTCCCAAAAAAATTATTTTAGAAAAAGGGAAGGGGCCAGTGCCATGACACAACAGGTTAATCCTCCACCTTTCCACCTTCAAACATCAGCATCCCATATAGGCACCAGTTCATGTCTCTGCTGCTCCACTTCCCACACAGTTCTCTGCTTAGACCCTAGCAAAACAGCAAAGGATGGTTCTTGACGTTGGATCAGCTCAGCTGCAGCTGTTGTAGCCATTTAGGGAGTGAACCAGCAGACGGAAGATCTTTCTTTCTGTATCTCTCCTCTCTGTAAGTCTGCATTTCCAATGAAAATGAATAAACCTTTAAAAAATAAGAAAAATGAGGAGAATCACTGTTTTCTTTATCTTCTGTTTCAGGCCCTCCGCTAGACTACATGCAGCATAATAATCTACATAGATTTCAGTGCCCTCAACAAAGATCTACTTTCATATTAGTTTTCAGAGAAAGCAAGTTTGCATAGTGTTCAAAGTTCTCCACTCTAAAATGAGGTTTGTACTTTCACCTTTGCAAAAGATAAATAAAAATATTTCTCCCAGCATAGAAGACAGTCTTTTTTGAAAATGAGTTAGAATGAATTTTTGGCACAGTGAGTAAATTAGCTGTTAAGAATACTCACATCAAACTTCGGAGTGCCTCCACAAGTCCCAGAGATTCTGCTTCCTATCCAGGTTTCTGCTGAAGCAGCCTGGGAGGCAGTTGATGCTTGCCCAAGTGTTTGCTTCACTGCCACTCACATGGGAGACCTGGATGGAGTGTGGGGTTCCTATCTTCAGCCTAGCTTAGGTTGTTACGGGTATTTGAGAAGTGAACCAGCACATAGAGTCTCTTTCTCTCTCTCAAGCACTACTGCTCTGCCTTTTAAGTAGATGAAAATAAATAAATAAACATTTAAAAAAGGAAACAAATTAGAGAACAGCTGGCAGTCTTAAAACAGAAACTTGAACGGACTCAAATCAAATTTTAAAAATATTGACTCAATATTTTTAGCGGACCACAAATACGGCTCTAAATCTTGTATCAACCACTCTGGAGGGAAACATGATTCATTTGGTATTTTAAGGGGGCCACAAGATAAAAATACACTTTCCCTGTGGCTATCAGACAGAGGAAAGTGTATAATAGAAACATCTTTCATAATATCTATACAGTTAGTTAGCAGAGCAACAATTTTTTTTTCCTATTTCCAGTAGTGATCTTCACTGTAAGTTAGAGATATCACCATTCAGTAGGAACATTTCTATAGAGTGAATTTAAAGCAGATTGAGAGCATAACTTGCTACTGATGGGAGGAGCATTAAGATGGTCAGCCAGCAATTTTTGATATAATCCCTCAACTTTTAAGAATTCTATCAGTTGGCATAGAATCTTGTTAGATTAATTTTTACTTCAATTTTATACCAATTTCACAAAACATCTTTATCAAAACATGCATTTTAGTGTCAATTCATAAATCAAGATTTTGTTTCACTCTAAATCAATATGAATGCTCCTGGATACAATTGAAGCGCTTAGGATCCTGGAACATGACACCGATTGAACATGCCCTGACATTTGTGGTCATGGATATCTTTTCACATCTGTATAAGGTCTCACTTCACCTGGGAAATATTTGAGAACAGAAGGGACAATAATATTAACATGTCATGTGATTTGACTTTCTTTTTTTTTTTTTTAAGATTTATTCATTTTATTACAGCCAGATATACAGAGAGGAGGAGAGACAGAGAGGAAGATCTTCCGTCCAATGATTCACTCCCCAAGTGAGCCGCAACGGGCCGATGCGCGCCGATCCAAAGCCGGGAACCTGGAACCTCTTCCAGGTCTCCCACGCGGGTGCAGTGTCCCAAGGCATTGGGCCGTCCTTGGCTGCTTTCCCAGGCCACAAGCAGGGAGCTGGATGGGAAGTGGAGCTGCTTGGATTAGAACCGGTGCCCATATGGGATCCCGGGGCTTTCAAGGCGAGGACTTTAGCCGCTGGCCACACCGCCAGGCCCTGATTTGACTTTCATAACCAAATTTGTTAGAGTTAATAACGTCAATGAAGTCTTTATGAGCTAAAAATATAAACCTTGGTGAAGATTTTAAAAGGTTTAAGATTTTGCCAAAATCTTAAATTTTTTCCAAAGTATAAATTCTTTTTTGGATCACTGAATACATTTGCTTATCTAGTTATCAGGCTCAACTGAGGAAGTGTTGGCTAATGCCTATTGTTCGGTAACTACTGTGTCAGTGTGTAACTTGAAACAGAGAAAGGAATCTGAAGCAATACTCAAGTGACATGATACATCCCCTAATTTTCCTTAGATTGGAAGCTTCTCATTCTGCCTGTCAGCATGCATCTGGGTGAAACCATTGGAATCCACACTAATTTCTAGCCACCATGGGTACAGAGCCATACTTCAAAGCAGAATTTCTCTTTTCTGATTCCAGTTTTGAAACTTCAAAGGTCTTCACTGTCTTCAAAATGGTGACAAGTTTTCTTGCCAAGAGAATCTCCCCGCCCCACCCCCCCGAGGATAATTTTGATATTCTGCAAACAGATGGAACCCTTGCAAGAAATGGTAACACATCTGGTTTGGTGCTTTGATGAACAGAGGCTCCGTATGTCAGGATGTCTCACTGGGGTCCTCATGGGTGTGTGTATGCTGGCTGGAGACTTTCCCAACAACCTGGAAGAAATTTTGTCTTCATCCACATAGGGCTGGGTTTCATTCACTGCATTTTCAAATGAGAGGAAGAACAGAAATAATTTGTGAAGAAATGAGAGGAAAACAGAAATAATTTTACAGAGAAGCTACCTAGTTTTCCTGAGAACAAGTCTTTGAAAGATTGATTAAAGCATCAAAAAGAAATGTCAGTGCTTTAAGTGAGAAAAGAAAAAGGTTCTTGACAAAGTACTCATTTGTGATTTGGTTTTCTCAATAATACTTTGAACCATAAACCAGAGTTAAAATCTTCACTTACAGGACGTAACAGTCCCTATAATGGAAGTTGGCAAAAAAAACAAACAAAATAAAACAAATGCCATTTTGTCTGAATTAACTTTTAGCTCTTCTGGTATACTAAAGACGATCGAGATAAGTAAGCGTTCCTAAAGCTGTAAGTCCTTCTACTTCTAGAACTGAGAGAGTTAAAACCTCAGGGATAATCAAATGTTATAAATGTTTGTGCTTTAGACAATTTGCTTAAAGTTTGAAAACACAATTTCAGAAATTGTCCTTCAATTGATAAGATGGACAGCAACAATAATGCAGACATAGGCAAAGTCTACCTCCATGATTGGAACAGAGAAAATGATGCAATATAAATTCAACATGACAAATCTTGAGGGAATTCAAATGTCTGGAAATAAACTTGTCCTTGTCTGGCAAACAGAGATATTGATACCACTTAGATTTTAAAAAATCTTCAATCATCAAAATTAAACTTTGGAAACTATTTGAGTCAAAGTCATAGCTCTTGCCGTATTCAAGCATATTTCATGATTGTCAACCCTTTGTGTAGGTCAAAATCCACTTTCTTTGTCCTGCAATAAACCTCCAGAACTAATTAAATTAATGTTGTTTGAAATCTGGTTACAAGTAAAACAAAAGAAAACTAAATGCCATGAAAACAGTTCCAAAGGAGAGCTGAAATGCCTAGCACAGATTTTAAGGCAAGCAGAGATTTAGTAGCAAGATTTAGGATTTAAAGCAAGAACAGGGACATTTCATTATGAAAAAAATGAGTAAAATGAATATGATTGGGAAGATACAACAGTTGGAAATGTGGACATGACTAGCAACAACGACTTAAAATGTATTAACTTTGAAAATAGCAGAACTGATTTTTTATATGATAGTCTTTTATTTTCAGCAGGGCATCTTGTGCACAATAAATAGTCCCTCTCTGAAGGGAAAAAAACATAATCAAAACACAGACTGGCATTGGGTTTTTTTCTTTCTTCGTTTTTAAATGTGCCATTTGATATTTTTATAATGCTAATGTGAATTAATACACCAGAAGAGGTTTAATATAGTTCCTAAGTGCAATTCTAAGAATACAGTAGCAGTCTATTTGTCCTTCTCTTCTTCCACTATTAATGGTAAATTATTGCTTTCAGCATCTATGTGAAATAAATAACTTATTCTAATCTAAAAATGGTGGGAAAAGAAAATAAGAGTACATTTAACTCAAAACAAGCCAAGGAAGAAAGTGAAAATAAGTGAAATAGAAAGTCAGTCATAAATGTAAGATTTGCTTATGATAAACTGATAAACCCTACCACACACTGACGACACAAATGGCCCAAATCAGAAGTGAAAATGGAGACAGTGCCAGGAATCTCACAGAGACAAAAAGAATCTGAAGGAATACTGTAATAATTATATAGCACACATTTAACAGTTTAAATAAGAAAGTCAAATTCCTAGAAGTTACTGAAACTGAAGACAATTACTGAAATAAAAACTCAAATTACTTTAAAAGCAAGTAAGTTAAATTCATAGTTTTAAGTCTCACAGATTGGGTGTAGATATTGGTTATTAGGGTTAAGATGCCATTTGCAATGTCCACAATTTTAAACTGGCGTAAACTGAGTTCTAGTCCAAACACCAACTCCAAGTCCAACTTCTCGCCGATCCTCACATTGAAATGCAACTGGTAATAGCTCAGATGGTTGGGTCCCTGCTGCTCACGGGGGAGGCGTGGACTGAGTTCCTGGCTCCTGGCTTTGCTGTGGTCCAGCCCCAGCTATTGTGGACATTTGGGAAACGAACCATTGAATGTGAGATTTCTGTGTGTGTCTCTTCTTCACCCTTCCAAAAAATTCCACAACAATGCACAAATGCTTTTAAAAGCAATTTTCCTGCAAAGCAAAGCCCCAACCAATTGACAGCTAATGAATTTACCAAGTATTTAAAGAATAAACAACATAACTTTTAAATAGCTCTTTCTGGATATAGAGGAGGAAATGCTCCCTTATTAATTTTATGAAGCCAGTAATACCTTTATGCCAAATTTCAAAGACATCACAAGGACAAAAAACTTAATAATATGTATCTCATAAATAGATCAGCAACAACCACATTCAACAATACATTAAAGAAAAACACTAAAAAACGAACCATCATGATCTAGTACAACTTATGCTAGGAATACAAAAAGCTAATGACCAAAAATCAACTGTTCGAATATGTGATATTTTTAGAATAAAAAAGTAAATGGTCACAAATTATTTTTTAAAAAGTTATCTGACATAATCCTTCACCACTCATGTTAATTTCATTTTGAAAACAGATATAGATCTGTTAATTTGATAAAGGGCATCTAAGAAAAAATCCATAATTAATTTCACACTGACACTAAATCCCTAAATCCCTGTATAGTACCTTTGATGTTCATCCTTGATACCATCAGGCCTCCTCTCTCGTGGTTGATTAGTCTTTCTCCTTTTCTTAAAGTTTCTTTGTCTTATGATTGCAAGTGAACCTGAAGCTCTTGTCCCAGCCCCAACCATTGCATCCATTTAGTGAATGAACAGTCCTGCTCGCTCGCTCTCTCTCTCTCTCTCTCTCTCTCTGCCTTTCAAATAAACACATGGATCTTGAAAGAAGCAGAGGAAGTAAAGAGGGAAGGAAGGAAGCAAAAAAGAAAGGAAGGGAGAGAGAAAAGCTGAACTTAATTAAAAATTTTTGTGTTTCAGAAGGTAGAGAAAAATCAAAACAGTTCACAATCAAGGAGAAAGTATTTGCACATACACCACCAAATCAATACTTGTATTTACACTACATAAACTGCTCCTAAAAATTCAGTATCAAGGGCCCAGTGCGATAGCACAGCAGTTAAGGTCCTCTCCTTGAACGTGCCGGGATCCCATATGGGTGCTGGTTCTAATCCCGGCGGCCCTGCTTCCCATCCAGCTCCCTGCCTGTAGCCTGGGAAAGCAGTCGAGGACGGCCCAAAACTTTGGGACCCTGCACCCGCGTGGGAGACCTGGAGGAGTCTCCTGGCTTCGGATTGGCTCAGCTCCAGCCATTGTTTGGGGAGTGAACCATCAGATGGAACAGCTTCCTCTCTATCTCTCCTCTCTGTATATCAGCCTTTCCAATAAAAAAGAAATAAATCTTTTTAAAAAATTCAGTATCAAGTGTACTCCAAAAGTAGTTTAAAAATGCAATAGATGATTTTCCTTTAAAAAGTAAATATTCAATAATTGCATAAAAGAAAACATAATTTATGTCATTGCTCATCAAGGAACTGTAAATTAACAAATCTTTGTATGCCACTTTATACTTACAGAATGCTATAATACAAAAGGCAAACAATGCCAAATTTCAGTAAGTATGTAGTGAAACTCTAAGGTTTTTCTATTGTTGGTGGGGGTAAAAATGGGGCAGAGACTTTGGAAATCAGTTTGGCAGCTTCTTAAAAAGTAAAAAATTTAAATTACCACAAATACAGCACTCTACTCCTAAGAAATAAGCTTAAAGAGAAGGAAATATATCATAAAAAACTTGTACACATAGGTTTAAAGGTGGAAACAATCTTTGGGTAGATATGAGTGTCTGAATTTAATTACCAACTCTGACTCCAGTCTCCAGTTCATACCAATCCAGGAAAGCAGAAGTGATGGCTCAATTACTTGGGTTCCTGCAGTCCATGTAGGAATCCTGCATTGGACTGCTCGTCCAGCCTTGGCAGGTGGAGGCCTTCAGAAACTGAACCAGGAAATGGGAGCTTGCTCACTCTCTGCTCTCTCTTTCTCCCTTTCTCTCTGCATCTCAAGAAAAATATTCAAAATAAGAATAATATTCAAACTAGAAGCAATCAAAATACCCACCAAATGTTTACTAACTAAACATAATGTTGTGTATCTGCAAAATGGAAACTATTCAGCAGTAATAAGAAATGAAATACATAGTTCAACATAAATAAGTTCAGTATTGCACTAAGTAAATGAAAACAGAAAACATTGAATCTTGTGTGATTCCATTTTTAGGAAATATCCAGATGATGCAAATTTATAGCAACAGAAAGTAAATTTGTGATTATGGCTAGGCTGAAAACAAAGATGGATTGAAAGTGGTTCAAGAGAATTTGGAAGATGATTACAATGTCTTAAGGCTTAATTTGGGTATTGTCCATACAAATTTTGAATAACTATGGATCATTTAATTACATATGTAAAATGGATAACATTTTTGATATGTAATTATATCCCAATAAAATCACAAATACAAAGTGTGCCTATTCATAAGAATTTCTAATTCCATGTATGTATTATTTTCTTTGTTAAAAAAAAAAAACTAGGGGTGTGGGCATTTGGCTCAGCGGTTAAGTTACTGCATCAATGTCAACATCCCATATTGGAGTGCCAACTTGAAGCTCCAGCTACTCTACTTCCCATCTAGCTTGCTAAGAGAACTAATGATAGCTCAGTGCTGATGGCCCAGACACCTACATAGAACTCAACTGAGTTCCAGGTTCCTGACTTGGGCCCTTCCCCAGCAGTTCTTTCTGGCATTTGAGTAATGGGTGGCAGGAGCCCAACATGATGGCTCAACTGTCTCATACTCCCCTTGTTAGTGCCGGAATCCCATGTGGGCACTGGTTTGTATTCCAACTGCTCCACCTCCTTTTCAGCAACCTACTTGTGGCCCAGGAAAGCAGCAGAGGACGGCACAAAATTTTGGGAGAGACCCTGAAGGGGAGACGCCCAGGAGAGATCCTGAAGAGGCTCTTGGCTTCAGATCAGTTCAACTCTGGCCATTGAGGCTATCTGTGGTGTGAACCAGTGGATGAAAGGTCTTCTGTAAGTTGGCCTTTCCAATCAAAATAAGGTTTTTAAAAAAAAAGAATTAATGGATGACAGATAATTCTGTCTTTCTCTGTCTTTCAAATAAAATTAAAATAAATAATTTTTTTAAATTTGCTTAAGTTAGATGGTGAGCATACAAATCAGCCTTGCCTCTTCCTGAATTTTTCCTTCTGGTTGGAAACACTTGTTCTTATAAATACAACATTTTGCAACTTCTCATTTGTTGCAAAATAACCTAAAAATTATAACAAAAAATGAGATAATTCAATAACACCTTATACTTCTTTGCCAATTACATAGAGTTTAAAATGATTAGCTTTTTTGATGACTGCTTAATCAATTTTTAGTTATTTTAAAGTTATCATGGCATAAAGGGCATTCATATCATTTTTGAGGGGTGTCCTTAAAGAACTGAGAATCAAGGCTTCATTGAGAAACATAGCTTTATAATATTCATCCTTCAAGAAATTCAGTTTCCATTCTTGTGAGTCAGATTTCAGGCCCCCTTTTTGAGGAAACAACCTGCTATGAATGTGGAAACTATTTTTTAAATCTTGCTCACATTTATCAGGTCCTTATTCTTTTTCTTTCACAACAAACCTCTAAGAACTTTCTGTATCTAAAGCCATTACAGGAACATTCACTTAAATATCTTTTATGGTTGATGAAATATCATCTCAGTGTTTTGGTCTTCACAGTTTAGATTGGTGCCAGCTATATTTATGTCTACTTAGAGTCATAACGTTCCAGGCATAGAAGGATAAAGATGCTTATTTGGTTCCTTGACAGAAAGTCTGTAATATAAAAATAGATTCAATTCTAAGCTATAGCCTACACATTGCAGCGTGAATTTTATTTGCACTCAGATTGACAACTATTTTCCTATATATAAGTCATTTTATTTTTAATCATAGATATCAATCTTTTTGTTCAGTATTGCTTTATTTCTCTGTTGAAATATTCACAAACAAGGATCATAAATAAAATAATAATACAATATCTTTCACTAGCCTGTATTATTAAAAGATAGTCAGTATCTTCAATTTTGTACAGAATTTCATCTTAAACAACTTAAAGTTAACCATCGTCCATCCACACACAGTTCCCAAGTTTGCCACTTTCACTAAGAAGCAGTTGTCTTTTTCCATGTCTGTCTCTCACTCTAAGGTTAGCTTCCCTTGCATGTGGAATCCATGTTTTATTTATCATTGTATACCCAGTGCCCGAAGTGTCACTGGCACTCAATATATATAGCCTCTGAGTAACAGTTAAGATTCAGATTAAATCAGGTCAACATTTATTAAACACCTGCTAGCCCACAAATTCCTGGTAATATAGGGAACACAAAAATGAGTGGATTAAATTCTTGTCTCCACAAAGGACTTAAAGTAAGTCATAATGCAGTAAACAAAGAGTAATAGCCTGTGTGATAGAAGATGTTTACAATTTTTATCTCAGTGACTGTCCTTCAAGTGAAATTCTATATAACTTTTGCTTAGAAAGCACATTTACAAAATGTCCATTTGCAAAGATTATTGAACATAATTATGTGTCTTTAATTCTAACATGTCAATAATAATAGCTATTGCCTGGTTAAGTGAAAATGATTATGTATTAATCCAATATTGCACATCATTTACAAATTAATATGCACTACTAAGTATGCAATATAAATGAGCATATCATTTGCATGTATTTTCTACAAAGCTATAGTATATAGTCTATACACTAGCTCCATTGAGTCCATCCTATAGATGAGGAAACATAAGTACAGTGAAATTAAATAATTTGTACAAGAAGCAACAGTGTTCAAGGATGTTGATAAAGCTAAATTTTGTACCCAATGACTTTCTCTCCTGTGTTTTACCATCAAATTTTCAGCAACTCTATAAATTAAACCTCCTTCTTTATAGAAGTTTAGTATTATCAAGTTAGTTTAAACTCAGAAGTCAGAACATCTAAACTCAGAAACAATTTCGTTTGTTTCGAATAATTTTAAAAATCAGCACAAAGGATTATAACCAGTATAATCCCACACACTAATTTCAATTACCAGAGAGTAGCTGATAGTTTTCCAGTTTAAACTGTAACTCCTGACTGAGAAAGAGAAATCCCCTAAAAATCAGATGAAGCTGAGATACATTTTGGCATCACCCCAGATTGATAGCTTCTTCCATCTAAAATAAGTAATTACTGTGAGTCTTATGAAACCACTATGTATTTATTCTGAATAAAGTAGGCCATTGTTTATTGACGTGTGAGGAGAAAAAAAATGAATTCCCATGGATTAGAATGGTGAATAAGTGCTGACATCAGAGTAGCAAAATATATGTTGCCTCTTGCGTAAGTTCTGTGTCCCCCAATGTGGATTTATTATACGTATTTATTACTTTATTTTTTCCTACTCTCTATTAGTGACTAAAAGACAAAAAAGCTATGTTAAGAAAGCATACCTGTAAGGATAGCTCTTTAAAAGTTTGGAAGGGAGTATGAGAACCAGAAAAGGAGAAATTTATATGAACCACCAGTACAAAGGTTGATCAGTTCAACTGAGACTTAACATTTAGCACCAAACTTTACAAAGGGCCCAAACAGCAAGTTCACTGAACAGGCAGGCAAAAATGGTGAATTTGGAGCTGAAAAGTAAGACATTTATAATCGACTCATCATCCTATCTGTAACTCTTCCCCAACCCAGAATCTTCTACTGAACCACTTAAAGGTTCACTTCACTTCTGTGCTTCGAATACTTCAGGTATGCACCTGTCCCAGGGATGTTTGCCTTGTTCTCTTAGCTGAAATTCTCTCCCAAATACACAGACAGCTTGCTGCTCACTGCCTTCAAGTCTTTGCTCAAATATCTCCTCTCTGTGATGATTTCTCTGACCAACTTATTCTTGCTATGTCCATTCCCTGTATTATTTTACTCCATAACATTTATTGACATACACAGTATCACACTGTATTTTTCCTTAATTATATTTAGTCTCTTCTCTAGAAAATGACCCTCACAAAAACAGAGATTTTTTTGTTCATTGTTACATCTCCAGTATTTAGAATGGTGCAGAGCTCAGAATAGACACTTAACTTTTGAAGAATGGTTGTTGGGGGTAGATGTTTGGTCAGTGTATAAAACACTGTTTAGGAATGCCCACATTCCATATCTAGTAGGAGTCCCAGTTCTACTTCCCATCCAGCTTCCTAACAATGCACACTCCAGGAGGGTAGCAGATGACAGTTCAAGCACTTGGTTGCTGCTACCCATGTGGGAGACCAATATTGAATTCCTGCCTCCTGGATTCCAACAGGCCCAGAGTTAGCTGTTGCAGAAAGTTGAGGAATGAATCAATGGCTGGTTGATCTCTCTACTTGTCTCTCTGATACACGCTTTCTTGCTCTCTCTCTATAATTCTGATTTTAAGTAAAGCTAAAATAAACTTAAGTAGTTAATTAATTAAAGAATGACCTTTAAGAATTTAGTTCTCTGTGTCTATTTAAGTCACAGATGGTAAAACTAAAATGGTTTAAAATGCTAAAACATGTATCTATAAAAAGACTTATACAGAATATTCATTGCTTTATTCACAAAATAAAAAATATATACCATGAATCCTTCTGTCCATTTATGGAAGAATTATTATACATTTTTCAGTGGAATACTACTCATCAATGAAAAATAAGTAATTGCAGATACATACAACAGTGGGGACAATTCTGTAAAGTATGTTGTATAAAATAAACCTATTATGAAATGTGCATAGTGCATTCTTCCCTGTATATAAAGATTTTTAAGTGGTAAAACTGGTCCATGGTATGTGCTTAGAGAGGGCATTCAATGTTACTTTCAGTGATAGATGTATTCTAGCTCTTAATGTTGGTGGATATTAAACAAGGATATACACTTATCAAAACTCATTGAACAGCACACTTAAAATAAGTATATTGCATCCTATGTAAATTTTACCTCAATGCTTTTATAATAGTTTGGATGCAAAATAAGCATATAGTCCGTAATCCTGATTTGGTAATAATGTCTCATGACTTTCTCATTATCAAAAAGACAAAGATAAAACCACAGGATTTTGGAGGGTTTTTTTTTTTTTAAGAAAAAAAATTGGGGCTGGTGCCATAGAGTAGTAGCTAAACCTCCTCCTATAGTTCTAGCATCCAATATAAGCATCCATTTGAGTCCCAGCTGCTCTTCCAGTCCAGTTCCCTGTGACCTGGGAAAGCAGTAAAAGATGGCTCAAGTCCCTGAGCCCCTGCCTCCATGTGGGAGTTGTGGAGGAGGCTCCTGGTTTTACATTGGCAGCTCCAGCTCCAACCATTGTAGATTTAGAGTAAACACGCAGATGGAAGATCTCTCTCTCTCTCTCTCTCTCTCTCTCTGTGTGTGTGTGTGTGTGTGTGTGTGTGTGTGTTTCTGTCTCTCCTCCCTATAATTCTTTCAAGTAAAATTTTGAGATTTATTTATGTATTTGAAAGGCAAAGTGATAGTTCAAAAATGAGAAATTTCCCCATCTGCTGATACCGCCCCCAAGGGCCACAATAAACAGGGCTGATTCTGCACAGTGCTCCCACATGGTTGGCAGAAGTCCAGGCCCAAGTACTTAACCTCATGGTTTGCTGCTTTCCCAGGCACATTAGCAGGGAGCTGGATCAGAGTGAAGCAGCTAGGGCTTGAATCAGTTACTGATATGGGGTGCCAGAATTGCAAATAGTGGCTTAATCCATGGCACCACAAAATTGGCCCCCAAACACAGATTTTAATCATGTAGAAGGCAATATTTGAGTTTATTTTAGAGAATATATGTCATGAAGGGCAAAATGCATGATAACCTAGGAAAACCTTAACAAGGTCATGCGAAATCTTAATGTCCCTCTTGTTCATTTGAAACAGAAGGTTCTATAGTTCTCCTGTTTTTCCCAGTATGGTTTTTCCAACCAGTCCTATTTTTGCTGGTAGCTATTGCTATTAAAGACTGGGTCCTGATTTAATTATACAAAGTTACAGTTAAAGAGTTTATGTAGGGAAATGGTAATGTTTTCCTTTATTACTTTTAAAGAAAAAGTCTTATAGAGGGGTCCTGTTGCCGATGAATATTGTTGTTAACAGTTAACTAGCCTGTGCAGGATCTGGGAATCACAGATATAATTCTTCTTTATGTATGCTTAATTTATGTTATTAATTATTAATTTTAAGCTTTTGTTGCCACTTTTAGAATAGTATACAGTAATTTCTTGGGATTGCTGCTAAAGTTAAGCTAGGGTTTGCAGGCTGGTGATAAAATGTTCACAAAGTAGAGTGAGTCCTTAGTTTGAAGCAGTCCAGTTGTGAATCACTCTTCTTCAACTGTGATCATTGTCTCTCTCTTCTAAAAATCTGCTAGTTGTGTTGTGACACAACCGGCAAAGCTGCCAATGCAGCTGTCTGTTGTGCATCTGGATGAGCAGGGGAAGATGGCACAGGTGAATGGACCCGTGCTATACACATGGACGATGTGGATGAATTCCTAGGCATTTCAGTCATTTAAGGAATGAACAAATCTCCCTCTCTTTCTCTCTCTCTCTCTCTCGACTTTCAAAATAAATAGATCTTTAAAAAATATATGCTTGTTGATGCTTGAATTATATTGTCAATTAACTGTATAACATAATATGTTGAGTAGCTTCAAATCAAAATATTCAAAAAAAAAAAAAAAACAAAGAGAAAATAGGATCAAGACTATACTGGCCTATTAGCATTGCCTGGGCAGAGAATGAAGGATTTCATCATTACGTTGAATAGAAATTATCTCAATCTCACAGTGTTGTGCAAAAAACAGAAATAGTAACAAGGAAATGGAAATCTAGGATGGATTTCAGGTAATGATGAAATAAACATTTGGGCTTTTTGAACCAATAAAAATCTGTGCTCATTTGCACAGGATAATAATAGCTTCTGAATATAAATCCCGACAACTGTTTCTTTTCAAAGACAAAGAACAGATTAATGAGATACAGATCTGGTCATCACCTGCATTATTGTAGCAATTTAACCCTTAATATGCTATTTACTTTCATTTAATATTGTATTTCCAAGGCTACTGGACAACTGCTTTTTAAAGATTATTTGATAGGCAGAGGGAAGGAAGAGAGCGAGAACTGCCCTGCAAAAGCTGGTTCATTCCCTAAATGCCTTCAGTGGCTGGGACAAATGAGAGGAAGGCACTCAATCCGGGGACCTGAAAACTTGAGCCATCCCCATTGCCTCCTTCAGTTTGCATAAAACAGGAATACGGACTTCAGGGCAGAGCCAGGACACAAAGCCAGGTATTCTGACAGCAGATGCCAGTGTCTCAATAAGCATCTTAAGTGCTGGGACAAATGTATACCCCCAAACTCTCTAATATTATCCATCAAGTTTTTTCTGAAGTAATGATGTGCCAAGTTCATTTTGGAAATTTCTAGTGTACATTGTGTGATTTGATTAATAACTTTGGTAAAGTACCCTCCTAAGCATTGTTTAAACACCCCATAGTTATTCTATAACAATATTTACAAAGGTATGTAGAGCAGTAATGTTCTTCTGATATGAATTACAGTAACCCATAGTTTCACATCAAAGAAAGGACCATGCTGGTTGTCTCTTAAATTTCTAAATTACAGACACTTTGGTTGACAACTGCAATAAACTAAAGAAACCCATTTTTGGCAGTTTTCTTAATTTCTTAGCCAGTTGGATTCTCAATTCTGAGTCTGGTACCCCAAATCTTCTCTGGCATTTCACCAATGAACTAGAGAAAAGATAGGGTGAATAGCACAGTCAAGCACAGGCATGCTCTAAACGGCATAGCTATTACCAAACATTTCATCATAAAAAGGCTAATGTACAGTGATGTTGGATCTATCTATTTCATTATACTTGAATGCTTTTAATTTTATATAAATCATGGGCAAAATGTTTGCATCCAGAATTGCTAACATTTATGTGGTGTACATGCCTCTATTCTAAGTTTAGCATGAAAAGGCAATTATGATTTGAGTGGCATATCTTGGCTCTAGATCATTTCTTTATTTGGAAATCAATAACTTTGCTGCAGAAGGAAAATAAACATTTGGCATGTCAACGGTTTGAAATATTTTTCTTACTATCCAAAGTCTTTGTCACCATCTTTTCTTTGTCTTCTCAGCTTTTAAATAAATTTTAAGATACTATTATGTCTTCCTAATTACAACTCATCTTTAAAATACAATTGGAAAATAAAAGGACTATTAATCAGTGCAATTGAGACTGTAATGACATTTGTAGCATCACATTGGACGAGTTAATTTCAACTTTATCTGGAGACAGGCTTGAAAAAGCAATGCTTATATTTTTCTTCAGTTTTTAATGTAGCTTATAAGTGGTTTCACTGATGGCTTAGCAGAAAAAAATATCTCAGACAGAAAGGATAGAGACACTTAGAGTGTGAGGGTTGTAGAAATTTTAGAGAAAAATAGAAACAATGGGCTTGATTTCCGTTGACTTCCACATGGGAGACACAATGGTACAGAAGGGAAAGGAGACATCCTTGAATGAGCCTTCTCCCAAACAGGCAGAATAAAATACATATATAAATGTGTTCTTTGCACTTAATGTATCAGATAACCAAAAACTCATAGCCAGTGCCTTTGTTCTCCAAAGTGCATGGTGAAATTCAATCCCCAATGCAACAGAATTAAGAGATTTGGCTTGTGGACGATAACCAAGTCATGAGAGGTCAGTATTCATGAATGGGATTGGCTTGTTAGCAAATGACATTAAGTGGAAAGGAGTATTTGCTTGCCATTCTTTTCCTTCTGCCATGTGAGGACACAGCATTCTTCCTCTAGAAGGGATGTGGCGAAAAGACAGTATCCGGGAAGCAGAAAGAAGCCCAAGTCAGACACCAATCCTATCTGCAACTTGATAGTGACCTCCCCAGTCTCTAACAGAATGAGAAATAAATATTCATTGTCTATGCCTTACTTGATCTCAGGTAATTTGTTATAAAAACACTGGTGCCTAAGGCAGACATATCATCCATTTCCTGTCCTCTGTTTAGCTTTTGGACTCATGGACCAATGTTAAATTTTCACAGTCCCTGTAATATCTAGTTAGGGAAAGACAGGAGTCTGGGTTCCACTGGGTTATGATTATCTTCTGTACTGCAAAGCTTCTCAGATGAATCTTACTGGCCTTGCTGGCTCCTGGGTAAATTTATCAGTTTCATTCCATCCTAAAGCTTCTTAATGTTGCTAGAGATTGAACTTTCAAAGATGGTTCAGGGTCAATTTGTAGCCATGTGAGTCTTTTTCTAGGAGTTAGATTCCTGACTTGTAAGACATAACTACTAACAGTAATTATCTCACATAGTTATAGCAATAAACTAATGAATGAATGTATTCCAAAATTCAATACAATACTCCATGTTAAATAAATAACTAAGATGTGTTATTGTAAAATACAATCACTAATGTAAAAAACCTACATTACTGAGGAGTTCCCAAAAAGAACTTGGTACTTTTGAGGGGCAAAGATGTTCTGGCATATCTGAAACAAAACTCAGTGGCTTAAAGTTTTGTCTTGTTTTGTTTAGCTATAAGAATCATCCAATCTAAAAGAAACTATGTAAAAGTGTTCTACTCAGACCCCTTAAGGCTCCCATGACAGATCCAGAGAGGTGCTAGGAACTTGATTGAAAAACTGCTAGAAGCCTATGCCATTATGTACCTGATCTCTCATCAACCATCTGCCCTTATCTTGGATAGCTAAGAAGCCAAATATGTTGATATTATCGCAAGCTGCATTTGTTTACTCGCCCTCTAATATAAAAAAAAAACAAGATGGAATGAAGAGTGAGAGAAAAAGAAGGAAGAGAGGAGCGACAATATGTTATTTTATGACATTTGTTCACTCATAAAATCTCTCGAAGCTATTCAATCCATACACTTTAACAGATTTCATTCAGTTTTTAAAATTTGATGGGGAAAACGAAGGACAGAGACAGGATATCATTTACTCAGTTCCAATGTGAATCTAGACAAGAGCCCTTATCATCTACAACTTCACACTCAAACTCCTACAGAAACAACCTTGTATCTTTTTTTAATGTATTTTATTCATTCTCAGATTTATTCACATAAAACAATCAATTCAACAGAGTACCACTGGTTCTATTTGTAACTGAATCATGGAATAATTGGCACATACAAAAATATTAATTCTGATCATCATAAAAACCAGCGGGGTTATTAAAATATAATCCTTCAATGTTTTCTGCCATTAAGACTCTGAGGACATTTTAATGGATAAAGGACAGATACAAATGGGAATTACTCAGTTGAGACTAGGTTTGCATAGGCTGATGGAAATAGTCTAGACATTCCTTATACATGGGTGATTCCAGAGTTCATAGCTTCCTCTGGGGATGGATGATTAGCTCTCAAAAGGACATTTAAAAGAAGGTGACTTCTCCACTCAGACAATATGCAGAAATAGCATCCCTATGGAACAGGAGTCAGAAATTTTAAAATATCATGTTAGTTCCTTGACTCTAAAACAACAATTAAGTGAGAGCTTCACTTTATTTGATATTGGTGTGAGGAAGTGGAGAAGAAAAGATAAATAGACACAAAGTCAAACCCGCATGTTGAACGTCCGTCAAAAAAGTCAAAACTACACAAAAATGTGACTCCTATAAGCAAGAAGGTGAAATCAAAACTAGGTTTTAAAATTAGTATTGCGGGCCCGGCGCAGTAGCCTAGTGGCTAAAATCCTCACCTTGCATACCCAGGATCCCATATGGGTGCAGGTTCTAATCCTGACAGCCCCGTTTCCCATCCGGCTCCCTGCTTGTGACCTGGGAAGGCAGTAGAGCATGGCCCAAAGCCTTGGGACCCTGCATTCATGTGGGAGGCCCGGAAGAATCTCTGCTTCTGGCTTTGCATTGGTGCAGCTCCAGCCATTGCTGCCACTTTGGGGGTAAGTCATCGGATGGAAGATCTTCCTCTCTGTCTCTCTTTCTCTCTGTATATCTGACTTCACAATAAAAAATAAAATAAATCTTTAGAAAAATTAGTATTGCTAAATATTGCCCTTTCTTTGTGGTCATTTGAATGCTGCTGACAAGCAAACACAATTAGGATAACTTCAGCACATCTCTAGTTTGTATGTTCCGAAAGCAGGCACGTGTGTGAGCTTAGGCTCACTAACGTGGTCATCAATGTTTTGAGACTAGATGACACACAGCAAAATGGAAACAAGCAGTTAATTTGACTAAAATGCTGAACGTCATCAGAGCTTCAGATAGTAACCTTACCAAGGCCCATTGCTGGGAGTGGATAAGAAGTTGCTACAAGATCCATTCTTCATAGCATACCCACATCAGTGCATCAGATTCCCTCATCTTGGTGGTTTTATGACAACTTAGGAAGATAGAAAGCTTTAATACAGCAGGGTAGGGCTGAGTGTCCAAAAACCAAGAGGGAAATTTTTGCACAATCTGACAAAGGATTGTTTGTCTCATAGATATCTGGTTGCCAAGACAAAAGAGCCAGAGAGAGGACACAGAAGAGAGAAACCAAGAGAGAGTAAGGAGAAGCAAATCACTCCCAGGACTCATACGTGGGATGAGCAGAAGAGTCATGGAAAACCACTCACTATGGTGTTCCACCAACTGCCAAATCTTTTCCCATCTTCCTGAAGTTTGAACATCATCTGCTAAGAGTCTTTTAGGAGCTAATTGAGTGGTGGAAGCTTTACCTTTAGCGTTGAGATTACCACCTTGTAAAGGGGCTTGACGCAGTGAGCTCACTCCTTCCGTATGAAAAAAACAGCGCTTGTCCTCTCCAGAGGGAGCCTGTTGAAACCACCATCTCAGAAGCACAGGCCAGGCTGACACTGGACACCAGGTCTGCCAGGGCCTTAATCTGACATGGTCCAACCTCCACAACTGTGAGAAACTCTCATTGCCGTTGTTTCTAAATTGTCCAGCCTCATAACAGTACAAAGACAACCCTGCTTTTCCCTCTTCTCCTGCAAGCACCTTGAGTTCTAGGTCTGCTGGCCACACTCTAGGATCCCCTTCTCTCTAGTGCTTTCCTG
Organism: Ochotona princeps; assembly: GCF_030435755.1. Taxonomy (NCBI): domain Eukaryota; kingdom Metazoa; phylum Chordata; class Mammalia; order Lagomorpha; family Ochotonidae; genus Ochotona; species Ochotona princeps. Next base: position 43,039,999 of record NC_080845.1, read on the forward strand.
TCTCTGCCAATGCAATGCATCACTTGTGCACAGAAAACCTCTTCCCTTTGTTTGATCAACATGTTCAATGCCACTTCTTCCGTGAAATCTTTTCTAACCTTGCTACGTTCTTGTTTTCCAGATTTCTTCTTAAACAACACTCATGTTTCATGTTATGATTATTTTTATCCTCATGTTTTATTTTCCAGCGTACTTTAGTAGGCAGATATTTTATCTTAACTTTTCTATCTTCTATGTATACGAATAGTCACCCAAACTCACATTATATGAGAAGTTAACAGAAATTAGCTAAATAAGCAAAATTAGAAATAGTTTCAATAAAGGAGATAGTTCTGATCTAGATAGGCATAGACATGCCTAAAGCGATCTTGAATTAGCACACACTTGAATCATCTTCAGAGATTTTGAGTTTCATTCTCATAGGGTGAGGTTCTCTCCAAGAACAAATTTGATTCAAGTATTTGCAAATATTTACTCAGATGATGTGATCCCATAAACAAAATTACTACTTCTTTAGATGTTTAAATAAATAAATGATCTATCCTAGTGAAAATTGCAAAATCTGACTGCTTTGGGTTTTGTGAAGTTCAGGATTAAGACTATAACTGAGAAGGTTCAAGCTACCATGCTGACTTTATAATCTGAACATTCTGTTAAATAAGTCTCTATGGAATCTCCACATAAATCATACTGTTTCCCATCATGTATATTAGTTAATAGATTGTCTGCTTCCCAGAGTTGATAAAAAGCTCCTTGCTTACAAGGACCCTGTACTCCTCTCTCGAGTCTTGTCATTTTCTGCTGATACTAATCATTCTTAGAACTACATTTCAGGTGAAGCAAAAGCAGTCTTGCTTTTTTCAAAAAAAAATATGATCCTATTTGTTATGTTTTCTTTTACTTAAAATGTTTTTAATTTCTTTATTTTTCATGACATATTCCCTTCCACTGCCTCCCGTCCCTGATTGCTTTCCCACATTCTGTGAAAACAATTCAGTCCTTCAACAACACTTGAAAGTCCGTCATTCTTCTGTTTCCTGACATTGTAGGCATAGACAATGGTATAAAGGCCAGTATTCTAGTGTCAAGATATATGTAATATTTCATTGGGAATCCATCCTTTATTCGGAAGTAGAGAATATTATTGATTGATTGATTGATATTTGAAAGAGTTACAGGAAAATGGAATGAAAGAAAGAGATCTCTTCCATCAGCTGGTTCACCCTCCAAATGGTTGCAACAGCTGGAGCTAAGTCAATCCACAGCCAGGAGCAAGGAACTTCTTCCAGGTCTCCCACATGGGTGCAGTATCTCAAGGACATGGGCCATCCTTTGCTGATTTCCCAGTCCATAAGTATAGAGCAGTATTCAAAGGATAACAATCAGGATACAAACTGGTGCCTATATGGAATGGCAGCACAGCAGTTAGAAGATTAGCATTGACTGGACTCAGATTTAGAAGTAGATTCTTTCAGAGAGAACAGTTTATGTTCTTGGCGATCTGTTTTGGCATTTTTCTTTTGTCCAATTCTTTTAGCCAGACATTCAGCATATTCTGCCTCTTCCCTCTTACTCCTGTTTCTTCAGAGCAATGCACTGGCATTTGTGCTGGAGGACCTGTGCTGTAACAAGATGCCGAATCTTGGGTGCAATGATCCTAGGTTTCTTTCTTTGTTTAGAGAGCATCCTTACATCTCACTGGCATAGATCATTTTCTTTAGACAAATTGGAAAACACGATCCTGCTGGCTCCTTTAGAACCCAGGCAATGAGGCACTGTGGTATCAGTCGAGGAATAGCTTTCTCTTTGTTTTTTTTTTTTTCTCATATTAATCGAGTTGAGAACATGTAAACTGGCATTGGCAATGTAGCTTCAACAGATTCACACTTTCCTTACCCAGAAGAACTTGGTCTGTAACAGGAGTGCCCCTTACTCAGCAACAGGCAGACTGGGTCATGAGTCAAGACCTCATTTGTCATGCCCACCATTGGTTCCATTCTTTACCCACGGCACTGGCAGCAACTTCTGTGACCATATACTTCTTGTATATGTCCACTTCATGGAGTGTTTGGCAGCCAGGGGCTAAGAAGCAGTTTTCATTCAGCATCATCTTGAGGCAGCTGACTGCCCTTGATGCGCCACAGAAAAGAGTGAGACTAAAGTCTTAATCTTTTGTTTCCTTTTACTACGAAAGACATTGTTGAGATGAGCAAAATTTCTTAGATAGCAGCATTGAATTGATGTTAAGTTCCTGATAGAAAATAATATTTAAGTGACATAAGAAAATGTTTTCACTATTAGAGAACAGGCTTTGAAGTGTTAAGGGTATGGAGAGATCATGCCAGAACTGCCTCTTAAAGGGTTCAGAAGTGTGAATGCACACACATACACACATGCAAAGATTAATGCTTGGGGAACCTAAATGGAAGTATTCAGAAACTATTCTTGTACAGGTTTTTTTTTTTGTGTGAGTTGGAACTTACTTTAAAACAACAAAAGATATGCAAGGAGAACACTGCACTGGGTAGAGACGTCTCTGAGATCCCCAGTCCATCCTTTTGTTAATCATTAGCCAGAAACCATTGCAAGGGACCCTTGTCCAAAGACAACAGGAAAGAAACTCAAGGAAAATCCTGCCACAGGCAGCTAGAATGCACCTGGACTCTGACCAACCTAGGATTCTGTGCTGTGTCTTTCCCATTCATATTGAGGGATCCAGGATTCTTCCACGTAAAAATATCTTGCTTTCAACTCTCTCAACTCCCTCCTAAGCAGAGGAATCCTGAAACACTGAAGGACAGCAGTAATTATAACAGTAATGACTTGATTGACTGTTTGTTTTATGCCAGCAGAGCTATTATTAGAAATTTTCACCCGTTTTCAAATTTTCTCATCATAAAACCCCTAGGACTATTATTTTGTCCATATTACTATGGAGATAGCCCACACTTATGAGGATTAAGCTATTCATCCAATTGATATGACAGCCCGGGTCTTCCAAGGAGAAAATACTTTTAGAACAGATTTTATAGGGGGGTGACCTACTCTGAACCTAAGGAAGGAGAAAAGGAAGACATGTTCTTTGGGTTTACATAATTAGAAGAAAATATGATACCTTTTGTCTGACAACTTTGCATCCACTTCCATCCTGCACCATAGTTCCTAAAAAGGGCAGATGGTTAAAGATTCCTGCTTCTTCTATCAGAATAACTGGATTGGAGTCCAGCTCTGCTTCCCATTCCCAAGTCCTACAAATGTGTACCCCGGGAGGCAGCAGGAAATAAAGAAGTCAGGGGACCGGCGCGATAGCTAGTGGTTAAAGTCCTCATCTTGCACGTGACAGGATCCCATACGGTCGCTGGTTCTAATCCCGGCACCCCTGCTTCCCATCCAGCTCCCTGCTTCTGGCCTGGGAAAGCAGCCGAGGACAGCCCAAAGCCTTGAGACCCTGCACTCGCGTGGGAGACCCAGAAGAGCTCCTGGCTCCTGAATTTGAAAGGGTTCAGCTCCAATCGTTGCGGTCACTTGGGGAGTAAATCATCGGATGGAAGATCTTCCTCTCTGTCTCTCCTCTACTCTGTATATCTGCCTTTCCAATAAAAATAATCTAGAAGGAAGGAAGGAAGGAAGGAAGGAAAGAGAGAGAGAGAGAGAGAGAGAGAGAGAGAGAGAGAGAAAGAAAGAAAGAAAGAAAGAAAGAAAGAAAGAAAGAAAGAAAGAAAGAAAGAAAGAAAGAAAGAAAGAAAGAAAGAAAGAAAGAAAGAAAGTCAGGTCCCAACAATCTTGTTTGAATTATGGATTAAGTTTCCAGCATCTGACCAGCCTGATTCAGCTCTGGCTGCTGTGGGCATTTAGGGAACCAGCTGCTCTCAGGCTCTCCTCTCTCTTTACCTCTCTCCTCTCAAATTATAAATATTTTTAAGCTTGGGGAAATATAATTAAAAGAAAAGTTTTTTTTAAATGTGTGTATTTGGCACAATCTTTAGGATCTGCCTCAGTATGCATGCATCGCATATTGGAGTGCCACGATTCAACTCTAGATTCTGCTCTCCATTCCAGATTCCTTCTCATGTGCAGCCTAGGTTGAAACAGGTCATGCTTCCAGTACTGGATTTCCTAAAACCCACTGAGTTCCAGGCCTTCAACTTCAGCTAGATCCAGCCCCCTAGCCATTAGAGTTTGGGAAACAAAGTAGGAGACTGAAGACCTCTCTGTCTCTCTCCCTCTCTCTGCTGTCTCTCTTTCTCTGTGTATCTACCTTTCAAATAAATAAAACTTATTTAACTTTAACAGATAACACTATTATTTTGAAATTTTGAAACTGTGGTCTTAACTTGCATAAGCCTATGTAATCAGAGTTTTTCAAAGATACTGCAAAGCGAACCATAGTTAATCAGATTACCTAATTAGTTAATCATGCCTGATACTATGGACTATCAATCTTTAATCACAATTCAGGTGGAGGAGTATCATTCCATCAAAGGTGAATCTCTAGAGCTACTTGGATAACCAATAGTCACATTTTGCATCAAAAAGTCAAGCATCCTGGGGTGAAACTGGGGGTTGGGAGTATGACAAGCATCATTCAGGAATCCCGAGAGAAATGACTTAAAACTGCCAAGCCTTTGTCAAGAAAGAATTTTCCTAGACTCAAAAGCTGTTCATCACCAATAATGTATTTTTAATTTGAGCAAGTACATTCTGGTCTGTGCACAACAAGCCCTTGAAGCAGCTACAAGTTTTTGTGTAGGACAAGCATCATTGACATACACAGCATGTGTGATACTTTTACAAAAAAAGTGCTGACACCATAATAATTAGAAGAATGCAAATGTATTTTAGGACATTATGAAGTCCAGAATATGGCTTATCATTGGATTATATCTCATCCAATAGACACTAGAAGTACAACTTAGAGCAAGCAGTGTACTACCTGTGATATTTTTTCTGAATTTCAAAACAAGTCTTATGCTCAGGTGGGACTCACTGCTGGGGAAATGGTGTCCTGAACCATCAAAATACAGGCATGTTTATCACTGTTAAAGAGTTCTCTAAGGATCCTTGGGCTGGGACTTCTTTAAAACAAAGAAAACATGATCAGTGAATTTCTTTGGACACCCCCAAATCCATAACAAAAAGACAAAAAATAAAATCATTTACAATCTGTTAGATGAATTGCAATACATAATATCATCACCAGCATGTTAATTAATGAAACTAAAGGAAAGGATTCTGCATTTGTCTATTACAATGTATGTATATTTATTACATATTCCATGCGATCAAATTTCATTTTGAGGATTAAATTTGATTTTCTCTCAGCAGATTTAGCATTAGTGTGCTCTTTGTTTTCAGTCCTTACCAGTACACATTGGTGCCTCTCAGGAATACAGACGTATGAGCTGTGAAATTGGCTCTTTTCACACCCTTGTATAATTCAGAAACCATTCTGTTTATTTAAAAATCCATTTTCTTTAAAAGACAAGCCAAAACCGTTCAGGGAGCAATGAAAATTCTGAAATAATTTGTTTTTCCAATAGAATGTCTTGTGATTTTTTTTTTCCATTTTTCAATAAAGTCTTCTTTATGCAAACATGAGACTGGAACTCCAAACTGTGCCTATTTCTTTAAGATTACAGTAAACAATAATGTTGCATTTCAGTTCCTTGATGAGGGATAGAATGAGAAGATGGAGATCTACAAGCAGAGATAGCCTACTCTAGTATACTGTGAAGGATCCATCCCTCCTTCCTCTGCACCATAGAAATCTCACTTCACAATGTAAATTCTGTGCACACACACAGAGAGAAACACAAGCAAACACAATCCTGACTTAGCTTAATCATTAATCCATTACCTTACATTTATGCCACCCCAAGGATTTTTTAAATGAATATTGCTTGATTCAAAATCATATGAACTGCCTAGCACTTTATTTCAGATTGTATATCAGATCATAGAACACTGAAACTCAAATCCGTCACAGGTTAAACATACAGATTCTCTTGGCTCTCCCAACCACCAGGTCTGGTTAGAACTTGCAGCAGTTGTGGGAGGTAGAAATTAAAGAACATGTGAGAAGAAAATTGAATAGGGGACATGTTACAAAAATGAGTGAATAGGGCTCTAGGATGTTCTTGGTGTTGTACCTCAAGTTGAAGATAAATAAATCTTCTAGTCCCTGTTAATCTTTAAAAGTCCTTATTAAAGAATAAATAAGATGGGCCAAGCATGGTAACCTAGTGGCTAAAGTCCTCGCCTTGAATATGCCAGGATTCCTTATGGGCACCAGTTTGTGTCCCAGCTGCTCTGGTTCCCAACCAGCTCCCTGCTTGTGGCCCAGGAAAGCAGTTGAGGACAGTCCAAGGTTTTGGGACCCTGTGCCCTGGAAGAAGCTCCTGGCTCCTGGCTTCGGATCAGCTCAGCTCTGGCCATAGTGACCACTTGAGGAGTGAATCAGAGACAGAAGACCTTCTTTTCTGTTTCTTCTCTCTGTAAAATCCAACTTTCCATTAAAAATAAATAAATCTTTAAACAAAGAATAAATAAGACATTAAATAATATTATTATTTAAAGATAGGTTATAAAGTTCAGATATGGAGATTTGATGCAAGCAAGCATATTTTATCATGAAGTCTTAACTATTATGTAGAATAGGCAAAAGGATTACCTAAATGTACAAACAATATAATTTCCTGATGTATTCCATAGATGCCTACTTTTGTCTATCTAATTCTTCATAGGATCACTATAAAATGTATGTATATAATGAATATACATAAAATAACTATCTGTCAAACAAATAGATAAAATAAATATATAATAATCTTGAAAAGGTCACGGTTCATGGAAAATAAGTATTATGAAAATATTCTATAAGATTTTAAGATTTCTTTCCCTAAGCATCTATTTTTAAAAATGTTTATTTTAGTTTACTTGAAAGACAGCATATTAGAGAAAAAGAATCTTCTCTCTACCTGTTCACTTTTCAAGTGCTCCTGAGAACCAAGCTGAAGCCAGGAAATCAGGACTCCATTTGGTTCTTTGACATGGATGCCAGGGGCCTAAGCATAGTAACCATTATTTGCTACCTTCTAGTGCCTCACCAGAAAATTGTGTCAGAAGCAGAGAAGCTGGGACTCAAATCAATTCT